>NC_058406.1:55367979-55387654 GCF_002201575.2 Neomonachus schauinslandi
ACTCTGTAAAGACAGAGAAGACAGCCATCTACAGTCTAAGGACAGAGACCCAGAAGAGATCAACCTTTTGATCAATACTCTGGTTTTAGACTTTTAGCCTTCAGAATTGTGAGAAAATTAATTTCTATTGTTTAAGCCTATGATATTTTGTTTCAGTCGATGTTTAAGTCTATGGTATTTTGTTATGGCATCCCTACCAAATAAATACACACATCCTACCCAAAATCAAGGAGTAGGGGTATGGGTGGTTGGGACTAGGGATGCAGGGCATGAACACCAAGGGGCAGAAATCATGGAATCCATCCTAGGATCTGCCTTTCATAAGCAACCACCCCCAAATAACTTAATCTGGGAAGAAGAGATGGAGTAGCATTATTCATCATTTTTGGGATCTCCTTTATTTCTAAGAACATGGAGGATTATACTTCTCCATCCTTTTAAAGCCAATGAAATGTGAGCAAAGGTGTCCAGTATCACTTCCAAAATGAACCATTTAATGCTGGTGTTCACTTCTCTAGCCCTCATTCTCTTGCCCTTTTGGGGCAAACCTCAAGACTTTCTGTTGCAGTGGTAGCATCTTAATATGGTGAACCTCCATCAAACTGGGTCCCTGAATATTTATCATGAATAGAGCCCCACCTACCAGCCCACGCTGAACATGTACCATAAACAGGAAATAAATCTGTGTTAATTTTAAGCCACTTACACTTTGGAGTTGTTTAGTCTCACATCATAATCTAGCCTAACCTGATAAGACAATTGAGACAGTGTAAGTTTTACATCGTGAATGAATTTGCAGAGTTAAAATAACCTAACTATAAAAACCAAAGTATTTGAACAAATTTGTGCAAAATTGTGAAGCAAGGTAGCCATTTTCTTTATACTCTATGGACTTTATACTCTTTATACTTTATACTCTATGGACTGCTATCAGAAGATTATATGATATCAATTGGGACTGATGAAATAATAACTGGAGTTCAAATGAAAAATAAGACCTGCCTCCCTAAAAGATTCCTCTGATCAACAGTTTATATAAATAGACAAATCTCCTGAGTCATCGCTCCTGTGATATAGCTGTATCTAACTCTCTAATACTGTGGTAGAAGGAGACTGTAGAGTCTTTATAGTCTTAGAAAATTTACCAGATCTTTGAAATGAATAACCATCAAGGTGAATTAAAATTCTTACCATATTGTGTCCATTTCACTTTCTCTCTCTCTCTCTCCCTCTTTCTCTCTTTTTCTTTATTCCCAAGTCTCTTGAATCTTTCTCTTTTCATTATTCTGTCTAAATAGTACACTGAAAAAGAATTATTTATTTATTGATTGATTGATTTTTTCTGGTTTGAGATCAAGAAAAAATAGGGAGGACCCATGAAGGTATGTTTTGTATAACTGAGAAAAGGAGTTGCAGTGAGATATAGCTGAAGTAACAAGAAAGAATTGAAGAGCTGGAAAGAAAAACTCTTGTAATATGATTTATTTCTAATTTTTTAAAGATTTTTATTTATTTATTTGACAGAGAGAGACACAGTGAGAGAGGGAACACAATCAGGGGGAGTGGGAGAGGGAGAAGCAGGCTTCCCACAGAGTAGGGAGCCCGATGTGGGGCTTGATCCCAGGATCCTGGGATCATGACCTGAGCCAAAGGCAGACGCTTAATGACTGAGCCACCCAGGCACCCCTTTATTTCTAATTCTTAACTAACCTCCATGAATGGAGGCAGACACATCTATTCTATGGAGTCATCTTTGCCTTTCTGTACAGTGCGATCTTCAGATAAATGCTTTCAGGTAGCAATACTTTAGCTCAGATAAAAGGAAGGGTGGCTACCCTGACTAATGAGAAGGAAGTCATGCAATTTATCCACTTTTGGCAAGTGACATAATAATATGTCAAATTCTGTGGCCTTACCCCCTTTGTGAGAAGCTGTTCACTTTTCTCTTTCCAGTCCATCATCCCCACTGAAGCGTTCCTTGGAAATGTCAAAGCCACCTGGAAAAGATCAATCTTTTTTGGTTTAGAGACTGTGAAAAAGAAGAGACATCAGGGGAAGAATGGAGAAGAAAGAATAGGTTAGATAGTATACTACTTAAAGACAGATCTGTTCTGTCAATATCATATATATACATATATATATATATGAATGAAATCAATTAGCAGAGAGTCAGACCAATAAGTATTCTGGTTACTCTGGAGACCAAAGTAGAGCCTGGGGAATGTAAGAATTTTTATTTTTGAATGTTAACATTTTGCTACCATTCTTGAATTTAAAAAAAAAAATCTAAATTACTTTAATTAGAAGTATTTAACACCTACTATGAAATGGGTTTGATTATGTCTAGACAAGCATGGAATTTTTAATGTGTGTCTTTGTCACTCCGCAGATGTGTCTATTTTCCCACTTTGAAAAGAAGTTTTGAAAGCATACAGTCCATTTCCTGAACATTGACAAGAAGCAGAGTATTATACTCCATTTGAGCATATTTATATTCTTAAAGTTTGGGTAAACAAACAAGAGGGTTAAGTGAAACCAGAGAAGGCCAGAAAAAAAAAAGAGCAATGATATTACCTCTGTATATGATGAATCTACATATTTGAGGGTATCTATGTATATGTATGTGTGGACTAATCTTCGTTTATGTAATAGAATAGATAAATGAAGTGAAATGGAAATTATAATTTTACATCTTAGGAAATGACCTGGAAATTTAAGGTGAGCTTTAAATGGCTTGATTAACTATAAGATGATTAATTTTAGCTTCAGTAACTTTAAGCATTATTTTAGATAAACTGCTTTGTGAACTTTGAACTATAAGCCATTGTGTTTAGGAAGTCATATGAAGCATAATGCATGATTTTTTCCCCCAATCTTCTCAGGATTAATGCCATATGTATAAGAGAGAATAAAATGATTTTAATGGTATTAATACTAAGTTGTATAGGACTGCCCAACATGGTTGTCAAACATTCTCCTGAGTCCTTTTGCCTTTTCCCCACTCCCATTTGCAATCCTTTCCTAGAAGTCCTTTTAATTTTTAACATTTGATTTTTTTCTCAAATATATCTACATCTCTCTACCCCCAAAGCATCCCCTTTCCAGGGTTTCTCTGATTTTGTTTTTGTTATATTCCAAAAAGGTTTTATATTTAGTTTCCCAAGAGGTAAAACAGAAAGGAATGACGTTTACCTGATATCTCTCTGAGTGATGGCAGGTTGAATTAGGTAATGTCTATAGTGTGGCCTGGATTCTGCAGAGACAAGATTTCTAAAACACCAATGATAAATGTTTGTTGAAGAAAAGACTGCACAGGGCTTTTCATGTATTTTAATCCACTGTTTAGGTAATTACAAAGCCAGTCTATTAAATCCTTTTGAGAAAAGATAAAAAGACAAGTTAGAGCAATTCACATTGAGTTCTGCACATGTTTAAGAATGTTAGACCCTGTGGTAGAGCTATTGCTTACCACTAATCCTAGTAATAGAGACACGGTTGCTCCACAATCAACATTGGTGGGGGAGATACATTTAATAAAGCTGCCTTATGAGTCATGTCCATGGCAGGTCATATCTCTACTGCATGGCTGATTAGGAAATACATAAATTGTTCATTGTCTTTGGTCAATACTCTGTCCCTTCATTTTGCCACAGTTATTCCAACCTGAAGGAAGGTAGTTGGGGAAAACTATAGTAAGTTTGAGTAGAAGCCAAGAGTGCATTCTACTCATTAATCTCCAGAAAATCTCTCACATTCAGCCCTCTCAACTGAACGGATATGTTATTGAATATTTAAAAGACAAATACCACTCCAAAGTCATGGCGTCTTTCCCTGGTCTTCACCGAGAGGGTTTTAAAAATGCTCTCAGGGAAGTAAGTCTATTGCTTTTCCTGATATCTTGAGTGCTCAACATAGGGCTCACAGTGGAGGCTTGATGAACTCTAAACCTAACAAACATAGAAGCAATGATAGGCAAGCAGCTGGTCTGCATGAGGAAAGAAGCATTGACAATGACATTCTTGAACTTTGAAGGAGAGGGTGGGTTTGGAGGTTGCTGACAAAGATGAGTATAAACTCTTTGAGTTCTCTTCCTCAGTGGGAACCTTGGCTACTCTTGGAAAGGAGGGCATGGCAGAAGTAAATAATTTGGTCATCTCCTAGATGAGGGTTTAGAATCAATTAGCTGTTGCTTCTGTGCTTGGGCACTTCTACGAGAGTCACAGTTAATCAGAAACACTCCTGAATAGAAAAGAGTGCTCTTAAGTTCAGCCAGAATGTATTCATTCATTATATTTAGATGGAGCTTGCTTTTGTCTTCCTTACAAAATTGTATCATCCAATGTACCTCTTTTCTGATATGAAGTGTTATTTCATGATGTTTGCTCATTAATTAATTAATCTATTAAGTATATACTGGGTACTATTGCATGCAACATTGTCCTATCTGGTGATATAATGGTGACTAGAGCATATTCCTTGCCTTAGCATATCTTGTATACTAGTTGTGAATTTATTGTATAATAATAATATAATTTATTGTATAATTTAACTTTGATAAGAGAGTAGAACTTAACTGTTCTTACCAAAAAAAAAAAAAAAGTAAGTATGTGAGGTATGGATGTATTAGTTAACTCAATGGAGAGAATCCTTTTACAATGCATATGTATATCAGACCACTACGTTGTCACTTTAAATAGCTTACAGTTTTGTCATTTATACCTTAATAAAGCTGAAAAAATAAAATGCAATTAACCAGGTTATTTCAGTACAGTGAGGTATGCATTTGATAAAGTTAGGGAATCTGAGTGGAAGAGAGGAGCACTTAAACTAAGCTAAAGCCTACTAGATCATACATTCCAGAGGACAGCCGAGCTGAGAACTAAAAGATGGATAGGAATTAGATAGGTGAAGAAAGAAAGGTAAAAGGGGAAAATTTCTCTCTTGGAATTACAACTTTTACTAGCCACAGTTTTCAACACTGAAGTGCTCTGTGATTTACATAGATCTCTTTTATTTCTTTAACAACCTTCAGAAGAAAATAGTAGTAGTATTCTTATTTTAAGGGTGAAGTAGTCTCTTAGAGGTTAAGCTGTTTAATCAAGGTCACATAATGAATAAACAAATAAGTAGAGCAATCTAGATTCAAACTCAGGTTAGTCTGACCATAGAACCTGAGCTTTACTCCATCATGCATACTGGCCTTCATCTCTTTCTAATTGGCCACTTTTAGTTGGATGTGGGATGGAATTGTGATTTAAGGCCACCAATTGATTGATTGGGTAGGATCCAGTCAGATTATCTATCTTGTGAATTCTATCAACGAAATGGTTAACACTGCAACTAAAACCTGTGATAAAGCAACTAGGGGTGGTCAGAATGGAACATGTATAAAATGTAGAAATGGAATCTATTTTTTTTTCTTATGTTAATCACCATACATTATATCATTAGTTTTTAAAAATTTTTTATTGTTATGTTAATCACCATACATTACATCATTAGATTTTGATGTAGTGTTCCATGATTCACTGTTTGTGTATAACACCCAGTGCTCCATCCAATATGTGCCCTCTTTAATACCCATCACCAGGCTGACCCATCCTCCCACCCTCCTCCCCTCTAGAACCCTTAGTTTCTTGCTCAGAGTCCATGGTCTCTCATGGTTTCTCTCCCCCTCCAAATTCCCCCCTTCATTTTTCCCTTCCTATTATCTCCTTTTTTTTTTTTAACATATAATGTATGATTTGTTTCAGAGGTACAAGTCTGTACCTCTGATTCAACAGTCTTACAGTCTTACACAATTCTCAGCACTCACCATAGCACATACCTTCCCCAATGTCTATCACCCAGCAACCCCATCACTCCCACCCCCCCACCACTCCAGCAGCCCTCAGTTTGTTTCCTGAGATTAAGAATTCCTCATATCAGTGAGATCATATGATACATGTCTTTCTCTGATTGACTTATTTTGCTCAGCATAATGCCCTCCAGTTCCATCCACATCATTACAAATGGCAAGATTTCATTCCTTTTGATGGCTGCATAATATTCCATTGTATATATATACCACATCTTCTTTATCTATTCATCTGTCGATGGACATCTTGGCTCTTTCCATAGTTTGGCTATTGTGGACATTGCTGCTATAAAGATCGGGGTGCATGTACCCCTTCGGATCCCTGCATTTGTATCTTTGGGGTAAATACCCAGTAGTGCAATTACTGGGTTGTAGGGTCATAGGGTAGCTCTTTTTTCAACTTTTTGAGGAACCTCCATACTGTTTTCCAGAGGGGCTGCACCAGCTTGCATTCCCACCAAGAGTGTAGGAGGGTTCCCCTTTCTCCACATCCCCACCAACATCTGTTGTTTCCTGACTTGTTAATTTTAGCCATTCTGACTGGTGTGAGGTGGTATCTCATTGAGGTTTTGATTTAGATTTCCCTGATGCCGAGTGATGTAGAGCACTTTTTCATGTGTCTGTTGGCCATTTGGATGTCTTCTTTGGAAAAATGTCTGTTCATGTCTTCTGCCCATTTCTTGATGGAATTATTTGTTCTTTGGGTGTTGAGTTTGATAAGTTCTTTATAGATTTGGATACTAGCCCTTTATCTGTAATGTCATTTGCAAATATCTTCTTCCATTCTGTCGGTTGTCTTTTGGTTTTGTTGACTATTTCTTTTGCTGTGCAAAAGCTCTTTATCTTGATGAAGTCCCAATAGTTCATTTTTGCCCTTGCTTCCCTTGCCTTTGGTGATGTTTCTAGGAAGAAATTGCTGCAGCTGAGGTCAAAGAGGTTGCTGCCTGTGTTCTCCTTTAGGATTTTGATGGACTCCTGTCTCACATTGAGGTCTTTCAACCATTTGGAGTCTATTTTTGTGTGTGGTGTAAGGAAATGGTCCAGTTTCATTCTTCTGCATGTGGCTGTCCAATTTTCCCAACACCATTTGTTGAAGAGACTGTCTTCTTTCCAATGGACATTCTTTCCTGCTTTGTTGAAGATTAGTTGACCATAGAGTTGAGGGTCCATTTCTGGGCTCTCTATTCTGTTCCATTGATCTATGTGTCTGTTTTTGTGCCAGCACCATACTGTCTTGATGATGACAGCTTTGTAATAGAGCTTGAAGTCTGGATTGTGATGCCACCAGCTTTGCTTTTCTTTTTCAATATTCCTCTGGCTATTCGGGGTCTTTTCTAGTTCCATACAAATTTTAGAATTATTTATTCCATTTCTTTGAAAAAAGTGGATGGTATTTTGATAGGGATTGCCTTGAATGTGTAGATTGCTCTAGGTAGCATTGACATCTTCACACTATTTGTTCTTCCAATCCATAAGCATGGAACATTTTTCCATTTCTTTTTGTCTTCCTCAATTTCTTTCATGAGTATTTTATAGTTTTCTGAGTACAAATTCTTTGCCTCTTTGGTTAGATTTATTCCTAGGTATCTTATGGTTTTCGGTGCAATTGTAAATGGGATCGACTCCTTAATTTCTCTTTCTTCTGTCTTGTTGTTGGTGTATAGGAATGCCACTGATTTCTGTGCATTGATTTTATATCCTTCCACTTTACTGAAGTCCTGTATGAGTTCTAGCAGTTTTGGGGTGGAGTCTTTTGGGTTTTCCCCATAAAGTATCATATCATCTGCAAAGAGTGAGAGTTTGACTTCTTCTTTGCTGATTCGGATGCCTTTGATTTCTTTTTGTTGTCCAATTGCTGTGGCTAGGACTAGTACTATGTTGAAGAGCACTGGTAATAGTGGACATCCCTGCCATGTTCCTGACCTTAGGGGGAAAGCTCTCAGTTTTTCCTCTTTGAGAATGATATTTGCTGTGGGTTTTTCATAGATGGCTTTTATGATATTGAGGTATGTACCCTCTATCCCTATACTCTGAAGAGTTTCAATCAAGAAAGGATGCTGTACTTTGTCAAATGCTTTTTCTGCATCTATTGAGAGGATCATATGGTTCTTGTTCTTTCTTTTATTAATGTATTGTATCACATTGATTGATTTGCAGATGTTGAACCATCCTTGCAGCCCAGGAATAAATCCCACTTGGTTGTGGTGAATAATCCTTTTAATGTACTGTTGGATCCTATGGCTAGTATCTTGGTGAGAATTTTTGCATCCATGTTCATCAGGGATATTGGTCTGTAATTCTCCTTTTTGATGGGGTCTTTGTCTGGTTTTGGGATCAAGGTAATGCTGGCCTCATAAAATGAGTTTGGAAGTTTTCCTTCCATTTCTATTTTTTGGAACAGTTTCAGAAGAATAGGTATTAATTCTTCTTGAAATGTTTGGTAGAATTCCCCTGGGAAGCCATCTGACCCTGCGCTCTTGTTTGTTGGGAGATTTTTGATGACTGCTTCAATTTCCTTAGTGGTTATAGGTCTGTTCAGGTTTTCTGTTTCTTCCTGGTTCAGTTTTGATAGTTGATACATCTCTAGGAATGCATCCATTTCTTCAAGATTATCTAATTTGCTGGCATAGAGTTGCTCATAGTATGTTCTTATAATTGTTTGTATTTCTTTGGTGTTGGTTGTGATCTCTCCTCTTTCATTCATGATTTTGTTGATTTGGGTCATTTCTCTTTTCTTTTTGATAAGTCTGGCCAAGGGTTTATCAATCTCATTAATTCTTTCAAAGAACCAGCTCCTAGTTTCGTTGATCTGTTCTACTGTTCTTTTGGTCTCTGTTTCATTGATTTCTGCTCAATCTTTA
The DNA here is from genome assembly GCF_002201575.2 of Neomonachus schauinslandi. Taxonomy (NCBI): domain Eukaryota; kingdom Metazoa; phylum Chordata; class Mammalia; order Carnivora; family Phocidae; genus Neomonachus; species Neomonachus schauinslandi. Next base: position 55,376,698 of record NC_058406.1, read on the forward strand.
TTATTTGCCTTCTGCTGGGTTTAGGCTTTATTTGCTGTTCTTTCTCCAGCTCCTTTAGGTGTAGGGTTAGGTTGTGTATTTGGGACCTTTCTTGTTTCTTGAGAAAGGCTTGTATTGCTATATACTTTCCTCTTAGGACTGCCTTTGCTGCATCCCAAAGATTTTGAACAGCTATGTTTTCCTTTTCATTTGTTTCCATGACTTTTTAAAATTCTTCTGTAATTTCCTGGTTGACCCATTCATTCTTTAGTAGGATGCTCTTTAGCCTCCATGTATTTGAGTTCTTTCTGACTTTCCTCTTGTGACTGAGTTCTAGTTTCAAAGCATTGTGGTCTGAAAATATGCAGGGAATGATCCCAATCTTTTGGTACTGTTTGAGACCTGATTTGTGACCTAGGATGTGTTCTATTCCAGAGAATGTTCCATGGGCACTAGAGAAGAATGTGTATTCTGTTGCTTTGTGATGGAATGTTCTGAATATATCTGAGAAGTCCATTTGGTCCAGTGTGTCATTTAAAGTCTTTATTTCCTTGTTGATCTTTTGCTTAGACAATCTGTCCATTTCAGTGAGAGGGGTGTTAAAGTCCCCTACTATTATTGTATTGTTGTCAATGTGTTTCTTTGCTTTTGTTATTAATTGGCTTATATAATTGGCTGCTCCCATGTTAGGGGCATAGATATTTACAATTGTTAGATCTTCTTGTTGGATGGACCCTTTAAGTAGGATACAGTGTCCTTCCTCATCTCTTATTATAGTCTTTGGTTTAAAATCTAATCTGATATAAGGATTGCCACCCCAGCTTTCTTTTGGTGTCCATTAGCATGGTAAATAGTTTTCCACTCCCTCACTTTCCATCGGGGGGGTGTCTTTGGGTCTAAAATGAGTCTCTTGCAGACAGCATATCAATGGGTCATGTTTTTTAATCCAATCTGATAGCCTGTGTCTTTTGATTGGGGCATTGAGCCCATTTACATTCAGGGTAACTATTGAAAGATATGAATTTAGTGTCATTGTATTGCCTGGAAGGTGACTGTTACTGTATATTGTCTGTGTTCCTTTCTGGTCTATGTTACTTTTAGCCTCTCTCTTTGCTTAGAGGACCCCTTTCAATATTTCTTGTAGGGCTGGTTTTGTATTGGAAATTCCTTTAGTTTTTGTTTGTTCTGGAAGCTTTTTATCTCTCCTTCTGTTTTCAATGACAGCCTAGCTGGATATAATATTCTTGGCTGCTTATTTTTTCTCATTTAGTACTCTGAATATATCCTGCCAGTCCTTTCTGGCCTGCCAGGTCTCTGTGGATAGGTCTGTTACCAATCTAACATTTCTACCATTGTAGGTTACAGACCTCTTGTCCTGAGCTGCTTTCAGGATTTTCTCTTTGTCTCTGAGACTTGTAAGTTTTACTATTAGATGTTCAGGTGTTGACCTATTTTTCTTGATTTTGAGGGGGGTTCTCTGTGCCTCCTGGATTTTGATGCCTGTGTCCTTCCCCAAATTAGGGAAGTTCTCTGCTATAATTTTTTCCAATATACCTTCTGCTCCTCTCTCTCTTTCTTCTTCTTCTGTGATCCAAATTTTTCTAATATTGTTTCATCTTATAGTATCACTTATCTCTCGAATTCTGCCCTTGTGATCCAGTTGTTGTTTATCTCTTTTTCTCAGCTTCTTTATTCTCCATCATTTGGTCTTCTATATCACTGATTCTCTCTTCTGCCTCATTTATCCTAGCATTTAGGTCCTCCATTTTTGATTGCACCTTATTAATAGCCTTTTTGGTTTCGACTTGGTTAGATTGTAGTTCTTTTATTTCTCCAGAAAGGGTTTCTCTAGTATCTTCCATGCTTTTTTCAAGCCCAGCTAGTATCTTTATAATCGTCATTCTGAACTCTACTTCCGACATCTTACTAGTGTCCATATTGATTAGGTCCCTGGCACTTGGTACTGCCTCTTGTTCTTTTTTTTGAGGTGATTTTTTTCTGTCTTGTCATTTTGTCCAGAGGAGAATAGATAAATGAGAGAACAAAATGCTAACAGGGTAACAATGACCCCAGAAACAAACTAAGCAAATGAAGAGACCTGAAACCAGGGGAAAAGAAAGGGAAAGAAAGAAAAAAGAAAAAAAAAAAAGAAAAAGAAAATAAAAAAAAAGAATATGATCAAATATGATCAGGCTGGTGAATAGATCAGTGCCACACACTAGATTTTGGGCATATTTTGGTCTGTTAGAAGAAACTGCCTCCCAAAATTTTAAAGAAAGAAAAGCTTATATTTGTACAAAGATAAGGGTAAATATGCTGAACAGATGGAATATTACTGTAAAGATGAAAATTATAAAAGAATTTATAAAAGGAATTGATAAGATAAGAAATTGGTTGAAAAAAGAAAGAAGAGAAATTTAAAAGAAAAAAGGGAGTGAATGTGATCAGGCAGGAGACTAGAACAAAGCCATACTCTAGAGATTTAGGGTATATTATGGTCTGTTAGAAGAAACTGTATCCCAAAATTTTAAAGAGAGAACAACTTATATACATACCAAAGTAAGGTTAACTACTATGAAGGGATAGAATATGACTCTAAAAATGAAAAATAAAAAAGATTTTTAATAAAGGGATTGATAAGATGATGGTTGAAAAAGGAAAAAAGAAAAAGAAAAAAAATGAAAAAGAAAAAGAAAATTCAAAAAATTAACTTTGAAAGACTAATAAATCATGGGAAATAAAGCCATGAATTCTCTGTGCTGTATACCCCTAGCACTGGAATTCTGCTGTTCTCATTGATCGGTAAACTGGGTCTTGGCTTGCTGTTCTTGCTGATCTTCTGGGGGTGGGGCCTGTTGTCATGGTTCCCAAATGTCTTTGCCAGAGGTAGAATTGCCCTGCCCTTGCCGGGCCGGGCAAAGTAATCGGCCCAGGGTTGCTCTCGGTAGCTTTTATTCCCTGCAAGCTTTCCGTACAGCTTTGGAGGACAAGAATGAAAATGGCGGCCTCCCAATCTCCACCCTGGAGGAGCCGAGAACTCAGGGCCCCACTCCTCAGTGAGCCCCCAGAGAAAAGCATTCAATCACTCCTCTCTCCCTGGTCTCTGGTGCACTCCATGCTCACCTGGCCTGTGACTGCACATTTCTATCTCTGGCACATGACCCTGTCTGGAGTCTCCAAACCCAGCAGATTCCTGTGGTGAGCTCCCACCATGCTTCTCCCGGGGGGAGGAAGGGGAGTCTCCCCAGATCTGCTACTTGTTCAGTCCCTGCTGGAAGAGCAGTGGCCCAACTGTGCTGCGGATCATGGTTTAACGCAACCCTGAGCTGAGAGCTCACTCCTTGGCTCTGTCTCTGAGCCGGCTTCCCCACTCCGATACCTGGGAGCTCTGCCTCACTCAGGCACCCCCAGTCTTCCTGTGACCCCGATGGTCCTGAGACCACACTGTTCCAGTGAGTGTTCCACCCCTGGCTTAGCCACTGGAGTGATGTGCCTCAGTGGAGCAGACTTCTAAAAGTTCCGATTTTGTGCTCTGCGGCTCTGTCACTTGCCGGTAGCCTCCTCCCTTCCCCTGTGGTCTATCTTCCAGAATATCAGCTCGGATTCACTCCTCTGCATGTCCTACCTTCCAGAAAGTGGTTTGCTTTTCTTTTCAGAGAGTTGCTGCTATCTTTTCTTGGATATCCTGTTGATTTCATAGGTGTTCAGAATGGTTTGATCCCTATCTAGCTGAATTCCTGGGACCAGATGAAATTTAGGTCTCCTACTCCTCTGCCATCTTGCTCCTCCCCCTGGAAATGGAATCTATTTAACAGAGAGTGAAAGTAGAGGGTTTGCAAAGAGAGGAGTTAAGGGAGTCTTCTGAAAGATGGAGAGAAGAGACTTGGTAGCTGCATCTCTAGTCCCAGTGTTTGTGAGGCAGTTATGTTTTGTCTTCTGCCTTCTAGTACTCATGAGAATATCCATGACATCTTTACAACCCATAAATATGTCAGTTTCTGTTTCTGGCAGCCAAAAAGTTCCAGCTAAAACACAGTCTATGTGGCCAGACCTTGTGCACAGAATATTTCTGGTCTTCATAAACCACTCCAAATTCAGTATGTATTATGGTGTATTTTCTTATTGTTTCTAGTTAACAAGAACCCATGGAGAGAAGCCAAGAAATCTGCTCACAATTAAACAGCTGGTGAATACAGGAACTAGAATTTGGGTCCAAGACATTCTTACCCTAAAGACTATTCCACACTATGCACAAAATCACAAATCACACTGTTGGTACTTAAAAAGGCCACAGTACTTGTTTTGCCCCGCCAGTTAGTCACTGTATGATTTTGGATATTAGTATAAAATTTTTTGGCCTCATTTTTATCATGTGTAAAATGATGGGGTTTGGTCAAAGCAATGCAAATAAATAAATATACATAAATTTAAAAAAATCTATGAACATTTTTATAATACTTGGCACTTCCTTTCTTTTTATGTACTAGACCTTGCTATTTTAGCAAGGCATGGATACCACCTGAAATATGACTGTGTAGCTTTATGCACATGTTTTAAACTTTCTGAGCATTGATTATCACATTTTTTAAGGAAAATAGCAATACAGAAGTTACAAGATAGTTGAAAGGATTCAATAAAATAATGTAAGTGAAACTTGATTGAAATGCATGCAACATTGCATTTCCTTTCTTCCTACTTTGCTCTCTCTTCTCATTACTGTCTTTTCTTCTTCCCTCCTTTTCATACTCCTTTCTTCTAAGTGTGCTTTTTATGCAAGTTCAGGACTTATATTTCAGGAATCATTTTTAAAGGAAATGAAAGACATGTTCCAAAGAGTTTAATGGTAAGAGCCCCAGGGAAGAGTAGGAGGGCAGGAGTTACTGTCCAGTGCCATTATTTCTCCAGAGCAGTGCCAAAGGAATGGAGGAGATGAGCTAATGTGTCATTATTGCCTCTAATCTCCATGATCATTGCTTCTGGAACTGACACAAGGGCCAGATGTGTTTCAGAGAAAACATGTATATTTGGCTTTGCAAGAAGGCATCAGAGCTTTTAACAACCTCTTAAGAATGCCTGATTAACCTTAGAGAGGTGCCCAGGGGACTCCAAAAGAATTCTTCTGTGTCATTTTGCTCATAAATAGTGTTTTGGAAGAGGAGAGATGAGATGGGAGGCAGTAGGAATACAGAAGTATAAATAAAGTGTCAGAGTGGTTCATATAAAAGGTATCAATGTCAGATCAGAACTAGAGGGCTTCCTGATGTGATTTCCAAGTTGTCAAGTTGGCTTTGAAAGACTATGGGAGGATAATGAGAATTGCTGACACTTTTAGAACAATGATTGAAATCTCCCATCGTCCATTTAGAATAGAGCCTATCTAGAGTCAGCCTGTTTGGACTGGGAGTTTCTTAAGCAGTGCTCTTCCATTGTACAGCTCCAAGGGACATCATTTGCATTGTAATAAATGTGAATGTCACTCCTGGGGTTGTGCAGTTGTGTAGTGCAAAGCCTGACATAGCCTTTAGTCCAATGCGTCATTTGTAGGTGAGTTATATGAGACTCAAGAGAGGGCAAGTCCCAGGCCAAGGTCATATAGGGTGTAGCAGAGTTGAAGAAGAAGCCAAATTTTTCTACTTTCAACTTGGTGATCTTTCAAATAAACTTGTGACTCCTAGCCTGTGGGTTACAGTTCTCTAAATACAGTGGAATTGTTACAAAGAGTACGAGGAGTCCTATATGTGTGTGTGTTTTCTGATCAATATACACCAGAAGTACAAATATTATCATGTAGTAGTCTTTTACAATTTCTTGTATTAAAAAAGGATTCCTTATGTAAGATGAGGTTGGCAACTACTGCTCAAATCACTTTGCCTGTCAATCAAACTGCTAATGTATATATTGTTCAATTTGTTTTTTTTTTTAACTAAAAAGAACATAAACAATAGTTTTGAAACATGAGACCTTGAGATGTACCTACCAGAGCTTGTCTAATGAAAGAATATCCAATGAGAATCTACTATTTTGTCTTGAAAATACATTACAGTGAGATCTGACCTGTTCATGGAAAAAGCTTTAGATTCACATCTAACTCTGTCACTAACTGCATGATCTTTGAAAGTCACTCATCCTCTCTCCTCTCATTTACTTTATAGGTAATTATTGAGTGCTCACCAGCTTCCAGCAATTTTCTGTAAAGAAACAGATAAAAGAATTCATCATAATCTTAAGGATCTCACAGTCTAATGAAAGAGAGATGAGAAAACAGTTGCTACACAGCACAGTAAGTTCTATGAACATTTTGTTGACTATTGACAACGGGAGCCTATAGAAGTGAAATCTACCCAGAATCTGGGGAGAGAAGGGGGTGTGAGGATATTTTTCTCAGAGGAACCCATGCTGAAACTGAATTATAAACTGAAACTCATCACCAGCAAGTGAAGAGGGAGGGAAAGTTAAACTTTCCAGATAGAAGGATTTCAAGTCTAATGGGATAGGAGAATGAAACACTATGTACTGTCTGGCTCTCAATTTCTTACCCTCAGTTCTTTGGAACCTGAAATTGCTATGGAGAAGCAATCTATGAACTATTTTCCATATTTTAAGAAACTTAAAATCACAAAATTTCCCACTTAAGTGCTGCCAAGGCTAACTAAAATGTCAAGTTGCTTAGCCTTTGATTTAAATCATATCAACTAAATTGACCTCTCTGTGTATGTCAGAAGTAGAATTTGAGAATTATATGTAGCATTAATTTATAATAATGGAAAACATAAACATTGTTACTTAGTAAGTATAATTTGGTAGATAAAGTTCTTTCAACTATAGGATGAAGGGGGGATGTAATTAAATACATGGGGGCCTAGAGTGCTGTTACATCCTTTTGAGAAGTAGGACATTTATCGATGTGTCTGGCTTATAGATATTACTCAGGAGCCACATGTTGAATTAATACATAAACAGATATCTGTTGTAGGCAGTCTTTTTTGGGGAGTCCCTTAATTCTTTTGTTGTTCTTTAGCTTTCAAATCCAAGTTTCATTTACTCCTTCCTCTCTTTGAGATTCATGAATCAAGAAACAGATACTAAACATATGTATCAAAATGTCTGGATTGCCATCTCTCTCCTAAAGCAATTATATTTATAATAAAATCAATAAGAACTCAAAGTAGCAAACTAAGTTACTAGACTTCTACCTGGGATAAGGATACTAGAATATCCTTACTAGGATAAGGCTTCTATCTATTGTGAATTGTAGTTAAATTTAATGATTATTTGCTTAGATTATAAATGCCTAAGAAGTTTAAGATACAGGGCATAACTTAAAGGGATTTGCAATTAAATTAGGTACAAATAAATACAGATGAAACATTTTAAGAAGTGAAACTAGATAGTCATGGTGCCCATCCCCCCATGCCTCTCCAGTTTCCCAGTTCTCTTCAAATAGACGCAGTCTTCAGTTTTGGCCATAACTCCCCAAATATATCACTTTGCCATCTATATTATAGCCTCTGTAGTACTATTTGGGTTTCTTGCTGTAAAATAGGAATAGAAATGTAATACTAGCTTTGTAAGATTTCCATGAGGATAAAATGAGGTTACATGTGTAAAATATCTAGCACACAGATCATATATTAAAACTGTTGTTGTTCCTTGGGGGAGGCAGCAAGGAATAGTGTGGATGGCTTGAATTTGAATGGAGAACAGCTAAATGTATACTTTCTCTCTGCTTGCTACCAGTTTTGTGATCTTAGGCAAGTTAACCTCTCAGAACTGCTTTTCCCAATGTGTCAAGTGAAAATAAAACCTATTTTCTGGAAGTTATGTGAAGATAAAAATTAATCTATGGTACATGCCTAGCACAGTGCTTGGAACATAGAAGATAATACTATACAGAAATTTTTTCTCTCCTATGCTGGACAATGAGAAACTTGGAAACAGAAGCTTTCATTGAACTATTCATCATTGTATCTTCAGTCTCCAGTATCTAGGACAAAGCTTGAAACCTAGGAAGTTCTTAATAACTATGTGTTGAGCTGAACTGAATTTTTAAAACATCAATTTAGTTAGGCTTACTTAGTGCATAGTATATATTAATTAAATTCAAGATTTCTCAAATAAAGGTACACACAGATTAGGAACATAAGAATCTGGAAAATCAAGATCCAGAATCTTAAGGGTTAAGAAACTCGTGTTTTGTATCTAAATCAGAGGTTGTTCTGTGTATATATATATCATGGGTCATTAGCAGCAGAAGTTTGAGAATCTTTGTCCTAGTGCTCAGACATTATAGGACTCAGCTGTGTTCCAAATGCCTGCTGATCTCTCTCTTTGCTCCCAACTAGTAAATTCTTATTCTTCCAGTTCAGTTTCTCATGAGTGGATAATGAGGTACTTCAACTCATCTTTGGGAACAGGCCATGAAATACTTTTCTACTCAGCCTATGAATTATCTGCTCCTTGGTCATATGGCTACTTTTGATGTACAAAGGCCATACCTACCTCCCAGAGCAGGAAGCCTGGGTACAGTTGCAGCTAGAAGAGGGAAGCTGGGCATGGCAGTCAATTTAAGGGGCCTGTTCAGTATACTTCATCCTTTGACTTCCATCCTCTCACATCCTTCATTTCATAAAGTTTGTTTGTGATTATCTAAACTTGTTCAGATGCAGGAATAGTAAATGCAGTTATTACCCTGTCTGATGGGGATCTATTCATGGGATGCGTTTGTATTTCTCACCTATACCTCCTTGAAGAAGAGATGCATGGACTATTCTAATGCTCTTGTTTAAAATATACAGTGCATGGGGCACCTGGGTGGCTCAATTGGTTAAGCATCTGACTCTCGATTTTGGCTCAGGTCATGATCTCAAGGTTGTGAGATTGAGCCCCACATCAGGCTCTGTGCCTTCCACCTTGGGAGAAAGAGATAAGGAAGATGAGAAGTTAGCTTTGTCCTTGAGGGAAGGGGAAAGGGCACATTCAGAAAAGGCTGAGTCTAGGCCAGGTGTGGTTGCTGCAAGGCACATCTTAAGAGGAGGCTTTAAGATCCAAACTGGTCCCACTCCATTTCCTTCCTAAGAACAAGATAAGCAACTGGTAATAGGATCCAAGCAATAGTCATGTATTGGTTCTAGAGGGGTCATTGTCATTGCCATCAATTTGTTGCAGGCTGCATTCTGAGCAAGAATACTGAAATCAAGAAAATCTGTCTGGGGACCAAAGATATGGGGTTAAGAAAAGTACAACTGGTGCCTTTTCAATTTTTTTTTTTTCCATTTTGCCCACTATACTCAAAAAATAAGCATTCTGATGCCTTCTTTTAAAAGATGTTTGATTTGGTTGGTCCACGTAGGTTGTCTAGAGAGAATTGAAATAGAATATGTACAAATTAAGGTGGCTAAGATTTATTCCTAACTATCCTTTTTCCCAAAAGTTTTACAGATGCTATCACTTCACATGATCCAGCAATCAAGCATACAACTTTAATGTATTTACCTTGCCCACAGTAAGAAGCTCAAAATCATACAAAACCACTTCATTCAATGGTTATGATGTCATGAAGTCCCTTTAAAGACCTTCATCCTCATCACCCATAAACTCTAGGTGATGTTAATTCTTCCTTTAGATCTATCATAATGCCATCTGACTATTATTCCTCACTGTTTCACAACCTATAAACTAAATGGTAGCTATCAACACCAGTAAGCACACCCAATATATAATAGTTGAAAAGGAAAATTAAACTAGTAATGACTACCTTAATTGTTCTTGTGCTTAAAACAAAAAAGAGACAAGGGACTAGTATTTTTCATTGCCACACATCCTATATTCCTTTAACTTTCAGACAACGCTGCAGTTGGACAGGGATTTTACTTTAAGAGACGTGATCTTCATTCCTTTGGGGTCTAAGTCCTGGGTAGTCTTGCCAATATGAAACTGAGATCATTTTCTATTAACCTGCTCCATTGGGTGTGATGATACAAAGAGTTCCCCAGGAAGTCTCCCAGTTCCAGGGGTCTACCCATACATACTTCTTGCAAGCACAAAACACGGTAGAAGCCAATTACCTCTTTAGACTTAGTGTCAACAGTTTGGCTAATACTGGAACTATTTCCCAATGGTTACATCAGTAGTCCAAGAAGCTAGAAATGCCCATGTGGCAATCTCAACTGCAATTTAATCTAAGCATTATTGTGCACCTAATTGGATATGTCATTTTCTTGGGAACTAAAAACTACAGGCTAGCAGAGTTCAGTTATTGGGATGGGAAACAAAATTTAAAAGTGATTGATTCTCAGACCTATATAATTTGGCTTTGGAGGAAGCAGCATCATTTATGGGTCACTAGTTCAAATCATGTGACTTCAAAGTTACAAAGCAATTCACAGGTTGATGTCATATAGTAGGAAAGTTTTAAATAGGTCTTTCCAACATTCAGTAAAGCTAGCTGTTTTTGTTTGTTTGTTTTTGCATGATAGGCTGCTAATAATTCCGGTTATCTCAAGAGCATTAGCCATTGCCTCCCTACTTTCATGTGAAATGATGTCCTTTGGTTAGATACAAATGCTATTGTGAAGACAATAAATGCTTTGTCTTCAAAACATTTAACAAATTCATGGATGATAGTGTTCTCAAAAGCATGATGGGTAGGGAAAGCAAGTCCAGGACAAGAGTATATTCCAGTGGCAGGTGAAGTAGAAGGAGTTTGATGTAAATAAGATAGCAGCTAGTTGCTGAATCCTCTTGATTTGGGGTGCCAAATTGGGGTGGGGCTAGGGGTTGCTCTCTATCAATGGAAACTTGTATTAGTTGTGATGGTATCCAGGTTAGCCAAGATGAGGTGCCCATATAAATCTTTTGTTTTTTCTAATTTCAATTTATAATCCTAAATTAAGTTCAAATTTTGTTTATGGCTTTCCACTGGCTTGCTTGCTTTTCTTTCTTTCTTTCTTTCTTTCTTTCTTTCTTTCTTTCTTTCTTT
>NC_058406.1:55387664-55408443 GCF_002201575.2 Neomonachus schauinslandi
TTCTTTCTTTCTTTCTTTCTTTCTTTCTTTCTTTCTTTCTTTCTTTCCTTCCTTCCTTCCTTCCTTCTTTTTTTTAGGAAAGAGTCACTAAATGTAATTGTAAATAGAGATTATCATCTCTAGGGAACCATGCATGTGTTTTGCGTGGAAAAAAGTCACAGTAAATCCCATTTTTCTGGTTTCTAGTTCAGAATTATAGTGATGATACATATTCCTTGAGTTGTCAAAAAGAAACAATTTGGATGCCTTCAGAGGCTTAATTTAGTAAGGGTAAGAAATTATAGAAATCAGATTATAGGATTTAACAATGGAAGGAAGAAATCAAGATATGGATATGATTACCTTAGGGAAGTCTAGAAGTGGAAAGTTGAAAAATGGGGTGTTATTGAGCAAAAATGCAGGCTCAAGTTAAGACCTTTAAAAATGAGAAACAAACAATTGCATTTGTGGTCAGAGGCTAAGTAGCTGGAAAAGAAGGAATGGATCAAGAACCATGAATCGTAGTTACAGTTCTGAAATTACCTATGTGACCTTGAGAAATTTGCTGGGTGTCTCTCTGACTCACATTGGTCATTTGATAATGGTAAATTAACTGCTTTCCCCAAAGCTTATCAGAGTAATCGCATCTGGTTTGGTCCCATATAAGTTATCTATGTAATTTGGAAGGGAGTTGGGATTATTATTCTTGTTGAAGATCCTGTTGTCCTTGATAACCCCTGGAATTCTGGCCATTTAGGATTAAAGTATATAAATAGCTATGAAAAACATCTCCTTGGCTCAGAAGGTAAATAATTGGTGGCCTTTTACAAACCTTAGCTAACATCCTACATAGAAAACATCGTACTGCTGCCAGCATTGCAAAGACAGCACCATGTGGCCGAACAAAATGCATTCTGTTCTGCGTCATGCATCATCAACAAAATTGCCACTTAAGCCCTGATTCCAGAATCTTTATTGTTGGTCCTAATTTATGAAGCAAACATCAGAACACAGCTTGATTTTTCAGATGCCAAGATGAGTTGGCAGTTGCTATAATCTTGTTTTGACTTGCAAACTGATTGTATTTGAGCTTAAAGCTAGGAGGCACAAATATGAGACACCAATGTCCTGTGAAAATTCCTAGATTTATTGTTCTAGCTTTTAAACTTCTGGAAATGGGATTCTTATTAGGAAGGGATAGTTATTGGAAAGTAGCCTTGTAGAATTCTTTTTTTTTAAAATTAGTTTAACATTTGACTGAATATGTAAGTAAATAAATAAATAAAAGTACTAGCACCTGAGTGTGCATTTAATTGACTCATTGTTCAGAATAGGAGGCTACTCTAGGGCTAGATGCTATTAGTTGTGTAGAAAATTAAGAACCTCTTTGGGTCAAACTGGCAGTATTGAGAAGGAGAATATCAGGGCATCCTTTGGATTGTGTTAAGAGAAAGCAGACACCTGTAAATTGTGATTTCAGAAGTTGGTTGAGACAGCTGCTGATCTTCCAACTGTTCATGAAAAGCTGGTATAAAGTGAGACTTGAGAAACAGTCTGAGGTAAAGGAAAAGGACTCTTCAAGAATAGGGCTCCCAAGATGTCGGGATGAGGGCTGTCTGAGGAAAGCCTTAAAGTTTGATTTTAGGTACTACATTACCTCTTTATCTGGTCATTCAAGGCCTTACATAACCTTGCCTCATCTCACTTTTCCACTCTAATGCCTCATGTTTTCTTTCATGTGTGTATCATGCTTATCAGTATAGCAATAATATATAGAATTCATTTAGTCTCTACTATATAGCCTGCAAGGGGCATTCCAAGTGTTACCTCAATCAATTTCTACAAGAAATCTACAAGGTAGGTATTATTATCTCTGTTTTACTGATGAGGAGAATTAAGACACGGGAAGGATAATTCATTTGCCAAAAGTCACACAGCATGTCCATGGAATGGGCAGGATTAAAAACTAAGACTAACTCCCCAGGTTACAATGGAAGATAAAAGTATTATAATACTTGTAGTAGTACTCCAAGAAACTGAGAGAATAAGGCAGCCTTGCATCAGCTTGATCAATATATGTGGTAACTTGGAGTCAGACCTCCTAGTGGGGGTAGCAGTGCATTAGTAGCAAGGCCAATGAGGTGGGGGGCGGGGGGACAAGAAACAAACCCAAAACCAACACACTAAGGTCATGCCAAGACTAGTTCACATCATTGCTCCATATAGTAAGGGAGCAGAATAGAGTAGTTTAAAGCCCTGTGTGGTAGGAGGTAGAAAGAATGTCTTCAGTTGCTACAGAGGAAACCATTTATGGCTATGGTAGACAGACCTATAGTCCCCCAAAGAGGTTAATGTCCTAATCTCTAGAATATATGAATATGTTATCTTACACAGTAAAAGTGACTTGGCAGATGTGGGTCAGTCATGAATCTCAAGACTGGGAGAGTATTCTGAATTACACAGGTGTGCTCAATGTAATTACACGAGTCCTCAACAAGAGGGAATGTGATATGTCAATGAAAGCAGAATTGAGAGAGAGAGAGAGAGGGACTGATTTGAAGAGCTGGCTTTGAAGATGGAAGAAGGGGCCATGAACCAGGAAATTCATCTGGCCTCTGGAAGCTGGAAAAGATAAAGAAATGAATTCTCTCAGGCCTTCAGAAGGAACACTGCACTGCCAACACCTTGGTTTTAGCCCAGTGAGACCCATTTCAGACTCCTAACCTCCATAAATGTAAGAAAATAAATTTGTATTGTGTTATGCCACAAGTCTTATGGTAATTTGTCACTGCAGCAACATAGGAAACTATGTGACTAAGGAAACACTGCAGCAACATAGGAAACTAAGAAGACTGTGTGAAACTCTGAGAAGAGAACATTTGTCTGTGGGGTAGATATGACTAATGAGGATAGAGGGAAGGAAGAATGGGGGAAATGGCTTAATAAAAAGAAATTTCTGTGCCTTCCTCTAGAGTCACAGAAATGAGGTGTTGTTTCTTTGTTTGTTTTACATTCTCCTAATTCCTGAGAGAGCAGTTGTTTGCTGTAGAAATCATTCAAGTGTATACTACAATTAGAAACATTTAAAGGAATGGCTTCCTGTGGGCGTATCTGATGTGTCAGAGGAAAGGTTTCCCTGTGTGGCTCAGGCATGGAGTCTGAAATGATAGCTGCAATGCCTGTGGCTTCCACATACCAACATGGATGCATTTCAGAATTAGCATTGATCTTAGGAGACAGAGAAGGCTTTCCTGAGTCAGTGCTAAGAGGAAACCTGAAGGATTTATAGAACAAACTAGGTCAAATGCAAGGGTCTTGGTGTAAAGGGTATTGAAAAAGAGAATGCAAAACATGGAAAGCTCAGAGCAAGAAATTGCATGTGTGAGGCTCTGCAAGTCAGTACTCTTGCTTAGTCTGACTTGATGTGCTAAGTACTAAGAAGGTGATGGTCAGTGACTAGAGATAAGCCTGAGGGTAAAGCAGGTGTTTGGATGTGAAGAGCAGCTGTCCATTGAAGCCTTTGTGTTTTAGAAGGCTCATTCTTGCTAGAAAGTAAGATTCATAATGACAGTGGCTATGTTGGTCTTATTTGTTATTAGAGTCTTAGTGCATAGTACAGTTGTTGAAACATAGTGCAGTTCAGTAAATATTTGCTAAGATGAAAGTAAAGGATAAAGAAAGAGAGTGTGGAAGGGAACAAAGAGGAGGAAAGAGAGGGAGTGAGGGGAAAGAAGGAGGGAGGGAAGCTAGGGAAGGGACAGGGCAAGGACAGATTCCAGCAAATGAAGCCCTGTAAAAATGGTAGCAGGAAGCACTTGCTGCGTGCTTTTGTCTCTGCCCTACATTTCTAGGGCTCAGTTTTATTAATCTGCTTTGTACAAAGAGCATTGAATATAGACTCCCAAGTTACAGTCCTAGCAAATTCTGTGGCCTATAAAGAGGGTACTGACCTTATTTCTCAGTGTTCTAGTACAAAGGGTAATGCCTCTGAAAAGAGTGTTGATTTACCTCCTTACTCTTCCCCACCTTCTAAAGCTTCAGTATTTTCACTGATGCTGATAGCATTTACTGTGATGGATACAAAGGACAAAACAATGTACGGGGCTAGATGGGGAAGACTTGTAGATACACAATAGGATCAGCTGGGATCCTATCTAATCTCTTTGCTCAGGAAAGTCTAGTTTTGCACTCCCATCAGGAAAGCTACAGAATGTGTGATTATCCCCAGCTTTGAACAGATGTGTGGTTAGTAAGTTTCTGGATTTGGTGTTTTATTTGGAGGACTTTGGTTGATACTGACACATACCATATGGCTGACTTTTGATGCATGTCTGAGATACTTGTCCTATCATAATGCCTGGTTGAATGAATGAAATGGAATGAACAGGATTTTAGAAACTTGAGACTTGAAATTAGATACTTCAGTCACCATAGTACCTGTGTAGGAAAGTGTTAACTCAGCAGGTCTGGGTTGCTCAAATTCTGCAAATTCCCCAGAAAAGGCTGTTTTCAAGATTGGGTCTTGGCTAGTCCATGGGAGCTGAGCTCTGAACCTTTAAAATGTCTGCCTGATAAGTGTTTTTATATGCTTGAGGTTTTGGGACATGCTGTGACAGTTTGACCAGAGAGTTTATGTTAACAAAGTGATTAATGGTGAACACCTGTTTTTGCTTTGGGGGGTCTGGAGTAAGAGTAGCTGAGCTAGTCATGCAGGTGCTACCTGCTTAAGTGGCTAACTAAACCCCAGTAAAAATTCTGGATTCAAGGAAGGGTGAGTTTCCATGGTTGGTGCTGTTTTACCTGTATTGTCATGCATCATTGCTGGGAGAATTAAGTGCATCCTGGTGTGACTACTAGGAGGGAACACTTGGAAGCTTGTGGCTAGCTTTTCCCAAACTTTGCCTCCTATGCCTTTTTCCTTTGCTGATTTTATCTGTATCCTTTCAGAGTAATAAACCGTAACCATGAGTATAACCATGAGTATATCATCTTCTGAGTCTTAGGATTCCTCCTAGTGATTTATCAAGTCTGAAGGTCATCTGATAGACCCCTGACACAGTACTTTTATCCAAAATGTAACAAAAGTTTTTAGATAGCATGTAGTATAGTGCCAAAAGTATAGAAATCAGAAAGGGTGTTTATTCCTCATTCAGAAATATTAAATAATAAATGTATTAATGTTTTCCCAGAATGAATTAATGTATCTCTATGTAGTAAAGATGCAAAATATATTTTCTTAATGGTTGGCACTAGAATTCCTTTTAGAAGATAGCCCTCTTTGTTAAGAGAAGGTCTTGAAAGCTGTTTGGGATACAAAGGTGATTGAGTATATGAGTATAAAGGCAATGAATATAAAGAGATACTTATTGTCTATACAAGAGAATGGGAGGAATATGCTCCTGAGAGAGGGGTAAAAGAGGAAAGAAGAGAAATGAGTGGTAGTCAAAAACAAGAGGGGGAAAACAAATGCCAGTAAAATGGCACAATCCTGCCATACTCCCTGGAATGAAATGGCCATGGAAAAAATATCCTGATGGGAAGGCCAGGAAAATCTAATATTCAATTGAAAATATTTGCTTTATTAAAATGTCAACTCTTCCTTGATGTCTTCAGATATTTAAAGTCTACTCATCAATGAGTGCTGTTTTGGTAAAATTTCAGGAAAATTTTGTCTAGAGTGATATAGTTCAAAATAAAGACTAAGCAGGACAGTAAAATATGCAAACTAATCAAATGGACAGTGAAAGCCTGTGAACATTACTATTGTATTCCTCAATAATTTATAAAACTATCAGACAGAGCTTTTGATTTTCAACTGGTATGGAACGAGGAGGGATTTAAATTGATCTTATCTCGGGGCACCTGGGTGGCTCAGTCAGTTAAGCGTCTGCCTTCAGCTCAGGTCATGATCCCAGGGTCCTGGGATCGAGCCCCACATCAGGCTCTCTGATCAGAGGGGAGTCTGCTTCTCCCTCACCCTCTGCCTCTGCTCCTCCCCCAATTGTGCTCTCTCTCTCATTCCCTCAAATAAGTAAAATCTTAAAAAAAGTAAATAAATTGATCTTATCTCATCCTCAAAGGTCAGGTGGAACCTAGTTCATATCCAGGTTACAGCTATATCACAAATAACTGACTAGACTAATTGCCTGTGAGGAAGGAAGGGGTATTGAAGATTATTATTTTATTTTTTTAAGATTTTAGTTCTCATTAAAACTGTTAATAAAAATGATAGTGAATTTTAAAATATATGGGAGAGACTCATTTAGCTAGACTGAAGTGAGGGGAGATAGAGAAACTATGAGAGAATTAATGCTACCTAAGAATAGGTTTTCAGAATAAATACATTTTTCTTCTGTGTAGAAATTCCAGGAAAAGGGTACTTCAGGTAGAGGAAATAGCATATGCAGTTCAGGAAATGTTCAGGGTATTTTCTTTGAGTGTGAAGGGTGGAAGGGATAAAGAGCAGTTGGCACATAATCAGTACTTGGAAGCCACTTCATGAAAGATATTTTATGCATGGTAAAAAGTCTGAAATTTCTTAAGGTCTTTGCACAAGCCTGTTTTTATAACTTGATGCCCTTCCCATGGTTTTGTTTGTTTCTTTTACTGTCTGGTTCTTTCTCATTCTTCAAGCCTTAGCTTAAAAATAACTTTTTCTGTCTTCCCTGGTCACTTTATGTCAAAAGGTTCTACTCTCTGCTCATTATTCTCCAACAAAAAAACACTATTTATTTTCATTGGTTGTTCATATATTTTTGTTTACAGTCTTTCAGTGCCTCATCAGGCAGTAAGTGGGGATTAAGTCTGTTTTATTTACTGGAGCTAGGACACTAAAAACTAGACCCTGACTTTCCTACTTATAACTGTGTGACCTTGGAACATCTTGACTCACCAAATTTCAGGTTTTTCTTCTGTAAAATCTGTTGTATTTAACATCTATCTATTTTCTGGTCTTAAGGTGAAGATTAAGTGTTAGAATTGATATAAAAATGCTTTGTAAATGTTAAATTTTTCTGAAAATTTATTGAATTATTATAACTGAGCAATGAATAATATATTAATGTTATTACTAATTTATTAAAAATTAACTCTCCCTATAAATTTATTGAACCAGTATAATTTGTTATTATTAAGACATTATTAATAAATAATAACACACTAAAGTATTTAAGATTCAGGGTGTATTTTATGCACATCAGTTATTCCTGTGACTTGCATTTTACTAACATCCTCAGGTACATAGGAATTATATGCTCTCATATAAATAGTCCCAGTGAACTATAGTTTAGAGAGGTTTGTGTTTGCCTTTTGTATTTTCTGACTTAATGAATCCAAGAGATTCTCTTAATGAATAGACAGAATTATTTAAAAAATATATTTATGTGTTAAAGCACTGCACAAGGTGTGTAAGACAAAAGTGACTCAGAAATGGATCCAATCTTTAAGGAGTTTGTATTCTAGAAGGAATGATAAGTAAAAAATTAGAATGCAAGGTAGAAATAAAACTACCAAATGAAAGATGCAAATATGTGTTTGGAAGAGGGAGAAAGTATCATCAAAGAGAGTGAACAGGGAGGGTTTCAGTTACATAACAGTGTTTGGAGTGACAATTTGATGATAGATTAGTTTTCCACCAGGCAGAGTGGCAGGGATGTGGTTCAATAGACATTCCAGGCAGTACAAAAAGCATAAACAAACCCAGAGATGTGGACAAAGTATGAGATCTCTGTCTGGATACATCTGTAGCCAGGTGGCTAGGAAAATAGCAGATAAAAATAAAGATAAATATTTAGGAATAAAAAGACATCAATGAATTGTTCTGCAAGGAGCCAGCTGATCACTTAGGGATAGCAGTTAAAATGGAGTGCTTCATTCACTTGACAAGCATGTATTGAGGGTCTGAATTATGCCATGTAGAAGCCAAATTACACTGGTTGTATTAATTACATTGTATGAGCTCTGCAAAAGTTAAACAGCTTGAAAAATACACAGATGCTATGTATAAGATTAGACTTTTAAAAATGGGGAAACAGAATGGATAAACACATTTGTACACACACAGGTACATCATTTGATTGAACAGCTCAGAGAAATACAAATATTTGAGAAGATGGAATGTTTGAAAGTCAATGCTACTCTCACAGAGTTTCATACCCTTTTTTGAAAAGCTAACAGTTTCTTTCTTCCTTCCTTCCTTCCTTTTTTTCTCTTTCTTTCACCGTGGATCCACATCTGGCCATCTAGTATCTTTTAATAGTAAGAGTGGCCACTTTGAGTATTTTGAATTCATTAATAAAGAAAATTGAAGATTCCATTTGTGCACTATTTAAGAAAAACATAGGCTTTTGAAATTACATTAAAAATGGATTCATTTTAGGGAATGCTTTTAGGCTTTTTAACTCTAGCCTTTGCTAAATTTAGTTCAGAAGGAATGTTAGTATTTTTTTCAATTAGTATTTTAGAGTAAATACTGTTTCTACTTTTTACTAACTTCTGTCCCTTAGGGCAAAGTGCTTGTCCTGTTTCTGCCTTCTTATTTCCTTATCAGTACATAGCCAAAAGAACACTTAGTGCTAAATGTTATAATCAATTTTTATAAATTTATACAAACTGTTAACAAACATTAATATTTCACCATGTCTATTCACATCTGAAAAAAAGGTAAAAAATACAGTTCAGGACCTACTGGGTTAGGGGTGATCATGTAACATCTGAACAGAAATGTTTGGTAAGCAGCTGAATATTTAGGCCTGACAAGAGAATATAGGAAAATATTTGAGATTCATTGGTTTATGAAAGGAGCAGAAGCTGTGTGTGTTCATGGCTGGCTTGATGACTGGAAATATAGAGCATATGGAAGAATAAAACTCTAAGAATAACACACAGATATAGATTTAAATATGTAGATATATAGATATATGTTTCTTTGTAGACATAACAAAGGAAAAATAAGAGGAGAGGGTCAATCAAAGAGGATAACTAAATGTTTAGTTTTTAGGTCTCTGCCATGTATATTTCTGGGCTGATTTCATTAAAATCCATAGCTTTGGCCACCATTTACATACTGATAACTGAGCTCTGGTGGCCAATGACATGATTCCCATGTTATTGTTACAATACAAAAATTTTTTAAAAAGTGGCCTAATAAAATGAAGTGACACCCAAGTCACACAGGTAAAACTGTGACATCTTTCCATTTCTTTTTTTTATTTTCACTGCCCATCCCCTACACAATATATTTAGGTTATGAGTTGCCTAGTCATAACTGGATTATTGTAGGAGCCTTTCATCTGTGACCATTCTCCAGAAAGCTATTAGATTAATGTTTCTAAACAATAGTTTTTATTCTGTAGTTTCTTTGCTCAAATACATTTATTTGCTTTTCATTCCCTATGGAATCAAGTCCAAAATGTCTAAGCTGGCATTCACAGCCCCCTAGTATGACCTCAACTAGCATTTGTAACCTTGTTTTGCAATTAACTTAGTAAGTACTAAGCACTTATTATTTGTCAAATACTGCTAGACACTAGCTGTGGAGAGCTATATAAACCAGTTATATAACTACTCTCACAGATCTTAAAGACAGTAGAAAATATAGACATTGGACAAATAATCCTAATTGTGTTAAGTATTATGAAAGGGGAAATACAAGGTTAGATTTAGAAAAAAGTAGTGGAAGCTGAGGCTTTAGATAAAAGCAGTATTAGGAGCCAGGAGGGCCTCCAAAGCCACATTTAGGGTTTGGAACTTTAAGAACAATGGAGAATCACTGCAGATATTTAAGCTTTGCAAGCAGTTGATCAAAATTGCATTAAAAATAGTACTTTGGTTATAGTATGCAAAACTGGAAGAAGGCTGTCTGGAGGCATGTTTGTTAAGGGAATTTTAAAGGAATCCAGATGTGATTCAATGTTGATACTTATTATGTTTTTGGAAGTTGATATGGAAAGAAGATAAACAGATAAAATATTGAAAGGAAAATTGGCAGGACTCTATTTATTAAATGTCTGTGTATTCCTTGAGTATGCTTTGTTTATATACATTCCCTTATTTGGTCTCATACTCTTTATGCTGGCTAGAGAGAGATTTCTAGCATGACTGAGAAGATGGACTAAATAATCTATACTTTTCTTCATTTCAGTTTTGAGAATTCCTACCTTAATATTTAGATTCTAGGTTAATCATCTTGATTTGTCAGAATATCATGCTACTAGGCTGGGATCAAAAGGTAGACCTGCATCTACATTCTCAGGCATTTCTCAATTAAATCCATTTTGTGGTTTCAAAATGTACCTTAGCAAGTATCTAAAACTTTACAGTTTAATTTCAGGGGACACCAGATTAGAGCATAGGCAATCTGCTCCACCCCAGTTTTCCTGAATCAATATAAAACTGACATTTCAGGGACACCAAGTTAACAGTATTCTCTCTAGGAAAAATGGCTTTCAACAAAGAAGGATGACTACATCTCAAACATGATAAATACCTATTTTGGCTAAGTGATCTTTCATTTTGTTCTTCATGAATATATTTCATATTATATACTGCCCAGATATTAACATAAAAGATCCATAACCTATGTGTACCACTGATGCATGGAAACCTATTAAGGCTTCTCATGAGCACAGGAAATACCATCAGCATCTTTCATTGTGAAAAATTGCATTTCCATTCTCAGAAGTGTTATATATTAGAGTAGATGTGTCTGGCACGTTTCTGAATAGGTTAGAGTGTTGTATCAAGTTTAGTAGGTTGTATCCTTGTGCTCGCTCTGAATTCTGTGGGATTACCCTGAGACCTTCAGATTTTCTTTTCATATTTGCTCTGCAGTTCACTGACTTTTCATACAGTAGAAGTAGCTATTTAGAATGTGAGTGGTCCAGAGCCTACCTCTGAGAAGTTATCTGCATATTAACATAAATCTCTTTTCAGGAAAAAAATAACCTTGACCTTCTGAATCATACCTATTGGGGAAGGCTATGGATCATGAATTGCTGACCTATTCATATTAATAAAATGTGTGCTGGAGAAATCATGTTCATTTGCATAAAGCTGCTTCTTTCTGTAGCCCATGAAATTAACATTGTTTAATGGCTGGAAATAAGATCACCTTTGGCTGTACCAGTCATACTCTCATCTCCAAAGGAAAATATAAAAGGGTCTTGACTCAATAAGCAGAAAACTGTTTTAAATTACAAGTACTTTCATTAGACAACCAGTGTGAGCCCAAGTGACAAAAGCACTGCCATCTCTAGATGAGTAGAGGATTCTAGGGCAAATGTTAGCATATAAAGCTCTTTTTTTTTTTTCCTATGTTTTATCTCAGTCTTTTTTTTTATTCTTATGTTAATCCCCATACATTACATCATTAGTTTTAGATGAAGTGTTCCATGATTCATTGTTTGTGCATAACACCCAGTGCTCCATGCAGAATGTGCCCTCCTCAATACCCACCACCAGGCTAACCCATCCTCCCACCCCCCTCCCCTCTAGAACCCTGTTTGTTTTTCAGAGTCCATTGTCTCTCATGGTTCGTCTACCCCTCCGATTTCCCCTGCTTCATTCTTCCCCTCCCGCTACCTTCTTCTTCTTCTTCTTTTTTTTCTTAACATATATTGCATTATTTGTTTCAGAGGTACAGATCTGAGATTCAACAGTCTTGCACAATTCACAGCATAAAGCTCTTTTCTACTTAGCTTGCTTGACTACCATTTTATTCAACATATTTTTTTAATTGAATGCCTACTATGTGATAGATATCATGATAGTTCCCAGGCCCTCCCTTCAAAGACTTCACAGTTTAGAGTGGGAAAGAAATACCCAACTTTGTCCTAGAGGCTTGGGAAATTTTTTTTTTAAAGTTTCTTCCAGTTTCTCTCTTGACTTGTCAGGGTGTTTTTTGTTTTTTGTTTTTTGTTTTTTTAATTTGGCTTTTACTGTTGTCCTAAGTGAAGATAAATTAAAATTTTAATATTATCATGAATTTTTCTATTCATCTTTATATTGTGCAATGCCAGCTTTAAATGCAAATATGACAGCATTTCACTCATGAAATCACCAAAATTACACAATTTTTTCACGAACAAAGAATAAGAACATGTATATATATTTTGTTTTTACCGTAACAATGGAAATGCCACACAAAACTAACTCAGCTGTTTCTTTTTCACATCTTGATATGTGCACATTCTACCACCACTCTCAACTTTCAGTTTACTGCTGGGTAAGAAGGACTGAAAGGCAACTATAGGTTTTCCTATCTCTTCCTTCCTTCTATGTCATCACATTCAAGATGTAGCCAGCTAATAAAGGTACGTAACACAAATAAGAGAGGATGTGATAGAATTTCTTGGTCATTTGTGCTTTTCAGAATACCATTGTCTTCTTTTTTGCATTTAAAGTAAGTTCTTCTTCCAACACAAAGCATGCACTCTCAAAACTATCAGTGAACCTATTTAGTTATTTTTTAGATGTAACACACATGCCTTGTAATTTCTTTGAGTCCTGTTGAACTCCTACCCATTGTGGATTCACTGGAATTCTGTGCTCATTGGGTCATCACAAATGCTAAGTGTGGATACAGTAGCAAAGAACTATAGACATATACAATGTGTGTCTCTTCTGTTCGTGTACATGCCCCATTGTTCCATTGGACTTATAAAACATAAGTTCAAAGATAAAATTATTAAGAATTTCAAGAAGGCAACAACAGTGCCTTCTTAACCAAGTGAAGGGCCCTTCTGGGGACAGGACCCTGTATTTCTCACTGAACAACCATGAAGCTGGTGTGGTATGGTAACTATAGGGTGCATGGGACAGAAAGAGGTTATGTGGGAAATAGATTGGGCCCAGTTTGTAAATGAACATATATGTAAAGCTATGAATTTTGGAATTGAAACTGTTTGATATAAGAAACCAAAACAGTTTTATGTATGGCAGTACTATATCATATTTAGACTTTACAAAGCTAACCCCAGAGGTGGTATGGAAAATGTATTGGAATGGTAATAGGGATAATGGGGAACTAAATGATACCACTGGCAGAAAGACTGTGTTGGAGATGTAAAGCTGTATATGAATGACAGCTCTGATAATATTTTTAGAATTTGGTACTTGAATTTAGGAAATGAGGTAGGGGAGAAGTATGTGAACAAAACTGGTTTCTGAAGTAAGCTTAGTACTTAATCTTCATCCTGCAAATCACACCTTCCAGCTCTAAGTCTCCTAAATTATAATCAGTAAATGTGTAGAATTATATGTATTTCCCTTCTTTCAATGTCTTGGAACATTGATGACAAGCGTCCTTAGATTATATAGCAAATCTCATTTGGCAAAAACCCCCTATGCTCTGATCATGTGTTGTTAACTTAGCTCATTGGAACCTCTTTAAAATAGGTGGACCAAAAATATCATTGTGGCTCTGAGCTTATAGTAGGTGATAAATATTTTGAACACCAAAGGACAATGACCTGTTCATATTCCAAAAGCCAGAAAATATACTACGTATGCAAAGCAACACTTGAAATCCCATGGTTTCATATAGTTCACTGATAATTAGGGACTCAGTTATAAAGACTTTTCAAATAAAGAAAATCCATTTCATGTCTTGAGTCAGTGATTAAGAATGAGAAATATGAAAGATACTGCCTTTCCAGCTGTCAGGATCAGCTCTCTCCTAGTTGGAATGGGTGAGATGTGTTAATCACTCAGCTGATAGTTTACTTCAAAGGTGTTAATTGAAAAGGTGGCATACTCAGCTTTTCATTTTATTAGCCAAGATGCTTTCCTGAGACTTTTGTTGTTGTTGTTATTTTAAAGCATTCTTTAAAATGTCATCTTTTATTGTAAGGATATTTTTATTAACATTTTTTGGGGGGCAATCTCTTACCTCCTTAAAGGATGGTGGTTTTCAAACCTAGCTACATATTGGAATTACCTGAGAAGATGCATCACAATGTATATTTGCCCTACCCAGAACAATTAAATCAGAATTTCTGGGAGAGAGTCCCAGAAATCTGTATTTCTTTCTTTCTTTTTTTTAAGATTTTATTTATTTATTTGACAGAGAGAGTGAAAGAGCACAAGCAGGGGGAGCAGCAGAGGGAGGGAAAGAAGCAGACCCCCCGCCGAGCAGGGAGCCTGATGTGGGACTCGATCCCAGGACCCTGGGATCATGACCTGAGCCGAAGGCAGATGCTTAACCATCTGAGCCACCCAGGTGCCCGGCATCTGTATTTCTTAAAAAGCTTCACAGGTGACTCTAAAGCATAGTTCAGGTTAAAAACAACTATGGTGGTTTTCCCTCAAATCCTCAGATACACAATTTTCATCTCAGTTCAAAGTATCTAATGAAAGTAAAAGAAGGAAAAATGGTTCAATCAATTGGAGGTAGAAATAATTCAGCCATTAAAGAAAACAAAGTTTTTTTTTTCATTTTTCGTTTCTCTTTTTTGTTTCTTTTTGTTTCTTTTTTTGTTTTTCTTTTTCAAATAAAAGAAACACAGATGTGTTTCTTTAATAATAGTCAACCTGGTCAAAGATCAGTAACAATGCTTGAATACCATGGTTTTAAAGGACACTAATCACCTTATGTCTCAACTTCTTTGTATTCCTATTAAATGTTTTTTTCCCCTATTTTCTTTGCTTAGAGACTTATCTAATTGTTTTTAGGAGAGCTAGCTTGCAAAATATAGGAACACCATTCTCCAATAGCATATAATCTCCTTACATAATTATTGAGCTGTTTCTGGGATTTTCTCTGTTGTTCAGAAAAAATTTTCAAAGACCTAAGCATGGAAATTACCATTTTTTCATGAAGATTATTGTAGTAGTGTAGTAGATATTGCTGCAGTAGTAGTACATGACAAGTAGCCTCCAAAATCTCAGTAGCTTATATCAACAAATACTTATTTTTCTCACTCATGGACCTGTGAGTCATCAGCAGTTTTGCTGATCTTGGCTGTATTAGGCTGGGGTTGGCTCTAGCCTGCAGGTGAGGTATGAATCAGCTTCACACGTCTCCTTCTGTGGCTGTCAGGAGCAGAAAAGAACTGGGCCATTGCCCCTATTGTACATAGCTCTTATTACCAGTCTTATTGTAAAATTTTCATTTTTATCCTGGAAGGTAAGGAGATGGATTAGGAGTAGGAATTACTGGGAACCTGAGTTCAGAAAACTTGATCAAGTTCCTTGGGAATATGGCTGGAGTATAGAAAATCAAAAGAAATAATTGCATATTCTGGAAAAGCTGTTTGTCTCTCTATGTCGATGTTATTCCACTGTCTGTCTTAGGACAGTTCTTCAGTCATGCTTTAGATGAGCTTCTTCTTGGACCTCAGAACTCACTGGCTTTTATTCTGACTAGTCCACCTCAACCTAGCTTCTCTTGCTGTTAAGAGTTTAGGTGATGTCATTGGAATGTAAATGTAGAAACTGCCTGACAGCTTTTGATCTTTTAGAGATAAGGTAGCACCAATTTATGGTATCTCTTAATATAATAAATTTAGCATCAGAAGTTACAGCTTCTTCCTGAAGGTCTCCATGAAATATTTGTTTCTGGTTTATAAGTTGTTTAATTTTGTCATCCATAAAAAAAGGTAAGTATGCTATTTCATTTATGGGATAGAATATTTTTTCCCATGATCATCTTGTAGATTTTGTGCTTATGGCAGGAGGAATGAGTTTTTTTAAAAATGTCAATTTTATGATTCTTCAAATAGCCTATTTCTCTGAGTTTCCATTTTTAGATAGTAGAATGTGCCATTTAAACAGAATAGTCTGTTTTATGGTGGAAGAAAACCTGATGTTAGAGTGAAAAAGAGCAATAATTCAATAGTGTACCATGACGTGCACTTAGAGAAGATGGAATAGGGCAGTTTGGAGAACCTCAAAGCTATACCTATAGTCAGTTCTTCCTTCTATGCCTCAAACCCAGTTCCAAAACACTGCCAATTCACTTTCTTTAGTACTGTGCAGCCTCAAGGTACTGAGCTCTATCAGTCTTTGTAGGGGGAAACTAATTTGCAATATTTCTCAGTGAGCCCCATAGAGTATAAAACTTGGGATATTTTCTTGAAAATTACAGTAAAGAAGCTGTGTGTTGTGATCTTTTTTGCACTGATTTGAAGTCTCTATAAGATCAATGAAATTAGCTGGCAGATTAAACCCACCACTTCTTTCTTTCTTCTTCTTTTTTTTTTTTTTGCTTTTTAATTTTGTTTGTTTTGTTTTGTTTTTTAATAGTGGGTTTTGCAAAACTACAATAGGTGATGACAAAGATTTCCTACTGGGTTTCTTGCTCTGCCAGCACAACTTCTCTACATATCATACATAGCTGGGACGGTTCTCCATATTACTGAAGTATCTCCATGCCATGTCATGTACCCACTACAAATCTGTGGGTACTTCATTATTTCCTCTTTTTCTCTGGTCCTTACTTCCTCTCTTCCCCACTTTCCCTCACAACTTTCTTTGCCTCTCATTTACTTCTTGCATATTTTTAAAATTCATTTGGTTGTCACTGAACAACATCTAAAACAATTGAAAATGCAATAAAGGCCCAGGACCATTTAGGGAAGTAAAGGGAAAGAACACCCATCATTATGGAATGTCTTAACCAGGTTTTCTCATTTTCCTTCACAAACTTACATGACAGGTATTCTTATTGCTTTCATTTTTCCACGTGAAGAAATTGAGACCAACGCACCTTAAGTTGAAAGATTTAACGGTAGTATTTGTTTCTAGGTCTATTTTACATTAAATCTCCTTTTTTTCCCCTCCCACCACCATGCTGAAAAGGAATTGGATGAAAAATTTTTGTTCTTTCCTGTGATTTTCCTTCCACTTTTTAAACCTACATTGCTCTCTCCTTTTTTTAAAAAAGATTTATTCATTTTAAGAGAGAGGGAGTGAGCGAGTGCAGGGGGCGGGGATGGGCAGAGGGAGAGAGAAACTTAAGCAGACTCTGCACTGAGTGTGGAGCCTGAGGCAGGGCACAGAGCCCCACGAGGGGCTACCCTGAGATCAGGTCCTGAGCAGAAACCAAGAGTTGGATGTTCAACTGACTGTGCCACTCAGGCACCCCTACATTTCTCTCTGTCTCTCTCTCTTTTAAAAAGATTTATTTATTTGAGAGAGATAGTAAGTGAGAGAGAGAGTGCATGAGTGGGGGAGGGAGAGGGAGAAGCAGTCTCTATGCTGAGCAGGGAGCATGGTGTAGGGCTCGATCCCAGGACCCTGGGATCATGACCCGAGCTGAAGGCAGATGCTTAACCAACTGAGCCACCTAGGTGCCCCCCCCCTTTTTAAAGATTTTATTTATTAGAGAGAGAGAGAGAAAGGGAAAGCATGAGTGTGTAGGGCGGTGGGAGGGTCAGAGGGAGAGGGACAAGCAGGCTTCCCGCTGAGCAGAGGGCTGATGTGCGACTCAATCCCAGGACCCTGAGATCATGACCCGAGCCAAAGCTAGATGCTTAACTGACTGAGCCACCCAGGTGCCCCCATTTCTCTATTTCTATTTGACCTTGCTTAACTCCTAGACTGAGTAGATAGGAAAGTAAATTTTATAATTAGTAGGATGACAAGGAACCCAAATTTAGATATAAATTGAGTGACCTATGGGATATTAGAATATTTAAATTCATTTTCATCAGAGTTATTTTGGGTCAATTTGTCAAGAAGGTGGCATTTGAAATTTTCCTTGAAAGATAAGAAATTTGATGGGAGGAGAAGATGCATATAAGCATCCCCAGTTGAGAATATAGCATGAAATAGAAAATATGAGATATTGTTTTGTTCTGGCTGGAGCATAGTAGGGTTCTTGAAGGACATAACAGAAGATAATAACTGGGAAAATGGATTGAGATTAGATTCTGAAGAGCCGTAGTAAGAATTTGGACTTTAATCAAGAGGCAATTAAGAATTATTGATATTTTTTACATTAGAAAATAACATGATTTGACTTGTGCCAAAATAATTCTGACTGCATGAAGGATGTACTAGGAGGAATCTATGGTCAGAAAGAAGTGTTTGAAGGCTATTGCAGTAATGTGGATGAGAGAGGAGAGGTGATATATTAGTTATCTATCACTGTGTAATAGATTACTCCTGAACTTATGGTTTGAAACAGCAAACATTTATTATCTCAAAGTTTCTATGGGTCAAAATCCCAGTAGCTTAACTGGGTGCCTCTAGCTCAAGGTCTTTAATGAGGCTGAAATGAAGTTGTTGGCCCTGGTTGCAGTCATCTCAAGGCTTGACTCAGGGTCAGTCTACTTCCATACTCATTCATATGATTGTTTTCAGGCCTTCGGTCTCTGCTGGCTGTGTTCTGAAAACATCAATTCCCTGATCCATGAGCTTCCATAGGGAAACTCACAAACAGCTACTAACTTCCCTCAAAACAAATAAGAGAGGATGCCCAAGACAGGAAACATAGTCTTTTTGCAACTTAATCTTGGAAGTGACAGCTCATCAATTTTGCCATGTTTTGTTCATTAGAAGCAAATTGTTAGATCCAGTCCAAATTGAAGAGAAGGGGATTACGTAAGGACACAGCCTTGATTATGGATTTCCAGGCTCCAGAAGTGTGAGGAAATAAGTTTCAGTTGTTTCAGACACCCGGTCTGTAGTACTTTGTTATGGCAGTCCTAGCAAACTAATGCAAAGATGAAGATCTAAATGGTAGTGGGGTAAGGGGGTAGGGGAGGACAGGGCGAGCAGAAAAGGGAGGGAAGGTTAGAAGCATTGTGCTTTGTTCAGCAATTGCACTGTTGGTTCTTAGGGAAAGAAATGGCAACTACCAGGTAACCAAAAGGGATTCTTAAGTAAAAATCAAGTTAAACAAAACTATTTGTCTTTGCTTGCTTACTTAGTTGCTTACTTTGTTACTTACTTGTGTGTGTGTGTGTGTGTACATTTTTTGTTTGTTTGTTTGATATGGGTAGAGAACTGATAGAGCATACACAATGTCACTTGATTCCAGCCACACATTCAATACCGTCTGTCACAGGTTGAGTTCTTCAGAAGCAGATGCTAAAACAAAGATTGAGATGCAAGATATAGGGATTGACACAAAAGAAAGGCAAAGCAGAACCTGGCAAAGGGAGAAGTCAAACTGTAATGCAAACACTTCTCAGGAGCTCTGGAAAAAGTATTGTCTATTTAAGTTACATTGGAGATACATTTAGGATACACTGGACTGAAATGCCTGCATTTTAATAATCCCCCACACCCTGTCAGTTCATCCAGGCTGTTTTGGAAGGGCATAGCCCAAGGCAGGGTGGCTCTGTAGCTGAGGCAAAAAGCTGAAGATGTCTGCAGTTTGCTCATTGGTCTCTCTAAAATTAGGCAGAAAGTTTTTTCTTAAAGAGGATCAGATGACATATCTACAGGTTTACCAAATCTTCCCTGTTATGGGGTGAAATAAATGTTATAAGTAGTGTGATTATCTGAACTAAAAACTAGGCTGTAAAAATATATGAAATGTAAAAATGTAAAAAAATGTATATATTGTCAATCAGTATAATAATACTTAACATTTTAAAAAAGCTGAATATGTGCCATCACAATACTGTTGTCTATAACATAATTTTTTTCATTTATTCTTCAATAAAGTTTTATGAGGATATCTTATTATTTTATGAGAATAACTTCTTTTTATTATTATTTAAGATGAAAGCCCTTAAGATTTAGACATGTTAATCCTTCAAAGTCATGCCATAGGTGGCAGACCCAGGGATATAATCTAGGT
The DNA here is from genome assembly GCF_002201575.2 of Neomonachus schauinslandi. NCBI lineage: Eukaryota > Metazoa > Chordata > Mammalia > Carnivora > Phocidae > Neomonachus > Neomonachus schauinslandi. The sequence continues at coordinate 55,407,394 of NC_058406.1, forward strand.
CTCTTGACTCTAGAACCCCTGATTTTAACTATTAATCTATATTCCATGTTGACTGATAGATGGTGTCAAACTTAAAGCATTTCTTAAATGACACACTACAGGATTTTGTTCATATATCTGTACTACTGGATAACACTTCATGACTGAATGGAGGCAAATCAGACGAGCTTGTCAGATCTGTAGATAACAAAAAGCTGGGAAGGATAAAAAAAAATACTTTAGACATAAGAATCAAAGGTATTCCTAGACTGCAATTTTGTTCAAAATTGTCAAGATGAAATTTAGAAAGGGATACACATGAAATTTTACACTAAGTTTCAGCATTTTCCTATACAAATTCTGAATGAGGGGAAACTAACTTAAGAGCATTCATGTGAGGAAAAAAAACCTTACGGGATTTAACTGACCCTAAGCCAACTCAGCAAAAAAGGAAAAAGACTAAGCTTGAGTATTAAGTAAACCTGAGTTTAGATCCTGGTTTCAGTACTTAAACTTGGCTAGATACTTTGACTTTTTGAGACTGTTTTTCTTCATCTAAAATGGGGATAGTAATAATATCTGCCTTGATTACTTCAGAGATTTCTCAAGAATATTTTGTTTAAAAAAACACAAGTTAAAAGAGCTCTATAGACTGTTATAGAGCATGTAAAAGCCAAATATTTGCCATTATTTTATCCTCTCATGTCAGACACGTAGTAGGGAGGCAATGTGAAGAATGAGATTAGAGCAGGGCTGTCCTGAATATAACTACTTGTCACTGAGCTACATCCATTTCAGTACCTCTCCTATGTGATTTGGGGTCTAGCTATGTTTGAAGGCATAGTTTCACATAGGTAGACTTGGAAAAAATGGTTGTAGTTAGATAACTTTTTGTGGAAATCTAATAAGGAGAGAGCTGCAGATTCCAGGAGGACTGAGTGGGTGGGTGGTGGGGGGGGTAAGGGAGGGAAGGAAGGAAGGTAGGAAGGAAGGAAGGAAGGAAGGAAGGAAGGAAGAAAGAAAGAAAGAAAGAAAGAAAGAAAGAAAGAAAGAAAGAAAGAAAGAAAGAAA
>NC_058406.1:55408453-55601014 GCF_002201575.2 Neomonachus schauinslandi
AAAGAAAGAAAGAAAGAAAGAAAGAAAGAAAGAAAGAAAGAAAGAAAAAGAAAGAAAAAAGAAAGAAAGAAAAAGTTATAACCAAATTTCATACTCTGAAAGTCTGTAGGTAATTTCTACCAAAGTCTTTCTGGGAATGAAATTTTGTTATAACTAATTTTTCTTTGTACTTTTCAGTCCTCTTGGAATCTGTAGCGCTATATCTATATCTATATCTATATCTATATCTATATCTATATCTATATCTATATCTATATCTATATCTATATATACATCCACTGTCTCAATCAGACCAGGCTATCGTAACAAAATGCCATATGCTATATATATATATATACATATTCGGTTTTTGATGTCCATAAAAAGTTATCTAAATAGAAAAAGAATAAAGAGAAAAATAGTATTGAGTATCAATTTATAGTAATTATAGTGCTAGATCTTCTACAAATATTTTGTCTCACTATTGTCTTCACTTTGTAGCTAGAAAAACTGAGGCTCTTTTTTTTAAAGATTTATTTATGTATTTATTTATTTGAGATAGAGTGAGAGAGAGCAGGGGGAGGAGCAGAGGGAGAGGGAGAAGCAGGCTCTCTGCTGAGCAGGAAGCCCGATGTGGGGCTTGATCCCAGGATCCCAAGATCATGACCTGAGCCAAAGGCAGACGCTTAACCGACTGAGCCCCCAGGTGCCCTGAGGCTTGGTTTAAATAAATAATTTAGAAATAGATAAATAAATTCTTCAATTGCTAATTAGGAAGTTGGATCGGAATCCAGATTTCTGACCCCAAAACTACATTGAACATCTTTCTACCTCTACCATGGAGACTGAAACACCGAACAAAGTATGTTTTTAATTCATCACTTTCTGTCTTAGTGTCACTTTTGCCACTCTGTGAGGGGAAAAAAAACCCGACAGTTACTCATAGGAGGATTGTCAAAGGTAGTGACAACAGTTCTTGTTTTGAGCAATAACCTCTTATATGGAATGAGATAAGGTGTTTTTTTTTTTAAAGATTTTGTTTATTTATTTGACAGAGAGTGACACAGCGAGAGAGAGAACACAAGCAGGGGGAGTGGGAGAGGGAGAAGCAGGCTTCCCATGGAGCAGGGAGCCTAATGTGGGGCTCAGTCCCAGGACCCTGGGATCATGACCTGAGCCGAAGGCAGACGCTTAATGACTGAGCCACCCACCACCTGGAATGAGATAAGGTTTTAATGGCATGTGAATCTTCCTACTTCTATCCTTCTTATAGATGTGATCTCCATGGGATTCCAGAGACCAATCAGGCTTAAAAGTTCTTAAAAACATTTTATGGAGACTCCGAATCATTCAAATAAGTGATGTAGTATCTCAAGCTCAGACTCAAGGAGTCAACTATGATAACATTGACATAAGTTATAGGACCTCTGGGACCCTCCAGATTGTAACAACATTCATTATACCCTCTCAGTTCAGTGTCTTACTTATACCATAATGATCCATGTTCCAGAACAAAATACTGGGGTTAGTTTGGGGTCAGGGCTGAGAAACAAAGATGGAGGAACTTGCCTGCATGTTTGACTTGCATTCATAGTTCAGAGGCACAGGGTCTCTTTGGGTAACATGGTAGGCCTTTAGATTATGGGTCAATCAGTAAGTCTAACGCCCTCACATGGTGCTGGACACTACTGACATCCACTGTCTCAATCAGACCAGGCTACCGTAACAAAATGCCATAAGCTATTTAAAAATTTGGAGGTCTTATTATTTTCATTATCATATCTTTGGCCAGGAGCATAGTGATACGGTATTAGAGTTGGAACCCACCAAGAAAAAGAGAACATTCTTCTCTGATCGATTCAAAAAGTCCTCTGAAACAGAAATTAATCCTGGTAGTGAATACCAGGTGTCATTATTCCACACACCAGAAGCATTCTTGGCATATCATATAAATGAATTGTGGGGATCAAAAACAGAGGAAGAACACAAATCTTCTCTTCTGCTTCCAAGGAACTTAATGCTCACAAATGTAGCTGATTAAAATGAACAAACCAATTGAAAGTTGTTTTGATTCTAAATTATTACTTGATACATCAGCATAGACTGTGCTTTTGAGCTCATGTTTGGAAAAAAAAACATATACAGCAGAATATATTTGACAGAATGAACCCTTGGCATCTGGAAAGCATAAGGTAAATTAGGGATTAACCTTATCAAACCTGAAAGTGAGCCAGCATGAAGTTACCTCAGTGGCTCATAAGAGGCCTTTGAAATTTGTCCTATTTTCTCTGTAAGATAAAGTAATTAATCAGGGAATTTGATTATTTTTTTTTTTAGATTCCACATATAAGTGATACCATGCAGTATTTGTCTTTCTCTGGTTGCTGGGGGAAATAGAGAAAGATTGGTAAGAGGGTACAAACTTTACAAGATGAGTAAGTTCTTAGGATCTAATGTATAAAATGGTAACTGTAATTGGTAGTACTGTATTATATAATTATAATCTGCTAAGAGAATAAAAATTAAATGTTCTCACACACACACACACACAAAACCCACAACCAGGCCAACAAAACAAAATAGGAATAACAGAAAGAAAAAAAAAAGAAAAGAGAGGGTAAAAATATGAGGGGATGGATGTGTTAATTAACTTGATGCAAGGGAGTCCTTTCACAATGTATATGTATATCAAATCACATTGTACACTTTAAATATCTTACTATTTTATTTGTTAATTATATCTCAGTGAAGCTGAAAATAATTAATCAGAACCCAATCAACTGGAATGTTTGAGTAAACAGAATATCTTATATATTTCCTTATAGTCTTCACTTTTGTTGATTAAAAGATGAGTTATCTGGTTATTTTTTTATTTTTTATTTTTTTAAAGATTTTATTTATTTATTTGAGAGAGAGAGAGTGAGAGACAGAGAGCATGAGAGGGAGGAGGGTGAGAGGGAGAAGCAGACTCCCCGCCGAGCAGGGAGCCTGATGTGGGACTCAATCCCGGGACTCCAGAATCGTGACCTGAGCTGAAGGCAGTCGCTTAACCAACTGAGCCACCCAGGCGCCCTTATCTGGTTATTTTAAAGTTTCCTTCTATAATTGTCCTAATAATAAAGTAAGAATTTCAGGATAAGAAAGGAATTAATGACATAGTAATTGTCCAAATTCTGTTCTTAATCATAAAATCAGTATTAACTGAGGTAGCCCATTCAACATTTAGGCTGTTAGAAATGACATTAAATGCTAAAATAAAATCTATATACTTATAAACTTCTCTTTAGTGGACATATTTTACCTTCCTTCCTCTGGCGTCATAAATCCTGGTCAGACTTTGGTGCCCATTTGTTTATTGATGCTGCTCATTTCAGTGTCACAAATGACCTCCACATCACTAACTACAATGGCCAATTGTGTTATTTGGCTAGAGCTGCCACAACAAAGTCCACAGGCTGGAGCCTTAGATAACAGATATTTATTTTCTCACAGTTCTGGGCTAGAAATTTGAGATAAAAATATTGGCAGGGTTGTTTTCTCCTGAGGCCTTTCTCCTTGGCTTGTAAATGGCCATCTTCTTATGTTTTCACATGGTCTTCCCTCTGTGCCTGCCTGTGTTAACATTTCCTCTTCTAATAAGGACACCAATCATATTAGATTAAGGCCTACATTAATGACTTCATTTTAACTTAATTACCTTTTAAAAGACCCTACCTCCAAATAGAGTTACATTCTGAGGTACTAGGTGGGGGTTAACTTCAACATCTGAATGAATTGTGGGGGACATAATTCAGTCTGTAACATCAACTTTTTCAAATATCATTTTACTTGATTTTTAAAAAACTTATTTGAATTTCCTAACTTGACTGCCTACATATCATATTCTCCTAGCCTTTCTTGTATTTTGTTAGTGGTTCTTTTTTGTTTTAATCTGAATCCTCCATCTTTGGAGTTTCCAAACTTTTGAGTGTCCCAGGATACCAATCACTTTTGTCTATACTCACACCTTAGATGATGCCATCCTGTCCCAGAGATTAAAAACTATCTCTATATGCTGATGGCTCTTAAATGTATTACTCCAGACTGAGACTTTTCCCTTGATACCCACACATAAAAGTCATATATCTAACTGCCTTCTTAGCTCATTTGGAATTAAATTCCTGATCTAACGCCTACCTTGATTCTATTCCTTATGCCTCTTCCCCACCCAGTTGCTTATGCAAAATTTTGGAAATTCCTCAACTCAGTTCTTTTTTTCATGTTCCACATCTATTCTAACAACAAATTCAGTTTGCTTCACTTTTAAAGTATATCCAGAATGCTTCTGCTTCTCAATACCTCTACCATTACTCCTTATGCAAGCATCTCTCAGCTGGAAAATAGCTTTAGCCTTCTACCTCATCACCTTGCTCCCACTATATGCTTCCCTTATAGGCTATTCTCCACATAGAGACCATAGTGATTCTTTTCAAGCCTGTTGGCTATTGTGATTTGTCTTTTCAAACTTTCCAATGGCTTCTTTTCCTACAGAATAAAGTCTAAAGCCTAAAGTAAACATGGTGTACAGTTCCTCAATTATTTTCCCCCTAACTTTTTCTAATCTAGCTTCACTGTGCTGTTCAAGCTGTTTCTTAACCTCTGAATCTCTGAGCTCTTTCTTGAACATACCAAGTGTACTGCTATGTCAGGGTCTTTCCTTTTGTTCTTTTCTGTCTGAAAAGCTTTTACCCTAGTTATCCACATGGTTCCCTTTTTTACTTTATGTCTTTGCTCAGAAATCATCTTAACAGATACCCTCCATGACCTCATATTTAAACTGAGGATCTTCATTACTCTTTTTCTTTATACTCTGCTCTATTTTTGTTTATAGCTCTTATCACTTTATTTGCATTTGCATTTATTTGTTTACTGTCTGTCACCCACACCTAGAATGTCAGCTCTAGGGGTCAAGATATTCATTCATTTATTCATCTCTTCAGCACATAATATATATTGGACAATCTGGAGACAGAACAGAGTCCATTATTAAGCACTAGTTCTATAAATATGCATGGTTCTAGATGTTGTAGACTCATTAGTGAATCAAAGACTGAGTCCATGATGGCCGTTCAGGTATATTCTTTGAAGATCATCATCTGCCTGCATTTATGACCCAAAGTAATTCTTACATAGGTCCGTAAGGGACAGAGAAAAGGATATTAACTCCAGGTCATTTATGATAGCAAAGAGTTGGAGGAACTTCAGAGGCCTACAACATGGAGAATAGATAGATAAAATACAGTGGATGGACATTATGAAGACCTATGCCATATTTAGAAACAGATCAGTAGTCGGTGGAGGAAAAGATGGCGGAGGAGTAGGGGACCCTATTCCAACCAGTCCTGGAATTGAGCTGGATATCTACCAGACTACTCTGAACACTCACAAAATCAGCCTGAGATGTAAGAAGATAGATCTGGATCTCTACAAACAGAATATCGCAGGCAGTAGGTTTCAAGGTATGAAGTGGGGAGCCATGATTCTGTGGGCAGATATTGGAAGATAAACATCAGGGGGAGGGAGCCATGGTAATCCTACACCGCTGGTGAGGGAAAGCCTCCCATGCTGGGGACCGGGCACAGACTCGCAGACTGGTTCCTATGGGGAAAGGACTTTAGTGCAGCCCCTGGACTGAAACTGGAGCGGCGGGGCCACGCAAGGGAACTGGGGATGGCTGGCAGTTTTAGAAGCACAAAGGGCAGAGATGGGCCCTGACCTGGAGGTGAGGACTGGGAGTACTGCTGAGGGGCACACAACCTAGAACACTGCAGTTTATAGCAGCACAGACAGAAATGGAAATAGTGTGGCCTGGAGAGCTCACTGAAGAGCAGACTGTGATCTCTCTGCTCTGAGGCAGAGGGTTGGAAATGATCTCTTCTGCTCTGACTCTCAGAAGAGACATGGAAAGCCACCAGGGCAAGCCTCCAGAAAACAAAAGCCCCCCAAACCTGTTTTCACTGAGCCCATCCCCTGCCACAGGGGGCAAGGCAACTCTGCCCAAACAGGGTTGCCTGAGTAACAGCAGAGCAGGCCCCCCCCCCCCAGAAGACAGGCTGGGATAAAAAGAGGCCGGCAACCCTAAGGTCCCTATAAAACAGGTGCATCTTGCTTGGGTTGTAGTCAATAATTTGAACTCTGTCCATTCTCTCAACCACACCTCAATAGAATGACTAGGAGGAGGAACCCCCAAAATAGGAGAGACTCAGAGACTGTGACTTAGGCCACAGATTTACAAGTGGATACAGATATAACCAAGATGTCGGAGATGGAATTCAGGGTATCAATTGTGAAGACAATAGATAGAATGAAGAAATCGATTAATGGCAACATAGAGTCTCAAAGGGCAGAAATGAAAGCTAAACTGGCAGAACTTAAAAATGCTGTCAATGAGATCCAATCTAATCTAGATACTCAAACAGCTAGGGTAAGTGAGGCAGAAAAATGAATTACTGATCTAGAAGACCAATTAATAGACAAGAAGGAAAAGGAGGAGGCCAGGGAAAAACAATCCAAAATCCATGAACATAGAATCAGAGAAATAAGTGACACCATGAAACGTTCCAATGTCAGAATTATTGGGGTCCCTGAGGGGGTGGAGAGAGAACGGGGACTAGAAGATGTATTTGAGCAAATCGTAGCTGAGAACTTCCCTAATCTGGGGAATGAAACAAACATTCGTGTCCTAGAGGCAGAGAGGACCCCTCCCAAGATCAAGGAAAACAGCCAATGCCCCGGCATGTAATAGTAAAACTCGCAAACCTTAGAACCACGGAAACCATCTTAAGGGCAGTTAGGGGGAAGAGATTCCTTACGGACAGAGGGAGGAACATCAGAATAACATCAGACCTATCCACAGAGACCAGGCAAGCCAGAAAGGGCTGGCAAGACATATTCAGGGCACTGAATGAGAAGATCATACAGCCAAGAATACTTTATCCGGCAAGGCTTTCATTTAGAATGGATGGAGAGATGCAGAGCTTCCACGACTGGCAGAAACTGAAAGAGTATGTGACCACTAAGTCAGACCTGCAAGAAATATTAAGGGGGGGTTCTATAAAAGGAGAAAGAATGATATAGAACAGAAATTTACAGAGAATCTATAAAAACAAGGTCTTCACAGACAACATGATGACAATAAATTCATATCTTTCAATAACCACTCTCAACGTGAACAGCCTAAACACTCCCATAAAACGGCACAGGGTTGCAGATTAGATAAAAAGACAGGACCCATCCATATGCCGTCTACAAGAGACTCATTTTGAACTGAAAGATACAACCAGACTGAAAGTGAAGGGTTGGAGATCCATCTTCCATGCAAACAGACCTCGAAAGAAAGCTGGGGTAGCAATTCTTATATCAGACAAATTAGATTTTAAGCTAAAGATTGTAGTTAGAGACACAGAAGGACACTATATCATTCTTAAATGGTTTATCTAACAAAAAGATCTAACAATTGTAAATATCTATGCCCCCAACATGGGAGCAGCCATCTACATAAGCCAACTGTTAACCAAAATAAAGAGTCATATTGATAACAATACCTTAATTGTAGGAGACCTCAATACTCCACTCTCAGCAATAGACAGATCATCTTAGCAGAAAAATCAACAAAGAAACAAGAGCCTTGAATGACACACTGGACCAGATGGACCTCATAGATATATACAGAACATTCCACCCTAAAACAACAGAATACTAATTCTTCTCGAGTGCACATAGAACTTTCTCCAGAACAGACCATCACAAATCAGGTCTCAACCGATACCAAAAGATTGAGATTATTCCCTGCATATTCTCAGACCATAATGCTTTAAAGCTGGAACTCAATCACAAGAAAAAATTTGGAAGAAATTCAAATACTTGGAAGATAAAGACCACTCTGCTCAAGATTGGGTCAACCAGGAAATCAAAGAACTTTAACAATTCATGGAAACCAATGAGAATGAAAACACATTGGTCCAAAACCTATGGGATACTGCAAAGGCTGTCCTAAGGGGGAAATACATAGCCATCCAAGCATCACTCAAAAAAATAGAAAAATCCCGAATTCACCAACTAACTCTACAGCTTAAAGAACTAGAGAAAAAGCAACAAATGATGCCTAAGCCACGTATTAGAAGAGAAATAATTAAGATTAGAGCAGAGATCAATGAATTAGAAACCAGAAACATAGTAGATCAGATCAATGAAACTAGAAGCTAGTTCTTTGAAAGAATTGATAAGATTGTAAATCACTGGCCAGACTTATCCAAAAGAAAAGAGAAAGGACCCAAATTAATAAAATTATGAACAAAAGGGGAGAGATCACGACTAACAGCAAGGAAATAGAAACAATTATTAGAAATTATTATCAACAACTATATGCCAATAAATTGAGCAACCTGGAAGAAATGGATGCCTTCCTGGAAACCTATAAACTTCCAAGACTGAAACAGGTAGAAATTGACAACCTGAATAGGCCAATAACCAGTAACGAGATTGAAGCAGTGATCAAAAACCTCCCAAAAAAACAAGAGTCCAGGGCCTGATGGATTCCCTGGGGAATTCTACCAAACATTCAAAGAAGAAAAAATACCTATTCTCCTGAAGCTGTTTCAAAAAATAGAGACAGAAGGAAAGCTTCCAGACTTATTCTATGAAGCCTGCATTACCTTAATCCCCAAACCAGGCAAAGACCCCATCAAAAAGGAGAATTTCAGACAATTATCCCTGATGAATATGGATTCCGAAATTCTCAACAAAATCCTAGCTAATAGGATCCAACAACACATTAAAAGGATCATCCACCATGACCAAATGGGATTTATCCCCAGGATGCAAGGGTGGTTCAACATTTGCAAATCAATCAGTGTGATAGAACACATTAATAAGAGGAGAGAGAAGAACCATAATGTCCTCTCAATTGATGCAAAAAAAGCATTTGACAAAATACAGCATCCTTTCCTGATTAAAACTCTTCAGAGTATAGGGATAGAGGGAACATGCCTCAAGTTCATAAAATCCATCTATGAAAAACCCACAGCGAATATCATCCTCAATGGGGAAAAGCTGAGAGCCTTTCCCTTAAGATCAGGAACATGTCAAAGATGCCCACTCTTGCCACTATTGTTCAACATAGTACTAGAAGTCCTAGCAAGAGCAATCAGACAACAAAAGTAAATAAAAGTATTCGAATTGGCAAAGAAGAAGTCAAACTCTCTCTCTTCACAGATGACATGATACTTTATGTGGAAAACCCAAAAGACTCCACCCCCAAATTACTAGAACTCATACAGCATTTCAGTAATGTGGCAGGATACAAAATCAATGCACAGAAATCACTTGCTTTCTTATACACTAACAACGCAACCGTAGAAAGACAAATTAGAGAAATGATTCCATTTACATAGCACCAAAAACCGTAAGATACCTCGGAATAAACCTAACCAAAGAGGTAAAGGATCTATACTCCAGGAACTATAGAACACTCATGAAAGAAATTGAAGAAGACAGAAAAAGGTGGAAAAACATTCCATGCTCATGGATCAGAAGAATAAACATTGTTAAAATGTCTATGCCACCCAGAGCAATCTATACCTTCAATGCCATCCTGATCAAAATTCCAAAGACATTTTTCAAAGTGCTGGAACAAACAATCCTAAAATTTGTATGGAATCTGAAAAGACCCCGATCTGCCAAGGAAATGTTGAAAAAGAAAAACAAAGCTGGGAGCATCATGTTGTCCAATTTCAAGCTATATTACAAAGCAGTGATCACCAAGACAGCATGGTCCCGGCACAAAAACAGACATATAGACCAGTGGAACAGAATAGAGAGCCCAGATATGGACCCTCAACTCTATGGTCAAATAATCTTTGAGAAAGTAGGAGAAAACATGCAATGGAAAAAAGACAGTCTCTTCAATAAATGGTGCTGGGAAAATTGGACAGCTATATACAGAAGAATGAAACTCGACCATTCTCTAACCATACACAAAGATAAACTCAAAATGGATGAAAGACCTCAATGTGAGACAGGAATCCATCAAAATCCTAGAGGAGAACATAGGCAGTAACCTCTTTGACATCAGCCACAGCAACTTCTTTCAAGATACATCTCCCAAGGCTAGTGAAACAAAAGCAAAAATGAACTTTTGGGACTTCATCAAGATAAAAAGCTTCTGCAGAGCAAAGGAAACAGTCAACAAAACAAAGAGGCAACCCACAGAATGGGAGAAGATATTTGCAAATGACACTACAGATAAAGGGCTGGTATCCAAGATCTATAAAGAACTTCTCAAACTCAACACCCAAAAAACAAATAATCAAGTCAAAAAATGGACAGAAGACATGAACAGACATTTCTCCAAAGAAGACATACAAATGGTAACAGACACATGAAAAAATGTTCATCATCATTAGCCATCAGGGAAATTCAAATCAAAACCACATTGAGATACCACCTTACACCAGTTAGAATGGCAAAAATTGACAAGGCAAGAAACAACAAATGTTGGAGAGGTTGTGGAGAAAGGGGAACCCTCTTACACTGTTGGTGGGAAGGCAAGTTGGTACAGCCACTTTGGAAAACAGTGTGGAGATTCCTCAAAAATTAAAAATAGAGCTACCCTATGACCCAGCAATTGCACTACTGGGTATTTACCCCAAAGACACAGATGTAGTGAAAAGAAGGGCCATATGCACCCCAATGTTCATAGCAGCAATGTCCACAATAGCCAAACTGTGGACTGAGCTGAGATGCCCTTCAACAGATGAGTGGATGAAGAAGATGTGGTCCATATATACAATGGAATATTACTCAGCCATCAGAAAGGATGAATACCCAACTTTTGCATCAACATGGATGGGACTGGAGGAGATTATGCTAAGTGAAATAAGTCAAGCAGAGAAAGTCAATTATCATATGGTTTCACTTACTTGTGGAACATAAGGAATAGCATGGAGGACATTAGGAGAAGGAAGGGAAAAATGAAGGGGGGGAAATCGGAGGGAGAGACGAACCATGAGAGACCATGGACTCTGAGAAACAAACTGAGGGTTTTAGAGGGGAGGGCATGGGGAGATGGGTTAGCCCAGTGATGGGTATTAAGGAGGGCACGTACTGCATGGAGCACTGGGTGTTATATGAAAATAATTAATCATGGATCACTACATCAAAAACTAATGATGTATTGTATGGTGACTAACATAACATAATAAAATAAAATTAAAAAATAAAAACTAGATTTCCAGTTTTCAGACTTTAAAAAAAAGAAACAGATTAGTATACAGAGCAATATAAATAGATCTCAATGGCATAGTGCTGAGTGAAAAGAGCAAGATATTTATAAAATACCTTTTATGTAAATTTGAAATATATGTGCATAAAACACCAAGATATTTTTTGTAAGAGGATATAAAAAGAAAAAGATATATATTAAATTCATTAGAATGTTGCCATGAGGGGAAGGGAATGAGTTTGGAGGCTGAAGCAAAAAAGCAATGAAATGAATCAGTGAATGGGTAAGTGAGCAGGTGAAACCTAAAAGAGCAGCACTGAGTGGACCAATGATGCTACTATGTCATGATTAACTTAATTGACAACCCAAGTCTTCTCATTTCCAGGAAAAGTAGGGCTCTTTGAGCAGTTCCTCATGTGTCATAGGTTTCAGATCCCGTAGCATTCTGGATCATCTCTTCTGAATCATTTCATTCTATCTCCAGTTTATCTAATATCGAGACAATTTTCCAGATTTCCTACAGCCATGTGTGGAACAATAATTACTAAGATTTAAAATTATGTCCTTGGGAACCTAGAAGATTTTAAATTTGAAAAGAAGGATTCCATTGTATTCTGTATTCTAATTATTAAGGCAGGGTGATGGATACTAAAATGTTAATAAAAAAAATTCAATTAGCTAGATGCTACGAGCTTTCTAGCTGACTGGTATTTTATGGCATGTGACTTAAATAAAAATCACAGAGTACACTCAACAATCATGAGCAGCAGTAAAAATGAATCATATAGTAATCTGGACCACTGAATATTGATGTCTTAGAAGACAGTATGGTAAAGTGGTTAGGAGCAGTGATTGTAGATTCCACCTGCTAATGTCTGAATTCTCTTTCTCCTACTTGTTGACCGTGTGACTAAACCACTGTCCCTTTATTTTTAAAAGAGGGATAATATCCTAGTTTATAGGTTGCTGTAAGGATTAAGTAAAATATTTCATGTAAAGCCCCTAGAACAGTGGTTAGTACCCAATGCATACTCAATAAATGTCAGCTTTTTCTATCTTAGTAAAGTAGCACATTCCTTTATCAAAGATATATTCAGATTCCACTACCATGTCAATTGTTATGTTTGATGCTGAGAGAAAAGACCAAGAGCTAGATTTTTTCTTTGATACACTAATACTCTAATGGATATGGTAAATACATACACACACAAATTTCTGCTGTACAATTTGTTAAGAACTCACTATGTACAAACTTCTGGACATAATGGATTAATTCTGTGTGAAGGAGTCACAGAAACTTAGGGGTGTTGACACTTAGAGATAAGACATTCAGCCTTTCACTCAGCAATCATTTGTTAAAAGTCTACTTTGTGACAGAGCTTGTAGTAAAGGCAAGGAATATAAAATTAATATGCATAGTTCCTTCATAACATTTCAATTTAGTGAGAGAGGTAGACATGTAGAGGTAGATATATATATGTAGTGATATAAATCATAATATTCCATGGTAAATATTTCGATAAAAGTATGAGTAAAATACTATAGGGTGTCATGTCATGTCATGTCACAGCAGGCATCTCCAGAGATGAGGTAATAGGTTAGCTGCATATGGAACAACGAGCAGGGGTATGGCAAATAGAGAAAAGCGAGAAGAGACTTCCAGGCTAAAGAAACAATGCCTGACAAAGAACCATCAGAAAGAGATTTGCAAGGGGTAGATCTATGAAGCATACAAGGCTTACATTTCAGGACCTCTTGTTTGAGTGTGCCTTTTCTATTTTTCCATGTGTTTTTCTCTGAGAAGGTAGGAATCAATGGATCAGTGGAAAAATAGGGTATTGAAGGCATGGAAATCTGCCCCTGATAGTGGTCCTGGGACTGGTCTCCCTCAGCACCCTGCCCCCAGTATGCTCCACTGATCATCCGAACCCTATCTTAGATCCCAGGAAGAAGGATCTGAATAAGATGCTGCTATGCATCCTGTTTAGGGTCACTGTGATCCAAATTATGGCAACCTGGTCCCCCCTATTTCCAGGATCATCAGGATAGGACATTAGGGGCTTAAGGGAGGGGTGCTGAGGTAAGTGAGGAGCTGCCTGGGTTGTGCTGGACCTAGGGAGAGCAAAGGACTGGAGTTCTCAGTGGGCTTGTTGCTGAGCCAGAAGTGGCACCAGAGCAGAACCACGAAGTTATAGATGCAAAGAAAAGAAGCATTTCTAAACTATTAGTAATAATAATAATAATAATAAATCCAGATCAACCATGTGGAATTTCTATTCAGAAAACCTTTCCATTCTGCAGAAAGTATTAAAAATCATTGCATGTGTAGAGGCAGTCAAAGAATTTGCAACCTCCAGATTTAGAAAAACAGGTATTAACTATGTCAGGACATTAGTTAATAAAGAATGTTAATTTTCTGGATTGTCTTTTATATTTTTCAGCTATCTAAAATTTATAATTTATCATGATTTTGTATTTATAATTATGTAAATTTTTCTTAACAAAGACCCCCAAATTTGCATAAATGTCTGGCCTCACAAAAAATAGATTCCTTCTTGATTTATGGTGCTAAGAATGAGAGGTAAAATATTTTTTCTATTGCAGTTTCCTCCCTGTGCTCCATGTCATTTTTAACCGAAAGGACTATATGAAGGACAATAGCTGTATGTATGTATATATGAACACATACACAAATACATATATACTCTTAAAATTTATTAATAGCTGGGCAAAGACTGACATCCTTTAGGGTACTATTTAAATACTCTCTTGCAAAATCTCATTTGGGGAACATTGCATAGGCTAGTAGGTTAAGGCCCCCTGCTTGTTTTTTTGTTGTTGTTGTTTATTTGTTTTTGTTTTTTCCTTTTTGAATCTGACATGGTTGTTTCTATAAACCAGTGTCCAACTTAGCTTACCTGTTTAATTACCAGTTCAGAGAAAGTGAAGCACAGCACCTTGCTGGGTCTGAAGGCTGAGTAGCAAGAGAATAACCATTATATATAATGAATTCACTCACTAGTAAATATGGCCCAATCACTATTCTAGACTCTGATTAGTCCAAATTGCCCAAGCTTCTCTTCCCATGGCCAGTGGTGTTGGATGAAGGAAGATAGGCAGGGGCAGACAGTCCTTATTCAGTAAAAGGCAATTGTGAAGGACCCTGTATGATAAACCTGATTTTATATTATTCACAATTAAGAGTAACTGTAGGTTTTTAAAAGATCAAACTCATGGGCGCCTGGGTGGCTCAGTTGTTAAGTGTCTGCCTTCGGCTCAGGTCATGATCCCAGGGTCCTGGGATCGAGCCCCACATCGGGCTCCCTGCTTGGCGGGAAGCCTGCTTCTCCCTCTCCTACTCCCCCTGCTTGTGTTCCCTCTCTCCTCGTCTCTCTCTCTGTCAAATAAATAAAATCTTAAAAAAAAAAAATAAAAAAATAAATAAAAGATCAAACTCAGCTGCCCAGACTAATTTTTGAGGAAAGTAACTTCGAAAAGGTGAATAAATATAAATAAGTGAGAGGTTCTATTCAGAGGCATAGTTGCCACATTTCAGGTAAAATATTGTGAAGACCTGGGCAAAGACAATGCCACAGTGAATGGAGAAGTGTCTAGATTTCAAAGATATTCTTAAGGGATATTTGAAGGTAGTAGATGACTTGCTTGATTCTGGGACTGAAGAATTAACATTGGTTTGGTTTTTCTTCTAGGCTTCTGGTTTTGGAGAATAGATAAATTGTAATATTGTTTGGAGCGAATGATAATTCAGAAAATTGGGTTTTATGGGAAAAATAATGAACTTAGTAGGTAGATAGAAATTCTGATCTAGAGCTTGGGTGAGATGTCAGGGCTGGAAATAAAGATGTAGGTGTTGTTCACAGATGTAGTTGAATCCATGTAAAAGGAGAAGATATATAAGGAGAAGAATACAGAACAAACAGGGAAATTTCTGAAAGAAAGAAAGAAAGAACAATTAAAGTGGGAAAGGAAATAAAGCCAATGAATAAAAATGAGGAGGAGCTGTTACAGAAGTTGGAACCAAGAAATGTGTAACCTGAAGGCTAAGGGAAAAGAAAATCTCATAAGGTAGAGAATGGTCAATTTGAAGAGTTCTAAACAGGGATGGAATATAATCAATTTTGCTTTTAGAAAAATTGAACTAAGTGGAACAAAACTTGAAGCAGGAAAATCAGCTTGAAGTTATCATCATACTCTGAGAGAAAGGAAGATGACCTCAACCAAACAATAAAAGTAGAGATACAAAGAGAAAAAAGAAACATTTAGAAGTCACTTTGGCAGAAATTGGTATGACTGGACATGAAGAGTGGAGGAGGCAAGAGTCATGACTGATTTTGAGGTTTCTGTTTTTATGAATGGTGATGTTATTACCTGAGATGGAGAATGACAGAGAAGCTGGTTTCGGGAAATTTGGGGGAGAGTAATGAATTTTGTTTGAATTTGTTGAATGTGACATGCCTTAAGACACTCAGGTGGAGATGTCCTGAATGGGTCTATAACTTAGGAAGGAGTTTTAAATAGGAGTTATAGTTGAGAGTGGGAGGAGCATAGGTTCTAAAACCCTGGGAGAGACTGAGATTGCATAGAAAGTGTACATGAGTATGTGAGAAAAGTGCTTAGAACAGATGACTGATGAGGTTGTGACAGAAGTAAAGCCAGTAAGTATCCTAAATAAAAATTTTGCTCAATATCTTCATGAAGGTAACCAGCAAAGTTACAGTGAAGAAGTGAATTCACACTAAGCATTTGGCCTGGGATGTGTGATGTTTATTAATAACATGTAAACTAGATGGGAAGAGAAAAAAGAACGTAGGTGTAACAGTGTTCCAGAGTTGGATTCAAATCCTGGTCCTGCCAGTTACATCTTATGGGACTTTGCACAAAGTAGGTACTCAATAATGCAAATTATCCAACTATCCCATCTCTCACTCTCTCATCCTTCTCTTGCTCTCTTCCTTCTCTCCATTCTTTCCCTATTGTGGGTTCAATCATTTGAAATAAAACCTCTGGCTTTAAAAATTCATACTCAAAATACAAGGATTGTATACTGTATTGGTAAGAAATGATATCTTAGGGGATATACTCATAATTTAAAATAATTGTCCTGGTACCCAGGTAAACAGCATTCATTTGAGAATATCAATTGAGCAGGTTCTCTTTCTAAGATGAGTCACCTACACACAAAGGAGTAACTCAAAAGAGAAAGAGAAGAGAGAGTGGGAGGGAGAGAGTGGTGCCTAACAATGTTAAGACAGGCTAAATAATTTCTATTTTTTTCTTTCAAAATAAAGACAAGAAATACTTTATAGACATAGAGTCATTGAAGGAGCTGGTGAGGATTTTAGAGATTATGGAATATGGTATTTTCCCTTTCTTTTCCAGGAGAATCTTCCTCCCACAAATGATACTTTATACAAATAACAAAGTTATTTGTTAACAAAGTTAACAGAGTTTCTCAGATTGATGCAGGGGTAGGATTCCCTGAGCCCTGCTTTCTCAGTCTCTCCTAATCCCCTATTTCAGTTGGTCCCTGAGGTATCACGGTACCACTCTGAAACTCTAGGGCTTTATAGAAGAGTTTCTAATTATAGCTTTAGTCCAACTGCCTCATTTAATGAAGGGGAAACTAAGTCATATGGTGAGGAGGGGTGGAGGGTAAGTAGGTTGCTCCATTTCCTGGTAGTGGAATGGCAGTGTTGTCTTGACTTCTCTTCCAGGGCTTTTTTTGGAGGGGCCTTTTTTAAAGCCAGCATTTTGAGCAAATCATCATCTTCCCACTTTATTTTTGCATCTATTATCCCATAAAAATAAGGAAATATTCAGAGTGTTACTCCAACCTATCCATCTCCAGGCAGAGACCCAGGAGGTTGACAGCCGTATGAGAAAATATATAAAGCTTTTCATTCTGAGGATTGACTAGCTGCCTGCCAAATTTG
The DNA here is from genome assembly GCF_002201575.2 of Neomonachus schauinslandi. Classification (NCBI taxonomy): domain Eukaryota; kingdom Metazoa; phylum Chordata; class Mammalia; order Carnivora; family Phocidae; genus Neomonachus; species Neomonachus schauinslandi. Next base: position 55,425,647 of record NC_058406.1, read on the forward strand.
ATTAAGTGGGAATGGTAGTTGGCCAGGGAGATGGGACTGAATGAGTGGATTCCTTGAGGGCAGCCAAGAAACAGAAGTCTCCCAGTGTGGACATGTAGCATGGAATCCCACTGGGACTGAAATGCACATCTGGGAGCCAGGACCTGATGACCACACATTAATCTCTGGTGCTTAGATGAGGCCTATGAGTGCTTTCTGAAGACCATGTAGGAATTTATATGGGAGGAGGACTGAGCTCTATCATGGCCAGGAGGGCATCAAAATAATTAGGGGACGTTGAAGAGGGTATTTATTAGTTTTAGGAGGAGGCAAATCTAATCAGTGCCTTTTCTGAGTTAAAGTCTTACTTAGGCTTTACCTTGGTGGAATAGTCAACTGATTTAAAATCATTTTCATAAACATTTTCTGAGCCCCTACTATGTCCAAAAGGTTGTTTGGTGAGCTTTGGATAATCAAAATAAGTTACTTTCCTCAAGAATTTTATATCAAAATGACATGAAATCACTATCTCTATTAGAGAGATATCTGCTTTTCCATGTTCATTGCAGCACTAGTCACAAAGGGCAAGGTAAGGAAACATATCTTGTATCTCTAAATGGGTGAATGGATAAAGGAAATGTGATACTTGTGTGTGTATACACACACAAAACAGAGTATTACTCAACCATTAAAAGGAAGTCCTGCCATTTGGAACAAAATAGATGAACCTTGAGGGCATTATGCTAAGTGAAATAAGATGAAGAAAGACAAATACTGTATGATCTTAATTATATATGGATACTAAAAACATTGAACTCATAGAAACAGAGAGTAGAGCAGTGGTTGCCAGGAGTTGAGCGGTGGGGGAAATGGGGAGATGCTGGCAGAAGGTATAAACTTTCAGTTATCAGAAGAGTAAGTTCTGGGGATCTAAGGTACAGACAGTGTGGTGACTATAGATAACAATCCTGCACTGTATACTTGAAAGTTGCTATGGGAGTAGAGCTTTAATGTTCTCACCATAACAACAACAAAATGATAATTATGTGAGGTGAAACATGTATTGAATTAACCTTATTGTGGTAAACATTCTGATATATATGTGTGTGTGTATCAAATCATTACATTGTACACTTTAAAATTACATAATATTGTATGTCAAATATATCTCAATAAATCTGGAAAAAAGAATCACAGTAGTGAGATAAATAGGCATGTGTGTGTGTGTGTGTGTGTGTATAACTTAACTGAACAGTATTCATCCTCATAGTCTAGCGAGATACTTAGCTTAGTGTATGTATTTGCTGAATGCATTTATAGTCTATCTATGAAAAGGATTTAAAGCAATTGCAAATGCTTAATAAGCATATTAGTAGGAAGGGAAATCAGGACTAAAATGGAAAGAATAATTTTATAATTTTAGTCTGCAAAGGAGAATTGCAATAGGTTGATTCAAGTTATGGGTCTACCACTTATTACTTGTGTGAATGTTTGTAAGTTATTTAACTTCTTTATGCTTCAGTCTTCTCATCTATAAAATGGTGATAATAACAGTGTCTAGCTCCTGGCTTATTATGAGGATTTAAATGACTTAATACATGTCAAAATAATAACTGGTCAATAAAGTTTTGATATTTTGCTTTGCTTTTTGGGAAATTTCTTTCACATTATTTTCCTACTGTTTTACGGAGTTTTAAGTTATTATTGTATCTTAATAGTACTGTTTAACTTCCAGGGACTCTTTTTGGTCTATTAGTGTTTCTTTTGCTTTTTTGTAACTTACTTCATTAATGCAATTATAATTTCTCTGCATATAGTAAGGGTCTTTTATTCATAATCCATTTTAGTTTCCTTCTACTTGCATGGATTCTGATTCTTCCAGGTTGGGGTGTTTTTTTTAATCATTTTTTTTTCTAGTTATTACCATTCACATTAAAGTATTAACTTTCAAAAATGTTTGACTATGACTCTCAATAAAAGTACTTTTTATATCAGGATCCAATACATATCATACAGACACAGACAACAAATACATTCATTAACACATCGTCCAGGATTAGCAATTTATGTAATATTCCTTAATCTTACTGTGGGAACTATTGTACATCTGATAATCTATGATTTAAAAAGCAGATTGAGGGCTCTAAGAGTGCACATAGGCATTTTTCACTGTGGCTTTCACTAAATTGGCCTAGGTAGCCCATTCAGTTGATGATACTTCAATATTAATATTGTTAAGTCTTTCTGCTTAGGCTGAGCACATTCCTAGAAGTTTGCTAACAGTTTCCCGTCTGGAGGATCAAGGTGTAGGCACTGCTGCCAGCATGGGGAGGGGTGCTCAGGGTCTCAACATCCAAATGCATGTTCATTTCTTCTATTCAGTGCAATACATCAAGCCCCAATTCTATCTGCTTAGACATTACAAAGATTCTGTAGTTACATTTCTAGAAAATAAACCTTCAGTTTTTTGCCAGGGGAAGGGAGTAGTTGCCTGATTGCATGGAGTGCTGTAAGGGATCTGATTTTTATCATTGATTCCTAAACAGACTTTCAACCAATCATCCTAATTTAGCCCCTGTTTACCCCCTCTTTTAGAGTACTGAAGCTGCCAATTTCTGAGTCTTTTGAAAATTCTGCAGCCCCAAGTTGATTAGGTTCTCAGCTCATCCCTGTCAGCCTGTTACTCAGCATTCCCAAATCTCCTAAATTATTTACCCTTCATTCATCTACTTACTGTTTAAATTCTATAATTTTGGGGGTACCTGGGTGGCTCAGTTGGTTGATTATCTGACACTCGGTTTCAGCTCAGGTCATGATCTCCTGGGTCGTGAGATTGAGGCCCGAGTGGAGCTCTGCACTCCTCTCCCTCTGCCCCTCCCCTACTTGCTCTCTTTTGCTATATCTCTAAAATAAATTAAATCTTTAAAAAAATAAATTCTATAATTTTGTTGCTGATGTTCTCTCTACTTTTCTCCCCTTTCTTTGTATTTATGCCTAAAAAATCCTTTACTGTGGGTTCAGTGGAGTTTTGGAAGGGGGTAAAAGAACTTGTACATTGAATTCATCATCTTTACTTGAAAATCCTGGATTCATTTTCCATCTCTATACTTTAGTAGCTATGTGTCTTTGAGCAAGAACATGACAATATTAAGAACCTATAAAATAATAATTTTTTTTTGTATATGCAGTTCCTGGAACCTGAAAAGGAGAGATGATATTCAAAATATTAAACAAACGTTACAGCATGGACACTGACCACCTAGGTTCTCCATGAATTTTGTTTCCTTTATTTCCAGATTGTTAGGGTCTTAGGAGTAAGAATATTTCATGTTTCGTATTGCTTCCCTTTTATGCATAGTCCAATGTTAGGAGTCAATCAATACTTGCACGAATCTTACAGATATATGGCTTTTCACTAACACTTCTTGATAATTCCTATAAATTTATAGTTTAAAAAATTATTCTTTTTTGAATTAATTAATTATTTTGGAGAGAGAAAGAGCAAAGAGGGGGGGTGGTGGTGGAGAGGCAGAGGGAGAGGGACAGAGAGAATCTTAAGCAGGTTCCATGCCCCATGCAAGCCAAAGTTGGGGCTTGATCTTCTAAGGGGAGATCATGACCTGAGCCGAAATCAAGAGCTGGAGGCTTAACCAACTGAGCCACCCATGTTCCCCTAAAAAAAAAATTATTCTAATTCAGTTTGTATTCTGTTACCATGGTTGTGATTTTTTAAATGCCAGTATCCTCCCCTGCTACCTGATTAGGTTGGGGTAACTCAGCTGGAAAGCAAAGCAAACATTTTGGGATCATTGATCTTTCTTCTCCCCAGCCAGAGATCTGAGAGTAAGAATTTCTGTTGGTTGGGGCACATGAACATCACTCTTTCTCCAGACGAAGTGATGTTGGTGAATTTGACCAGGAGGAAATGTGGCCAATTCACTGCTTTTCCATAAAGAGTGTAAGGTTGAGTGTATTACCATATGATTTCACTCACATTTGGAATTTAAGAAACAAAACAGATGAACATGGGGGGAAAAAAAAGAGGGAGAGGCAAACCATAAAACAGACTTAACTATAAAGAACAAACTGAGGGTTGCTGGAGGGGAGGTGGGTGGGAGGATGGGCTATAAATGGGTAATAGGCATTAAGGAGGGCACTTGTGGACGAGCACTGGGTGTTATATGTAATGATGAATCTCTAAATTCTGCTCCTGAAAATAATATTACATTATGTGTTAACTAACTGGATTTTAAATAAAAACTTGAAACAAACAAAAAAGGGTGTAAGCTTTGAAAAGGTATTAATGAGAAATAAGAAAAACTATCTCAGTCAATGCAATCTTCTACACTATGGCTTTGAGCTTTTCCTCACAATCTTTTTCTGGGTAGAGCAGAACACTATATCCCCCTTAAGAGGTACTTTCTGCTCTAGTTATGTTTTTCTTTTTCTTCACCACACTTACAGTTGTACAAGTACCTTACGCAATTTCAGTGAATTGTTGCCCAGTGTAGTTCAATACCAGTTCCAGTACTGACAATTTCTCAAAGCTCATACCCCTTTAAAGCCACCATGTGAACAATTCCATACAAGCCTTTTTTAAGGCTCTCTTGAAACTTAAGTACTCTGCAGGGATGGTGTCTAATCGATTTTTGACAGCAAATTGACCCCCTCAGACCTTGGGCAAGTGTTAGAGCTTGCCATAATAAGGTGAAATGGGAGCCCTTAGGATAAATGGTTGTGGGTGGAGGATAAGGTTCAGAGGTGATGATCTAAACTGGAAAATGCTAATTCATCCTTCCCAATAGAATGTTAGCATGGGGGCGCCTGGGTGGCTCAGTCGTTAGGCATCTGCCTTCGGCTCAGGTCATGATCCCAGGGTCCTGGGATCGAGCCCCACATCGGTCTCCCTGCTCCTTGGGAAGCCTGCTTCTCCCTCTCCCACTCCCCCTGCTTGTGTTCCCTCTCTCGCTGTCTCTCTGTCAAATAAATAAAATCTTTAAAAAAAAAAAAAAAAGAATGTTAGCATGGAAACTTTCTTAGTGGTGAAAGAGATTACCAAAATGCCTGAATTCCTTCTTTTGCTGAAAACTCCAGAGCCTTTAACTCACATTTTCTTGATATTTTCCCCCTCAAGAAAGAAAAACAATCTCCCTAGATATGCTGATCATATTTTTAAAGAAAATGTGAGTTTCTTTTTTTTTATTATAAGAAGAATACATGCTCATAAAAAAATTGTAAAGCCCAAAAGAAGCAGGGACATCCCCATCCTTCCATATTCTTAACTTATAGAAATAATCGTTGTTTATATCTATGTGGTTTTTTTTGTTTTTGGTCTTTTTCTCCCCAGATATGAATTTGTGAATATTTGAAAAGAATATAGTTGTAATCCTATAGTTTCTAGAATTTAATTGCTTACTTGCTCCTCACTTATCACATGGTAAAAACATTTTAATAATATTGTAGATTAATTATGAATGTCATATTTAATTACAGCTCAATATTCTATTGAGTAGATAATTTAATTATCTTTTACTGTAGGACATTTAAGTTATTTCCAATTATTTCAAAGTTAGAATACAATAAAGTAGCATTTCATAATTGTGTGGAATAAAAAGGCCATCCCAACACCATCCCCCCAAGATGGATAATTATAAGTTAGAGCCCACTTCTAAACTTATTCCTAAATAAATTCCAGACGGATTAATAATTTAATATATAAAATGGTATCATAAAAGGCTTAGAGAATCTTAGGGTGAATATTTATATAATCTTGACATAGAATGGTCTTTCTAAGCAAGAAAATAAAGCAGAAACCACAAGGGAAATAATTGGTAGATTTAAAGGAAAAATGACAAAACTACCTAAAAATCTCTTTAGAAATCAATAGTAAGGCAAAAAAAGGTATACAAGTGGTGTACATTTGATGTATAGATGATTCATAAAAAATATGACAGACTTATTTGAAATATTTATATGCTCTAGTAATAAAAGATTTGTAAATTAAAGTAATGATATATCATTTCTCCTATCATAACCACAAAGTTTAAAATGGTTAGAACACCCCATGTTGTCATGACTATGGGAAATAGGCACTTCCAAACACAGAGTGGAATTGTAAATTAGTACAACTTCCCTGGAAGATATTTTGATATTTTGATTATACATATCAAAGACCTTAAATATTCAGCACTTTCAAGAAATTCTTGGAAATTTTTGAGGCTTGTCCTCTGGGCAGTATAATTCAAGGAATTTGGGGAGTAAAGATGTAATTAAATAGGTATCCATAGATGTGTGTGCATAGATATTCATCTCAGTGTTCTATATAGTCATGAACAACTGAAAGCAACCTAATTGTCCAACAACACTGGGTTGTTTAAAACATTTTGGCTTGATCATACAATAGAAAACCACATGGTTCCTAAATAAAATGATGTAAATTTATATATAGTGTTATAGAGTTGAGGGCAATCATTGTCTACTAAATGGAAAAAGTTCACTGAAGAAAATGTATGGTATTCTATTTTTTTTTTTGCATATATTTATGTTTCTGATTACTTGGGGGGGAAATCTGGAAGACAAAGCAAGAAAATGTTAACAGTGATTATTGCTGGAGAATGAGATTTTGGTTGATGCAAATTCACACAACTCCCCCAATCTATATTTCTTATTATTTGTCTTATTAGAATCATGTACTTCTTAGTCTGTACTTTTTTTTTAAAGATTTTATTTATTTATTTGAGAGAGAGAGAATGAGAGAGAGCACATGAGAGGGGGGAGGGTCAGAGGGAGAAGCAGACTCCCTGCCGAGCAGGGAGCCCGATGCGGGACTCGATCCAGGGACTCCAGGATCATGACCTGAGCCGAAGGCAGTCGCTTAACCAACTGAGCCACCCAGGCGCCCTTAGTCTGTACTTTTTTTAATAATAAAAATATATAAGAAATATTTTGATAAATTCTTAAGTCCATATGTCCTTAAGTGCATTTATTATTTTACCTTAGGATAAGTGGCTAAAAGTATGGAGGTCATTCCAAAGGATGTGAATATTTTTGAAACTCTTGACATATCTTGCAAATTGCCCCTTATCAACATAACACCCATGGGCATTAACATCCCAGTGCCATTTTCACCATACTCTTACCACCATTGGCAAAGTGATTACTTGTAGGAGTACTTTAAAATTTAAATAGTTCCTGATCAATTGAATTTTCACTGTTGAAATTCTTTTCTTTGGGGACATATTTTAAAAACCATAACAACAAAGCTTATATTGCAGGCAGTGGGTTTTCAGATAATCATGAAAGCAACCTGTTTTTTTACAGGCCACAAAAATGCTACAGAATTACTATGACTTTTCTTGCTTCTTAGGCTAAGGGGACACAGTGATAGGCAAATTCACTGATATTGATCATTTCTTGTCTACCCTTTGCAGTTCAGCTGTGCCCTTTTGAGGATCTCATGCCTTTTTCCTCTTCATTCCAAAGAATGAGTCATTGTTAAGGGAAAGGATATTTTACTGAATCCTATTTCTAGGAGCTGGTGTTTTCACGGTACTTGAGCAAAGGAGGTTAAGATTCTGGACTCTGGCAGCAATTGTCTCTCTCTCTCTCTCTTTTTTTTTCATTCTTTCCTTTTTGAATCTTTCTTCTGCTGGTGGAAGATATGGACTCTATCTAGAGAAGGACTAATGGGAATTGCCTATCAACTCTAGGCACTGGGACAAATGTTTTCTTTCTTCTCTTTCTCCCTTCCTTCCTCCATCTTTTTTTCTCCCTCTCTCTATCTCCCCTCTCCTGTACATGCTGCTTCTTAGCGACTATCTTGCTCTTCCCTGTCCTGCCCTTTTCTCACCATTGCCATTGGAATACAGAGGATCAAGTTTGAGGTTAGGCTTACATAGAGAGGAGCTAGGAAAACTAGTTGGCCTTATTTGGTTTACATCACCTAGATAAAAATCATTTCTCTCTGAGGTCTACCTTGGCTTGCCAGGGAACTACATTTGGATTATAAGCCAAAGTCTCAAACTCCTATAGAGCATGTGTTTACCTAAATCTTGTTCTCTGGGCCATATAGTTCACAGGAATCTTGGGAGTATTGTTTATGCTATTGTAGTAGAGAATGCTAGCTGCTCATAAAGACCAGTCCTCTCATCTTCTTGAGTACAAAGTTAGACTATACTTTCCAGGTTCTTTTGTAATGAGCTTTGGTCATATGACTGAGTTCCAACCGAAGCAATGTGAGTGGAAGTAATTAGTGTCTCTCCCAGTCCATGCCATAAAAACCTCCCTTATGTGCTTCTCCATGAATTTTCTACTTCTAATTTTTGGGAATAGATACATCACTTATGGACACCTTGGAATCCATAAGTTAATGATACTACAGCTTCTAAGCTGGATGAGTGTTTATAAACAGGACCACTCTCACATGACATAGGATTTAATACCCAGGTAAGGATCCTGGGTGATATTGCTGACATGCTGCTAAGATGGCTCTTCAAAGTCTGGAGAAGTCAATGGCCTGCCCTAAGTGGAACAGAAAGACTCAATGGTGAAAAAGGATACCCAAAGTTTTAGAGAATTGTGCATGCTAGAATGACTATAGGTTGGAAGGTCCACCAGCCAACCTAGATGGATAGGAGAGTCCAGGGTCCACTCCATTTACCAAAGCAAAAAGAATTATGCAGGTGAGAGGGTCACCAGCATCACTGAGAAGATCAGTGGTGGCTGTTCTCTGTAGACCAAGACTGACACCAGGAGAAGCTATCACAGAGCTAGCTTCCCCAATAGCAATTGAGATGACAGGACCTCAAAATAATAGAGATCAGGTAGAGGCATTTAATCATCAGAAACAGAATGAGTGCAATTATCATAATGAGTAGATAGTCAGAATGACATAGAAAGTGGCCTGATCTGCACAGAACTGTGGTAGTAATTAATAGAACATGGCATCCCTAAGAGCAAATAAATGGGCAGCCAATAAGGGAGATGTTCAGTTTATTCAAACAGAGGAAATCAAGGGTGGATGATCAGGAAGGTGATGACAATCTCCCCAGTAGAGGTCACAATCCTTTGCATGATTTCTGGACATGAGCCATTTTTAAAATCCATAATTTAATGACTAAAGGAGTTACTAAAACCTCAGGAAGAAGGATCCTGCAAATATCACAGTGAGTGTACACAGTAATGATTTCTTCTGTCCTTCCTTAAAGGGACCTTTATAGTCATTTACTTAGGTATCCATATACTGGCACAAAGGGCAGTATCTAGCCATTTCAGGAAAAGCTGAACATAGAGCCCAAGCTGACATTGATGCCTAGGGACCCAATGTTATTATGCATCCCTTGCATAGGAGTGGGAGTATATATATGGTGTCCAGGTGAAAAATGGCATCCTAGTTCAGGGCCCGTGCATAGTGGATCCACTATTCCCTGTCCTTGAATGTATAATTGGAATGGACTTACTTAATAGTTGGTAGAACTCCTGCATTAGTTTTTTGGCCTGTGCAATATGTGATTCTATAGGGGAAATCCAAATGAAAGGCTCTGGAACTGTCCCACTCCAGGAAAGATAATAACAAAGCAAAATAAAAACAACTTCATCCTGTGGAGGAATGGTAGATATAATGCCTACCTTAAAACCTTTAAGGTTTGTAGGGCACCTGGGTGGCTTAGTTGATTAATGGTCTGCCTTTGGCTCAGGTCATGATCCCTGGGGCCTGGGATCGAGCCCTGCATTGGGCTCCCTGCTCTGCTGGGAGCCTTCTTCTCCCTCTCCCTCTGCTGCTTCCCCTGCTTGTGCTCTCTCTCTCTCTGTCAAATAAATAAATAAAATCTTTTATAACAAAAAAACCTTTAAGGTTTGTAAGGATGATGATCCCATTATATTTACCAGTTAATTCACCATTCTTGCCTTAAAAAAAAAGAGAATGGTTCTGGAGGATGATAGTGAACTATCATAAATTTAAACAAGTACTAGTCCCAGTTGCAACTGCTGTACTCGATGTGGTATCTTTGCAAAAGCGGATTAACACTGCCTCAGGACGTGATATGTGTCCATTGATCTTGCAAATATTCTTTTCCATTTCTGTCAAGAAGAAGCCGTGGAAGCAGTTTGCATTTCCAAGAGATGAGCAGTGTTTTGCATTTATGATTTTGCCGCAAGGCTACGCCAACTCACTGGGCCTGTCATAATCCAAAGGGACCTGAATTATCTGAGTTGAATAGTCCATAGAATATAGATTTAGTTAGCTGAATCAGTGACATCATATTCATAGGACCAGATAAGAAAGACATGGCAAGTACATTAAAAGCAGTCCTCTATGTGAGAAGAGGATGGAAAATAAATCTTATGAAGTTTTAGTGTCCTGCAAAATCAGTGAAGTTTTTAGAGGTTCAGTATTATAGGGCATGCTAGAATATCCCCTCTACGTTAAAGGACAAAATTATTTTACTTTAGACTTTCCACCACTAAGAAGGAAGCATACTTGGTAGATATCTCCATGTTCTGGAAGCACATATTCCACATATATGGCTTCTGACCCATTTGCCAAGTGATTAGAAAGACTGCTAGTTATTAATAAGCCCAGAGCAGTAAAACGCTCTGTTGTAGCTACAGGCTACAATGTAGGCAGCCCTGGCATTTGGGTTGTATATCTGAATAATTCCTATAGCATTATAGTTATCTGTGTTGGGAAAAAGATGCTCTGTGGAATTTATGGCAAACTGCAGTAGAAAAATCACAACATAAATGTCCATTGTTCTGAAGCAAGGTCAAAGCCATCTGCAGCAGTAGATTGCATAGCATTCAATAAACTGCTTGTGCCATGCTACTGGGTTCTGAAAAAGACAGAGCTCCTGACCATGAGCCATTAAGCAACCATATGAGTAGAACTGCTCATCATAAGTGGGTCTCTGCCATATCCACCAAGTCAAATGGTTGAACAGGTCCAGCCAGGGATAGGGTCACTCAGAGGAATACCATACAAGGATCCAGGAGTCAGGTTGAGATAGAAGACTGAGAAAGATGGGCCAGAGCAGGCCAACCGACTATTTCAGTGGGAATATTTTCTAGTCATGCTCCAAGACCTCGTTCTCTAAGAATTCTCATAAAATGAGCCAGTGTGTTGTCCAGCAATTGTTCATGAATTACTGCCACACTTCTAGTAATCAAATGAGTAGGGTCAATCTTCTGCAAGTGCTTTGAGACTCAATATTAAAAAAAAAATGTACACATCATAAGATTGACTCTCAGTTAAATCCTATAGCTTTTATCAATGTGACAGTGATGTTGATACTTAAGGCAGTGGATACACTCCCCATCTCCACTACTCTTTATCTGCTTTGTTGTTTAATTTCTCCATCACAGTTATCAGCTTCAAACTATTATATATTTTATCTTATTTATTATCTTTTTCTCCCACTAGAATGCAACTCAACAAGAGTAGTAATTTTTGTTTCTTCTGTTCACTGCCATATCCATTCCTAGCATCCAGGACTGTGGTTGGCATATAGCACTGGCTTGGTAATTTGTGTGTGTGTGTATGTGTGTGTATGTGTGTGTGTGTGTGTGTGTGTGAATAAATGAATGATACATAGAAGTCTAGTGCAGGATCTTATTTTTGTTCTTTTTGATTAATGGGGTACATTAGTACACTGAACTTGGAGTGAAATAGGATGGATACTCCAGCTAAAGTCACTCCAGTGACTTTATGAAAATGTTGACTATTTCCTGACTATTTCTTTATATCTTTTGGGATATCAGTGGTCCTGGTTAACCATAAACTCAGCTCTAAATAATTCATCTTAATAAAAGGAAAAAACAAATATAGGAAACTGCTGGAAAGGTATTTTAATATTTTCCATTTTGTGAAGGAATGCACATGCAGAGGCTGTCCCTACTGGTTTGGGAAATGCCTGCTGAAGACTTTGGATGGACAGCCCAGATTTGCTCCACTCTGGGTATAATGAAATTCTCTCTTGCTCTTGCTATTTCTTCCCTCGTGTCTTTATCTTCTTTTAACTAGAATAGCCTTGCTGTCAGAGTGATAGATACAGTGGGTCAAAATTCAGGGTAGATAAATGGGCATTTGTAGTTTGGACAGCATGTGAGCATGCCAAAAATGACATGTAGTTTCAACTCATCCCACTAGCAGATACAATGCAGAATGGGAAAAAATAAGTTATTTCTTATGTCCAAGAGCATGCCTAAAGGCAAAAAATTTATTGTGATGGTGAGACTATAAATGTCTCAAAGAGGAGGGAGTTAATACTGCCTCTGTACTCTTGGAATCAGACTTGAATTCAGTGGTTCCTGGGGATTCCAACAGCTACTTCTCATCAACATTCAAATTGAATTCATATCAGCATCAAACTAAGAAAAATCGTATCTGCCAATTTATTCTTATAAATTATCACATTATCTGCTTTCTATTTTAGGGAATTTTATCACCTAAAGCACCTACTTAACACATGGCAAATCATGCAAAGCAAGAATCAGAGAACCCCTACCATGGCACAATAGTAGAAGCATATTTAGGTGAGAATTTTTAGCTAATATTGCATTCCAGTCCCAAGTGAAAAAAATAACAAAATAATTTAAATTCACCCAAGTTCTTGATAACCTCTTCAGTGTGCTTATATAAACCTCTGTACTGTTCCATTAGAATATAATCACTTGAAATTCCTTTTCTATTGAGAGTTCATTACAAATGATGAAATTATTCCTAAGTACTATCACTAAGAGTGAGCTAAAATGAATTTTTGAAGCTTCAGCATCTACAATAAATTTTCTTTTCAAATCTGTCAACATTCCAAGTGTTTGTAACATACTTGAGGGAGTCTATCTAGCACAAAACCCCTGACTTTTGCATACTTTGAATTTTAGCTGAATGTGCTGAATAACTTGAAGAAAGTGTGTGTGGTATGCTCAGAACTGCATTATATCCCATCCCTATTCCACCTGTCTTTGCTTACTGAATGACCTGACACCAACAGCAACAGCTACAGTAATAGCTACTACTAGGCTGAATGCTATGGACAGTTGGTACTAGAATCCCCATGTTATAGGTGAGGGAATTAAAACTCAATGATTGTAAATAATTTTATCACAAATATTATCCGTCAGTAAATGTGATTGGCACATATTCCAAAGCAGATCTGTCCAAAAACAAGGCCCATGGTCACCACCATTAGACTGGGTTACTTATTGCTATCATGGTGACATTTTCTGACATCCATACCATCATTTAATATTTACCTAGAACTATCTGGAAGGTGATAGAAAGGTACCCAATCACTTTTCTGTCTCTCCCTCTTTTTTTTTTTTTAACAAAGCTTTTTATCCTATGAGCTAAATGATTTTTGAAAGGTAAAATGAAAACAAATATTTATTTAAGATATGCTGCATACAAAGAAAGAACTATGTTCACTTGAGAGATGGAATAGTGTATTAGAACGACCAGGTCTAATGTGTCTTGGGAGGTATACAGTTCTAAGTTCCAATCACAAGTTTGGCACTTACTGGCTGTGAGCCCTTGGTTAATATTCTGGTCACTTGCCTGTTTGCTCTTAGATCAATTCCTTGTGCTTCCCCTGCTCTATTTTGTATTGCAAGGGCACTGCCTTCAGCAAACTGCATTTCACATGCTTTTTGCCAATTGGATTCTGGGTGGGATCAGCTAATGGAGAGCACTGAGAGAACATTGGAAGTAAGAGAGAAGCCAGGTTCCTTCTCTCTGGCTCCCAGTGCTTTAGGCAGTAAATAGTTTCATTTATTTATAATTCCTGGGGCATAGCGGTTCTAGCTTATAGTGGCCCACCCCAGTACTGTGGCTCTGATAACACCACCTACTTCTTGTCCCATTAGTGCTAGGGCTGCTGATGGTTTCCTGGTATTCTTGAGCTCTGAGTTATCTCCCTGTTTCCTATGTGCCCTTTCAGCTCTTCTAACCCCTTGGGGAATAGTTCTGCATGCTAAATAACCCCTATTGAACAACTTAATGTGGGTTCTGTTTTGTTAACTAAAACTGACTGACATAGTATGGCCAAATACGCAACTTCACTGAGACTCAGTTTCCTTATTTATAAAATAAGGATGATAATAACTACTTACAATTTTAACTTAAACTCTCAGTGCCTCAGTTTCATCATCTGTGAAATATGGATAAGAACACTACTGACCTCAGAAATGAGTGAGCTAACTACTATAAGAAATAAACCATCCAATCCGGCAGCTTATCTTAGTAATTAAGCATTCTAATGCAGATGTAGGTAACAAAGGCCAGAGATGTGGGGGCAGAATTGGGTCTCTAGTTGACACAGTCATTCAAGAGGCTCAAGCTGATGGCAGCTTTGGCATCTTTGACACATGGCTTCCAAGTTTAACTTGGGGGTCATGTCCATTCCACTAACCAGAAAATGAAAGGATTACATAGATGATTCTTATAGGCTGAGCCTGGAAGTGGTCCACCTCCACCCACAGTTCACTGATTGCAGCTCAATTACATTGACCCATCTAGTAGCTCGGGAGACTCGGGAATTATAGTCTTGGTAAGTGTCAAGGAAGGAAAAGATTTTTGTGATCAGCTAACAATTTCTGCCACAGCCTTATAGGAATTTTATGAGGATTAAATTAGTTAATAATATAGGCTGTTTAGAACTAGCATTTGTATGCATAAGGTGTTGCTGTTATTATTAGTATTAAATGAGATGTTTGTAAAGAGTCTAGCAAAGAGTCCAACATATGTAAAATACTCAAGAAATATATCATGATCATGATCTCATCATCATCATCATCATCATCATCATCAATATAACCATCATCTGAGAATCGAAATCTGAATATAAAATTTGGCTTTACCACTATTTTGGACAAGACTTTTCTTTTTAATTCACATCACATCTGTGAAATAGAAATGTCAACATTTTTACCGATGATGACAAAGATAATGATAAATTATAAGGTAGCTAGGAATTTTAAATGAGTTTGGATATGAAATTGTCTACTGCAATATTTAGTACATGATATATACTAAAAAATTATTAAGTCATCTCTTTCCATAGATTCTAAGGATAAGAGGAAGTTGAAAGGATCCAAAGATCAATAAGAATAGTTATTTTCCATAAGATGGACACAATCTGGAGGGAGAAAAGAAATATATCACACAATATTCTAGGTACTTTGGCCTTCATGGAAAATACATTTTAGCAGTGAAGCAAATGATAAACAAGTAAACAAAAATATATGTATATATGTGTATATGTGGGTGTGTACACTTCACATAGTGGAAAGTGTTACCAGAAAAAGCAGAGAGAAAGTATATAAAGTAATAGTCGTAGTGGGGAAGGGTAATTAGTTAAGTTTCCCCGTAAAGAGGCATTTGAGCAGAGACATGAAGTCTGTGATGAAGTTGGTAATGAGGGGAAAGGAATGTGAAGTGTGGGTTAATATGACCTTGTGGTCTCAGGATCAAAACTGGAACATAGGTGTAGTGAGATGTCTTGATTTTAATTTTCAGATCACTAGTGTTCATTGTCAGGTAATCTTTCCCATGATTAGAGATGAAAAAAGAGGCCAAATAGAGGGAACCATTTTTAACTGAAAGGCTTGGTCAGTGGTAGGTATCATTCCTGGGATTAAAGGCAGAACAGAACTGGTGGATTCATCCCAGGTTAGTCCCTTGGCAAGACTCTTCCCAGCTCTTGGGAAGTCAACTGAGCATGATTGGTGTGGCCAGAATAGAAAATCTGAGCCAAAGGTGTCAAAGAAAAAGATGGCATTTGGGAAGCAATATTCTGGAAATCTGCCTATATATTGAGATGAAAAGAATCATGTCTTGGATCCCCCAAGTGAACTGTTCCAATAAAAATTTTATTTGAAGTATGAGGACCATGGAGGAAAGAATGACAATGACAGAACTTAGTAGTGGTAAAAGTTGGACCAAGAATGGATGGTGTCCTTGTCCCAACTCTATTACTGGTTTACTTGGTGATATTTTGTCTGCAAATATTCCCTGACCCACAGGGCTGACCTCTGGTGATGTGAAATTCAATTCAACATATATTTGTTGACCTTTATTATGTGCCAGCCAGTGGTGTATACCACTGGGGTATGGTGTATACCATCTGGGGATGCAGCAAGGAGATTACATTTCAATGAGGGAGTCAGACAATAAAAAACAAATATGTGAGTAGCATGGATAGTATGTTAGATGGTGGTAAGTATTATGAAGAAAAATAAGTAGGGAGTATGGCAGAAGGGTCAGATTTTAAATAGGATGATCAAAGAAGGCCTCAATGAAAACAGGAAATATAAAATAAAATGAAGAAGCAAGCAATTGGCTTTCTTGGGATGGATCATTTCAACAGAGGAAACAGAAAGAACAAATGTCCTGTTGCAGGAATATATCTGGGGTGTTTATGCAACAACAAGAATGACAGTTTATAAGCAAGCAGAAAAGTAAGGGATAGGGTGAGGTGGAACAGGCCAAGGGAAGGAACCAAATCCATAGGACCTTGGAGGCTACTGTGAGGACTTTGGCTTTTAGTCAGAGTGAAATGCAAGGCCATGTAAGTGTTTTGAGAAGAGGAATAATATTATCTGATTTATGTTTTAACATGGTGCCTATAGTTGCTGTTCATCCACAGTGTGAAATAGGGCAAGAGCAGGAGAAGGGAAACTGGTTAGGAGAGTACACCTTCTGTTTACTTCTTGCTGTGTACTTAGCCTCTCCTTGATGGTGATATACTTCCTTTCCAACCCCACTTCCATTGCTCTTAAGCTTCAAATTCTCTCATGTGCTCATTCTAATATCCTAATTTCCTCAGGAAAATGGATAATAAACTCATCTACTTTGAGGTTTAAATGATTGATAAGATGTTTTATAAGCAGAGTGTCTAGTTTAAACAAAAGGAATGATACTCTAATTGTAGAATTTTAGGCATAAGTGCACAGGTATTTTATTTGGGTCAGTGAGTCTTTTGAAAATAACTAAAATGACTTTGTGCAGATACCTGGATACTCCAGATAATCAGGCAAGCCTCAGTTCAATCCTTTTGTAATAGTAGGTAAGTTATACAAACAGAAAGGAAAATATAAGGCCACGCTTGCTTATCCTTCCATAGGATGATAGAATATCATATTCATATGCCCAATTCTTTTTTAAAAAAGATTTTATTTATTTATTTGAGAGAGAGAGAGAGTACCAGCAGAGGGAGGGGCAGAGGGAGAGGGAGAGGGAGAAGCAGACTCCCTGTTGGGCAGGGGGCCCAATGCAGGGCTTGATCCCAGGACTCTGGGATCATGCCCTGAACCAAAGGCAGACACTTAACTCACTAAGCCACCCAGGTGCCCCTCATATGCCCAGTTCTAATCCAATCACCCACTAAATCATTATAGATTCCACCTCTTTAATCTCTCCTATTGTCATCCTATTGTTATGCTGAGCGAAATAAGTCAATCAGAGAAAGACATGTATCATATGATCTCACTGATACAAGGAATTCTTAATCTCAGGAAACAAACTGAGGGTTGCTGGAGTGGTGGGGGGTGGGAGGGATGGGGTGGCTGAGTGATAGACATTGGGGAGGATATGTGCTATGGTGAGCGCTGTGAATTGTGTAAGACTGTTGAATCACAGACCTGTACCTCTGAAACAAATAATATATTATATGTTTAAAAAAAGAAAAAAGAAGAATATAGCAGGAAGGGAAAAATGAAGGGGGGGAAATTGGAGGGGGAGACGAACCATGAGAGACTATAGACTCTGAGAAACAAACTGAGGGTTCTAGAGGGGAGGGGGGTGGGAGGATGGGTTAGCCCGGTGATGGGTATTAAAGAGGGCACGTACTGAATGGAGCACTGGGTGTTATATGCAAACAATGAATCATGGAACACTACATCAAAAACTAATGATGTAATGTATGGTGATTAACATAACAATAAAAATGGGGAAAAAAAGATTTCATCTTTGGCTTGAAAATTGATTTCATCTCTTAATTTGTTTCCAGCATTTTGGGCTTAATCTCCATTCTCCTACCCTATCCAATTTCCAAACCAGAATGATCTTCCAAAAATGCAAATAGTGTCATTTCCCTGTTTAAAACTCTTCAGTTGTTCACCAGTGCCCTCACTTTAGCACAATCCAACATCCTTGGCCAGATACATGAAGTCCTTTAGGAACTGGTCTCTCCATCCCTCTCCAACTAATCCCCTAACCGTCCTGCCCCCTAAATTTTCTGCTCCAGTCACATTCCATGCTGTCACTTTCCTCTGGGACTTAGTGCTTTCCATCTTCTCTTTCTGGTAGAAAGTTTTATTCTCTTTACTTCCATACTTATCCTCAAAATTCAAACAACGAACTTCTTTTCACCCTTCAAAGTTCAGTGTAGATGCCCCTTCCCTGAAAAGCCTTCCCTAATGCCTATGACTTAATTAAATGCTTTTCCCAAGGGTTCCCACAGCAATCTTCTCTGGCATTTTCATTTTACAAAGCAAAGGAATTTTCTGTTATTTTCTGGTTTGTCCTCCTCATTTGATTTTGGAACCATAAGGGCAGAGACGTTGCTTATATGTGTGTCTGTGACACTTAAGAGAGTGCTTAATACTTTTGCACAGCAAAGGAAACAGTCAACAAAACCAAAAGACAACTGACAGAATAGAAGATATTTGCAAATGACATATCAGATAAAGATCACAATCTATAAAGAACTTATCAAACTCAACACCCAAAGAACAAAGAATCCAATCAAGAAATGGCCAGAAGACATGAACAGACATTTTTCCAAAGAAAACATCCAAATGGGCAACAAACTCATGAAAAGGTGCTCTATATCACTTGGCATCAGGGAAATCCAAATCAAAACCTCAATGAGATACCACCTCACACCAGTCAGAATGGCTAAAATTAACAAGTCCGGAAATGACAGATGTTGGCCAGGATGTGGAGAAAGGGGAACCCTCCTACACTCTTGGTGGGAATGCAAGCTGGTGCAGCCATTCTGGAAAACAGTATGGAGGTTCCTCAAAAAGTTGAAAATAGAGCTACCCTATGACCCTATGACCCAGCAATTGCACTCCTGGGTATTTACCCCAAAGATAAAATGTAGTGATCTGAAGGGGTATATGCACCCCAATGTTTATAGCAGCAATGTCCACAATAGCCAAACTATGGAAAGAGCCAAGATGTCCCTCAACAAATGAATGGATAAAGAAGATGTGGTATATATACACAATGGAATATTATGGAACCACCAAAAAAACCCCGAAATCTTGCCATTTGAACGATGTGGATGGAACTAGAGGGTATTATGCTAAGTGAAATAAGTCAATCAGAGAAAGACAAGTATCATATGATCTCACTGATATGAAGAATTCTTAAGGGGCGCCTGGGTGGCTCAGTTGGTTAAGCGACTGCCTTCGGCTCAGGTCATGATCCTGGAGTCCCGGGATCGAGTCCCGCATCGGGCTCCCTGCTCGGCAGGGAGTCTGCTTCTCCCTCTGACCTTCCTCCTTCTCATGCTCTCTGTCTCTCATTCTCTCTCTCTCAAATAAATAAATAAAATCTTTTAAAAAAAAAAAAAAAAAAAAAAGAATTCTTAATCTCAGGAAACAAACTGAGGGTTGCTGGAGTGGTGGGGGGTGGGAGGGATAAGGTGGCTGGGTGATGGACATTGGGGAGGGTTGTGCTATGGTGAGCGCTGTGAATTGTGTAAGACTGTTGAATCACAGACCTGTACCTCTGAAACAAATAATATATTATATGTTAAAAAAAGTAGGAGAAGATAGTAGGAAGGGAAAAATGAAGGGGGTGGGAATCGGAGGGGGAGACGAACCATGAGAGACTATGGACTCTGAGAAACAAACTGAGGGTTTCAGAGGGGAAGGGGGTGGGGGGATGGGTTAGCCCAGTGATGGGTATTAAAGAGGGCACGTACTGAATGGAGCACTGGGTGTTATATGCAAACAATGAATCATGGAACACTACATCTAAAACTAATGATGTAATGTATGGTGATTAACATAGCATAATAAAAAAAAACTAATGATGTAATGTATGGTGACTAACATAACAGAATAAAATAAAATAAAATAAAATAAAATAAAATAAAAGAGAGTGCTTAATATATAATGGAACCTCAGTAGGTGATTGAGTGCATAAATGAAAGCTGTATGTGGAATTTCTTACAAAAGTCCAAAACATGAAACAAGGGAAAATGGTATTACTGGTCTCCAAACAAATGAGTTGCTAGAGAAAAATACAACTATTTCTGATACTGAGACCAAAAGGGAAGTTTCTCTCTTGAGTCTTCATAGGAAATGCACTAACAGTACAATGGGTTTAGATCCTATGTAAAAAGAAGTAAATAAATTGGTTAGTATAAATTGGTGCTACTAATCTTTAACTTACTGAAATTAGGGAGGCTGGACATGATGATGTCTTCAGTTCTTTTCTAGTTTTAAGCAGTTTTTAAACGGTGATAATCATTCCAGTGCAATTCTCTGCAAAAAGTTCACATATTCATTTGTAGGTGATTTACTAAAAGACAAATATGTGCTAAAAATGTTAAAACATAGCATTTGTCTACTTCAACACTATTTTATATCAATAATTCTTCACTGTAAAATAGAGAATTATTACATGCTGTTGTCTAAAGCTAGGTAATTTTAAGAATAGTAAAAGATGCAAACAATGAATCATGGAACACTACATCAAAAACTAATGACGTAATGTATGGTGATTAACATAACATAATAAAAGAATAAAATACAGGAGCCACACACACACAAAAAGAACAGTAAAAGAAATAGTTCATGATTATGAAAATGCAGTGCAAAAAGCCCAGTTAAAAATAAGCATAATGTTAAGCCGTAATGTTTTTTCAAGGTCATTATATAATAAAAATGTTTTTCAATTAAGTGATAGACTCTTTAGTTCTAAAAATGAAAATTAAAATAGTCACTGGTTTCTTTTTATGTTTTTAAAAACTTTATTTGAAAATAGCAATCATAGGTCAACTAATTTTTTTTTCTTTTGTGGGTTCAGAATAAATGATTTAGTTACATCAGGTTTCCATTAAATTTTTAGGGTTTAATTGCATTTTTCTTTCAAGCCTTGGGACTTCTTATCCAGTGTGATGCCAGTGTGCCTTCATGACCTATTTCTGTACTCTCTGGGCTCTATGGGGGAACTTTCTGAACTCATGGTGGCTCCCTTCTAAGATCTCTGCCTTTGTAAAAAAAAAAAAGAGTGAACTGCAATTCCATTTCTGTTTATTTATCTGGAGAAAATTAAATCACTATCTCAAAAAGGTACTTTGATCCCCATGTTCATTGCAGCATTATTTACAATGGCAAGACTTGGAAACCACCTAAGTGTTCATTGATGGATTAATGGATAAAGACAGTGTGATGCATATACATGCATGTGTGCACGTGTGTGTGTGTGCATGTGTGCACACACACACACACTGGGATATTATCCAGACATAAAAAAGGTAATCCAGTCATTTATGACAACATGGGTAGGCCTTGACAGCATATGCCAAATGAAATGTCAGGCAGAGAAAGACAAATACTATATGATCTCACTTACACATGGAATCAAAAACTTAAAAAATGAAAAAAACTCATAGATACAGAGAACAGGTTATCAAAAGTGAGGGTTGTGAGGGTGAACAAAATGGGTGATGGGGATTAAGAGGTATAGACTTATATTTGTTAGATAAATAAGTCATGGGGATATAATATATGTTGTGATGACCATAGTTAGCAATACTGTATTGCATATTTGAATGTTGCTAAGAGAATAGATCTTAAAAGTTCTCATCACAAGAAAAAAAGTATAGCTATTTATGGTGATTCATGTTAATTAAACTGTTGTAATAATTTCATAACATATATAGATATCAAATCATTATGTTGTATATGTAAAATTAATACAATGTTATATGTCAATTATATCTCAATTAAAAATAGTTAAAATGTTAAAAAAATAAAAGAGTAAACTGAACACTGCATTTGGAATCATTCAACAGATATGAGTTTTAAGACCAAATTATTCTCTAAATTGCTGTTTAAATTTGGGCAAGGCACATCATGCCTCTAGGTCTATAAAAGGAGATGTTTAAATTAGATGTTCCCCAAATTTCATTCCATCTTTACTGTCCTAAGTTATGTGACTTTATGATTTGTACAAGCAACTTCAATTCTTTCTACAAATCTTCTAGCTCGTCAGGTACTGAACTAGATGCCTTGAGCATGTGTACTTCTCTGATTCCTTAAGACCAGTGAGTACTGATATCTGATATTACTGGTGCTTAGATCCCCTTTTTAGGACTAGGCAAACATGGTGTAAAAGGATAAAATAAAAGAGGATACACACCTTTCAGACATCAAACTTTATTTATTTATTTAGTCATCAAACTCTTTACTGTCTAATATCATCCACCATGATGGAAGTTAGGTTATGCCTTTTAAATTATCATTTAAATCTGTTTGAATTTATAGATATGAGATAACAGGGATGGGACGGATTTAACATTTTTCTGCTATTTACTCTCATTCTGACCATGAAGTTGCTCTCTAAGTGCAGAAACTCTAATTAATTGAATATATTTCTTCTGTAGCAATAGGTTCCATGACCTGAAGTATATTATTCTTCAAAAGCTACCAGGTGTGGTATACTTGATGCTGAATTTGTTTTCAGCCTGACCTTCTGAAACAAAACTTTCTGTATCACATCTGTATTATCAACTCTGGGTTCATTTATTTTGAGAATTTCCCTCTTCTGAATTTAGCACAACAAACTTGGAGTGGTTTTAGAATTTAAAGACATGAAGATTTCTGGATCAAGGAGAAATTGTTTCCCATTAGGTATTTAAAAAACCCATTAGGTTTATCAAAAGCAGATCATGGTGACTAAATTTGTTTCCTTACTCCAAACATTGATTTGATGAAGATACTGAATTATTATGTAATGCTCTGAATAATATAGACAAGCTAATTTAGCAATGAAGGGATTGATAGTCATCTAACCTAGTAAGTTCCTCAGGTGGTAAGACTCCCTAAATCTTGATGTGTATATATCTACACATCAGTAACATTAGCCTTAGATTTTATTGATATGACAAAATAAAATTCATATAATCAAATAAATAATAAATTCATAATCTTAGAGTGAATTACTTTATATCGATGCTCCAGGGAGAAGAAAGAGGAAGGAAGAGTGCCTTTATAAAGCAAAGGCCTTCCCAGAGGTTTTCACATCACTTCCCAAAGGAAAAATCTCTGAGGGTAAGGTGGGGGTGTGCATGGGGAAGAAGGCATCAGGAGACATAAGTGCCATTCTCATGCATTAGGATTTACTCTGGACCTGTAGACATTGATTCAAGACTTTTGGGATTCTACTTGTATTAACACTAGGCTAGTTTTATAAAATGAATCAGAGACATTTCTATGTCCATAGATGGCCTGGAATAATTCCTATACCATCTGATTTACCTATTCTTTAAGTGCTGACTTCAACCCATCTTTCAAACCCAGTGTTTCTGATACCATATTTAAGCTATTACAAGAGAGTGTTTGGTACAGTGAATATAAGCACGGAGGAAAAACATCAGCTATCTAACCCTCATGGTCCTGTAAACCCTGATTCTGGCTGTGTTTGAGATCAGAAAGCATAACTACATCCAGAAATCTCACATGGAGATTGAAATGGTAGTTGGAGATGATATAATTTATGGTTAGACTGGTTGTATGATGTGTGAGAGAGAAAATAGGAATTACTTCAAGATTTCTGACCTGAGCAACTAGAATGGAATTATCATCAACTGTGATGAGGAGGACTATCGAAGAGATAGTGTGTGTTAATGCTAGGTCTCATGAGATGAATTGTACATCATTCCATGCCCATCCATAGCTTGGGATAGATGCAACACCATCAGATTCGTGTCTTCTTTACATTCCCTCCAAATCGGCTTTCAAAACCCGTTCCTGGTGCCATTTATAAATGATAAACCTCTCTTGGAAGTATGGAAACATCTAAACCATTTGAAGTAAGGGACTTCCATCTCAAGAAAAACATTCAAGTACAAATCATGGATGAGGAATTTAAGAATAATGACAAAGGTTACTACTATGAAAATTCAACAAATCTTCCCCCTTAAAGTAAACCGCAGTTTGATTAGTTATCCAAAAGAACCATGAAATTTTGCAGACATTTATGCATTCTATAAGACAATAGTTTGGTTCTGTGAAATTTGGTTATAACCTGTTCCAGAAATAAAGAGTACACTATCTAAATAGATTACAGTGTCTATGGAAATTGTTCAGTGCAGTGGTCTTGATTTGATCATCATCCTGCTTTGACTTAGAAGAGCTGTGGAGAGAGTAAATTGTGAGCCTGTGCAGGTAGTGATTGTAATGAAGAGCCCAGTGTGGATACCTCACTTAAAATCTTGACTAAAAGAGTAGATGGATGCGTCTCTTATTACACACTTTTCAGACTCTGAAAACACTCTTCCCTTGCTTTGGAATTGGAGGGCCCAGGGTTCTAACCCCAGCACCATCACATGGTCACTGTGTGACCTTGGACAAAATACTTTACCTTCTAAATCTATAAATTCATCTGTAAAATGGAGTTATACCCTTATCTACTGATTAGAAGGTTTTAAAGATTAAATAGGAAAATTATGTTAAAAGCCCCTTGTGTGGAATTAAATAAGCACTTGCTAAAAAACAAAAAACAAACAAAACAAAACAAAACAATAAAAGAGTAGGTGAATAAAAAGTTAAAAAAAATTATAAAACTCTCTAGAAGATTCCCATTAATTCCCCTCTTTGACCAGAACTACTATGTAACATGGACATCCTAAACTATAAGGAAAACCAGGACTTGTTTTTGTTTGTTTGTTTGGTTGGTTTTTTTTGTAAGCTGGGAACATTGATGCTCCATACAGATGACTCAGTAACAGAGAGGAGAATGGATAATTTGGTGAGCAACTAGCACTAAAGTATGCCACACATACAGCTAAACTAAAGTTTGCCAATCATACCACTTTCTTGCATTATGTAAATGAACTTGGTCAACCATTTGTCTTCTTTGCAAAAAAAGCATTCAGATACCAGCAAAGAATTCCAGTTAGTATTTGAGAAGTTTGCCAATAATGACACATTTCGATATACAATTCATTTTGTTGCAGTGAGGTGATACAGACTTGCAAAATTGTGATAGTTGCAATAGGCAATGGACTGTGAGAACTTTTTGAGATCCCTTTAGAATAAATGTCTTATCCTTAACTTTGATTTTACAAGTTCACTCATTGGGAGTGACTCATGCTGAACCAACTCAAAGAATCACATATTTAAACACATTAAGTTTTTTTATTAATATAAAATGGAGAATACATTGTAGTGACCAAAATTACCATTATCCAAGGTACCTTTAAACATGGTAATATATGCAAAATACTTAAAACAGTATTTTGGTTTTGTTAGTCTCTCAATAATGTTTCTTCCCTTTTTCATCCTCACCAAGTCCTAGGATGCCTGGGAAGCCAAATTAGAAATAAGATTGTTTAGGGGCACCTGGGTGGCTCAGTCGGTTAAGCATCTGCCTTCAGCTCAGGTCATGATCCCAGGGCCCTGCGATGAAGCCTCTCAGTGGAGAGCCTGCTTTTCCCTTTCCCCATCTCCAGTGGCCCCCATCCTGCTCTCTCTTGCTATCTCTCAAATAAATAAAATCTTTAAAAAAAAATAACATTGTTTACAAATATGGAATCACAGCAAAAGGAAATAGTTGGAGATGGATGGTATAGGCCATGTGGAGTAGGGAGAATGGTCATTATTCCAGAGTACATCAATTTGACGAGCAAAATGCATATTTTCCATATAATCTCAGTTTCCCCTCTGCCTCTTGTCCCGCTCCCCTCTCCCTCTTGCTATATTTCTTCTTCTCTTTCCATTTGAAGATAAACTTTGACAAATGATGCTTTCTGGTCTCTGATTTCTAAAAACACATGCTAATCAATGTCTTATATCTAGTTACAAAATTTCTTTATGATTTATAATTTCAGGCTTCATACTTGTTTCTTTTTCAGTGAATCCCTTTCTTTTCTGGGACACTTATTTATCTCCTTGCCAATTTGGAGAAAACATCCCAACCTGTTGGCAGCACACTTATAATCATATATATATATTTTTTTTTTGGAAAAATCTAATATTATGTCCTGGGAGAATCAATGCTACCTACTTTTTCTTTCATTATATTATCTTACATTCAGAAAATGACATTTTCTATCCTGGCTTTTGATTCCAGAAATTTTCCTGATTAGAGCCCTGAATTTCCTGCTTAAAAATCTCTATTCTTTGGAAACCATCTAATGTTTAATCTTAGAAAAGTTCCACTAATGAGCTAAAGATTGACATAGTAATTGTTGTTTCAATGGGAAAAACACTCAAGGGGGGGAGGGCATGAATTTCTCTTGTTTCATTTCAATAGTAGCAATCAAACTTCTAATTAAAATTAGTCACTCAATTGCTTTCTAAATGATTCTGGTGACTTCATTAATCTGCAGTGATGAGCTACCTCTGTAATATTTAATATCCTGACAAGACAAGCCACATATCAAGCATGAGTCAAATTTCTGACATGGTTCAAGTCCTACATATACTGAACACTAGTCTAACAAACTCCCACAGGGCAGACACCAGTGGCAGTTATAATGCATTTTAGCTCACCCAAAGGAGCACTAAGAGGAGGTGACAAAGCTGCTCATTCAACTCTCTCAGTCACTTTGCTGAAATTCCTTGGTTTTGAGGGTGAAGAGGCTGCCCTCAGAGGCAAGTAGGATCTCTCTAATCTCTGAGGTGAGCGTTGCCCTCTTGTAGGCATCATGTCTCTTAAGGACAATTTTCTTGTAACTTTGTCCAGAAGTTGCTTTTCTCACACAACCCTGTCCTTGGTGGATCCCACTGTGATCCCATCATGCTCCCAATCTTTATTTTGAGTCCCATCTCTTGTGATCCTGATTCAACTATTCCTATATATCACTTAAATAATTAAGAGTCAGAGCCAACTTAACATTGTTCAAAAGTCAACTCTATTTTTATTTCAAAATATGCTTGTCCTCCAGGGATCCCAGTTATCCATGTCAGAAAGTTGAAAATGCTTCCTCAGTTCCTTTCTTTCTGCACCACCCACATTCAATCAATGACCAAGTCTTAATCTTTCTATCTCTATAACATTTCTCTGTCCTCTCCTTTATTTATTCTTGACACTTTTATTCAAGCCATCACCATCAAAGATGGATCTTGCTGGCTGCTCCTTAAATACCCTCTTCCCCTTCCTAATAGTAATCTAAATCTTGTTCATATATATACCCAGCCTCTATATGACCTGGGTGAATCAGGGAAAGGTCATTCAGTTCTCAGCTTCAGGGGTAGGTCTGACCAGTCCAATATCTATAGTCCTTACCCCAGTGATTGGTTCAGGAACCTAGTTTCCACATTCTGGAACAAAAGACTGGATCAAGAACATGTGATCCATTTTGCCAGTGAAATGTGAGGGAATGATTTCGGGGGTGTTATAGTGATGATATAAAGCGTGGATCCACTTACCACCATGAGGTAAGCCAGTCAGAGGGTGAAGCATAGCCAAGGGAAGAGAAGAAAAGTAGATCTGGGATACTGCATTAAGCCATATTTGAAGTTCACCCTACTTCACTCCTTTCATTACATGAGCCAGTAAGTTTATGTATTGATTAACTGAATTTGACCAGGAGTTTCTCTCACTTACAACATAGACATTCTAACTGTTAACACTTTCTCTTGCCAGAGTTATTGCAATGATCTGGCAACTTATTTCTCTATCTGTGGTATAGACCCTTTCAGTTGACTACCCACTCTCCTGACAGGGTGATCTTTCAGAAAACCCCACAGATCTATTCATGTGCTTCCTCCTTAATCCCCTACCATGGTAACCTATTATCTTCAGAATAAATTAAACCACATTAGCATGACACACAAGGTCCCACATTATTGGATTTTTTTCTGCCTCCTTAGCCTCATATCTCATTTTTTCCCAATGTGAATTCTATGTACAACCATGCTTAAATACTTCTGGCTCCTGGAATAGAAACTCTTTTTCACTCACCTCTCTGTTTATATACATGCAGCTTCCTTATCTTAACAATCAGCTAATTCCATTCTATTCAGTAACTACCTACTTTGAACCTACATTGTACCCAAATATGTATAATGTACTGGCAAAACTCCTCCCCTCACTGTTTACCTGGCATCGTTCTACTGTAAAACCCATCTGCTCCTCAGAAGACTTTGTGCTTTCTCCCTTGCTTCATGTCTCCCTTTCTGTTGGCACTTACCACATTCTGTTTCAATGGTTTGTTATAATTGTTCTCAGTTCCTCCCTGGAAGGCCAGAACTATTTCTTATTCATCTCTGCATTCTCAATTCCAGCATTGATGTTATTCATGGACTTAAATAAGCAGAAAGCCAGATTATTAAAATTGTGAGGTACATTAGATATCAGCTAATCCTAAAGTTCAGTGAGGGAGGTGACCTACCACCTGATGAAAAATGGCATCTAATATTTGGTTTCCATGTAAGAGAGGTCACAGCAAGTAAAATGGCGTGAGTGACTGGAGAGTTTGTGCAGACACAAGGGATGTTTATATCTCAGCCCTGCAGTTCATTGTTAGAGGGAGAAGTGTTACCAACACTTCTGATATTTATTCAAGAAAACAAGCAAACCTACTGTGCAAGTCAATAAAGTAGGTGGATCTCACATCCGTAGAATGGATATGTTCATGACCTTAATAACATCCTTGGATTTATTCCAACCCTTTCATATTTTTAAAATTTTATTATGTTATGTTAATCACCATATATTACATCATTAGTTTTTGATGTAGTGTTCCATGATTCATTGTTTGCATATAACACCCAGTGCTCCATTCAGTACATGCCCTCTTTAATACCCATCACCAGGCTAACCCATGCCCCCCCCCCCCTCCCCTCTAGAACCCTCAGTTTGTTTCTCAGAGTCCATAGTCTCTCATTGCCCAATCCTTTCATTTTAAGGTAAGGAAGAAACATCAAGACCAAAACAAAGTTTCCCCTAAGAAACCCCTCAATCCAGGGTACATGCTTCTTCTATATGGTTTTATGGCCCCTGTGCCCTTAACTCAATGTTTTAAAGCAGTCTTGTCTCCCTCCTCCATTACAGTGTATGTTCTCTGAGTACTGGGAGTACTTGTCTTTCATCTTTCATAAGACCAGATACTGAATAATTGCTTAGTAGATACTCCTTGAATGAACACTGAATGGAAATCATGCTCCTGGAAGACAGTGTTTGACTCTCGATATCACCATCACTTTTAATGTGTAAATTTGTAGATATACCTCACAGGGCATTTAATAAAGCTTTCTGTGCTGAGTCCTTAGAAGTTGGAAGTGGGATAGATGGGGGCTACTAAAATACTGGGAGAGTTATGTAGACCACAATCTCTACTACCAGGCATTAAGGTGAAGTAGAACAATAGTGTGTTGTGTTAGGCAAAGAGGAAGGAACATTAGTTATGGAGGGGAGTGTGGAAAGCTTTCTAAACCGAATGACCAAGGATATGTAGGATTTTGACAGGTAGACAATTAGCTGTTGGTTTGGGTAGTTGGTGTACAGTCTCCAGTGAGCCCTGTCATGCACTGCCAGTGTCTTGCTGCTTTCATTTTTCGCTTCCATGAGCATCCTTGTATTGATTAGCCTTGATGCAGAGTCCTTCTCCAGGGTTTAATGCAAGATCCTAAAGCAAAACATCCTCCAGATAGAGCCATTTTCTTTCCAGTCTATGGTTCTGGACTTGGGAGAATGCAGTCAACAAAACACAAAAACACAAGATAAACAGAAATACCATCAACAAAATGAAAGTCCCAGAGATTCTAGGGACTCTTGCTGATGGTCTATAACCCAAAGTCCACCTTCAGGTGAATTCCAGAACGTCAAAAAAGGAGGCTGCTCCTCTCTTCAGGAGCAGGTTCTTGCCATTGGATGGAGAATTCTGCCTATCCTGAATACTGAGGAAGCTGACTCTAGTTGAACATTTATTGAAAACTCCCTTAATAGTAAGACTTGATTGCCATCCTTAGAGAGGTTGTGAGGCCAGCTAGTGTCTTATACAATACTAACCAGGTATCATCATTGCACACCTATTGTGCGCCAGGCTGCTTCTATTATTATTATTTCACCTAATAGGCGTTTAGAGTAGGTGTTTTTGTTTGCCATTTACAGATGAAGAAATAAAGGCACAGAGAGGTTGAGGGGCTTAAGAAGTGCCACAGAGCCAGAATATGGAGGAATTGAAAATTGAGTCCAGCTGTAAATGACTTTTTAAAACTGAAGTTCTTTCTATTTCACCTGGCATAGGAGGAGGTGCATAAAGACTCCAGATCAAAAGCTCAGGGTTTGAGATGGCTGTGTCCTTTGTTAAAAGTGAAACTCTCCACATAACACTTGTTTTCTCTGATCCAATACCTGAAGTGGGGGTAATAATAACCCCTCCCCTCCCTACTTTGCTGTTACTCTGGTTGTGCTCAAATAAGATCATATAGTGCCAGATTAATAACATAAATATTAATCATTGAGTTGTTTGGGAGAATGAAACTGGTGGGAATCATGAGACTCATTCTCTTTTGAAGATGATGTTTTTACAATAGTTTAGTATAGTGTGATTGATGGTTAAGAGCACAGCCTTCAGAATCGGGTATATTTGGATTCCAATCCTGGCTTTACCTACTTTATATTAGCTGGGAAAGGCAGAATGATTGTCCTTCAATGTTAAGCCCCAGAACCTAGAATATGTTAGGTTACATGGCAAAGGGGATGTAAAGCTGCATAATTATGGTTGCTAATTGGCTGATTTTAAGATGGGGGGATTATCCTGGATAATCTAGGTAGAACCAATGTAATCATAAGGATTCTTTTAAGTGGAAGGAGGCAGAAGAGCCAGAGTTGAGAAAAAGATGTGACCATGAAAGGAAAGGTCAGAATGATGAGGTTGCTGGCTTTGAAGATAAAGGAAAAAGGCCATGAACCAGGATATGTAGGCAGCCTCAAAAAGCTGGGAAAGGCAAAGAAATGGATTCCCAGGGCTTCCAGAAAGAAGTGCGGCAGCCCTGTTGACTCCTTGATTTTAGTCCAGTGAGATGTGGACTTATCCAAAACTATAAGAAAATAAATTAGTATTGTTTTAAGCAACTAAGTTTATGGTAATTTGTCCAAGCAGCCACAGAAAACTATACACTAGCTCTGTGACCTTGGACAAATTACCAAACCTCTCTGAGCCTTACCTATATGCCTTCGTAAGTGACAAACTGTAAAAAGCTTTATGATTATGATTAATATCATTAGACAATACTACTGGACTACCAATAGTTTTAATGGGCAATAGGACCCTGTCTTTATCATAATTAGAATCGACCTTGATTTTCATATTTATGTGGTGATATTAACCCTGAGAAGCTCCAGGTAGAGAAATCTGGCTGATTCATTGCAGGCATAGCTGAACACCCACTGCACGTTGCCACGTTAACTGACTGAGGTTTCTGCCGGAAATATCTGTTGCCTGGTTAAGGGAGTGTTCCCTGCTTTGGAAGCCTAGGCAACTACATATGTGAAAGTATCTGGTTTCCTGGGATTGCAAATTAAATGTCAGGGAAAATAGAAATGCTGTAAAAGGATTCCAAAAAGCAGTGCAATGAATTAGATAAGGAGAAAGATCCTTCTTTGGCTTGGGAAGCCCTTTCATAGGAACCATTAATGGATAAGCCTTAGATGATAGCATCCACCTCATCCAGAGTTCCTTATGTATCATGATGAAACTGGAAGTCATCGATGCATGCTGGATGTGAGCCATGCACACCTTCTCTCCTGCATAAGATTCAGGGGTCAGAATAACCTGAGTTTGTGCCATTGACAAGTTATTTAATTTCTCTTTAGATTCTATTTCCCCTTCTCTACTGTGGCACAAGTAGGGTAATAAAAAGCACTGTGAAAGTTAAATATGATCATGATAACTAATATTTATTGGTTGCTTGTATTCTATATATAGAAGGAATTATTCTGAGTACTTTGTATGTTAAATCACGTTTAGTCTTCATAGCAACACTATGAGACTCTCCAGTTTTACAAACGAGAAAACTGAGACATAGGGAGATTCATTTCCCAAAGTCACACAGCTGGTAAGTGGTAAAAGTACTTAATCAACATGCTCAAATGCCTTTCTAAGAATTGTTATGTGGCATGGTAATGGCTCAGTAAATGTGAGCTGTTAATATATACCTAGTCTGTAGTGTAGTTATTAGGATTAACTAGGAAGTCTTTGGAAATTAAAAACAAACATTTAAATATGTCTTCTAAGTGAAATGCTGTTGTTTCTTCCTCTTTCATGTACTTTTAGCTTGCCTGGGTTTTTGCCAATGGTCTAACTCTTCTTCCTCCAGCATTCCTCCATTGTTCCCTGACCTCACAATGCTATGAGAGTGGTCCTTTAAAAATATAAACCAGAGGATGATGTTCCCTGACTGGAAGCATATATATAATACATTCAAGTCCTATGTAGTACATCATAAAAGCCTTCCAACATGATGTGGTTAACAGCCATCTTTCCAATCCTATCTGGAGTCCCATGTCCATTAATTGAGGCTCTATTAAAATACTTGCTGGTCCCTTGTCATGTCTTATTATTCTTTAGCTAGGCATATTTGCACAGGTTATACCCAGAATACCCCTATTCCCTTTTCCTGCCAGGTGAACTCACATCCACCTTCAAAACTTAGTACCTGGACTGATACAATTTTAATGACCATTCTGTACATCATGTGAAGTGCCTGGTCTGCAAAAAACATCTTTGCAAAAAGGAAACATCTCAACTTTTGTTAATGTTCCTATTTAGTTTCCTGGATCATCCAAATTCCCTCACTCTTCTCCTTGTCCTTTGCTTTATTCATGTAAGTCCCCTTGGCCATTCCCTTCCCTATACCATCTTAATCCTTTTGCTTGGTACACAGTTCAGGTTCTCCTTACTCCAGCGTTCAGTTTCCTTCCCAGCCACATCATTGCTCCACTTATTCATGGACAATATCATGGTACATCCTCTGCTTTCAGGACCTTCCTTCATCAAGTACTGGAAGTTAGGACCTAGCATCAAGTGTCACCTTCTTTGGATAAGCCTTTTCTAACCTCTCCAAGAATAGCTGTACTCCCTTCTCCTAGTTCCTATAATGTCAGTTCACTATTATGATGTCTATCTTGTTGGGGTGACTATTATACACTATTTTTTTTTAAATGACAGTAGACTAGGCCTCTGGAAAGCAGGAATAATGTTTTATTTAATCCTGTCCCAGGTCTTGCCACTTAGTCTTGAAATCTTGAGTGAACCACTTAACCTTCTCTTAACTTCAGTTTCCTAAACTAAAAAACTCCAGTTGATACCTGATCTGGACATTGCCAACTTTCTTCTCTGAGGGCCAGATATGATCTTTTCTGGGTCTTGGCTAAAGTTTCTCAAAAGCCTGTTTTTGTTCTACCCCTTGGGCACCACTGATTGGACTACTGCCTAGGGAGAACACGGCCCTACAGCCCTAACCCTGGCTTCCTTCCACTGCTCACCTATTGGCACTTCTAAGATTCAGTATTTCTTCTAACTCAGAGTTCATATGAGTTATGTGAGAAGGGATGACTCATGATTTTGCAAGGGTAGAAAAACTGATGACAAGTAGCTAGATACTGATGTTCTATTCCTTTCCTTCCAAGCCAATTTATAAATTCTGGCTATGCACTTATTGGCAAAAGTTCTCCCTTTGCTTTAATAAGCCCTGTTTCTAAGTGCTCAGAGATCGTCACTACATCTAAAAGAAGGCAAGTTGTTTGAATATGCCCTTCAGATTGCTTGGTTCCTTCAAATGCCTTTAAAAAAATTCAGAGAGGAAAATGTGTTTTCTTTGAGACCTAGATATTGATATAGGCTATTAATTTGAAAATAACTTATACTAAGTATTGTTCATCAACACTATCCTTAAGTCCACCTGGTACCTAAATTCCTACTGTTAAATGAGGTTTTGTGGCAGACAAATTTCTAGAAGAGCCTTTATGTGATAGAAAGGGGTGTAACTATTAAAAGCAGAGAGTGTTCACTCAGGCCCACCTTTCCTTTTCTTTCTACAGATATCTTTGAATGAAGCAGTGGAATTCATCTTTTGGCATACCTTTCATGCATAGATTGCCTCTTTCCACTGTGCCAAAAATCAAACTTCAAGTCAGGGACCAGATCTCGTCTGTAGAAATTACATTCCTCCTTCATTTGTAAGGCAGTTGAGAATTCAAAGGAAGTTTTTCCTCTAAGTGCTGAATTCACAAAAGATCTTAAAAGGTAGATTCTTGAAAGTTTTTCTAGAGAATTAAATTGTGAACTGGACTATGTGACTTATCATTGCTTGCACACTTTAGCCTGTGTCCCTCTTGATAAGAACTGAGGGAAACTATGGATCACCCCTCCACCCCCCCAAAAAACCCAGCAGACTTAAGTAGCCAAGTATAAGAATAGGGATGGGTAATAATGTAGTTCACAACAGATTTATAAGACTATGTCAGGGAACTCTCCCTCTGTATGTTGTTCTTTTTACTCATTTTGGGCTTTAGAGATCACTAGATGCGATTTTCCACCTGAAACTTACTTCTTCTTAGGCTTTTGAATTAATATTATCATTCCTCACCTTTAAACTAGTTCATCTTCCTTGACATCCTTGATTTTTTGATGGCAGGGAAATCAGGATTATCTTCAACTCTTCCTTTTCCCATGCTTTATAATCAATCAACAAGTGCTGCCATGTTTGCTTTTGAAATGTTTCTCTAGTTCATACCCACTACTACCACTGCAAGACACATACGCTTCCAATTACATTGACAGTAATCTAATTCAGGGGTCAGTAAACAACTGCCCATGGACCATATCTAGCCTGCCAACTATTTTGGTTTATGTAAGTTTTATTGGAACACAGCCATGTTCATTTGTTTATGTGTTATCTGTGGCTGCTTGGGTGTACAATGGCAGAGTTGAGTAGTTTCAAAGTCTAAAATACTTACTGTCTGGCCCTTTACAGAAACCATTTGCTGGCCCCTGTTCTAGTTCATGCTCACATCATCTCTCCTCTGGGTAATTATAAACAGCCTTCCAATTAGTTTTTAAGGGAAAAAGCTATACTTATATTTTCATCTTTATGTTTCCAGCACTAATAATGATAGTTGTTATTGATAATGAAGTTTTTTATGCATTCTGACCCAGGGTTTTAGCACAAATGTTTAGAGGTAAAAACTGAACAGCTGAGAGATACCAGCTGATTTCACAAATATTTAGTCCAAGCAAGCCTAGAAAAATATCCAGGTTTTATACTTGCTTCTTTTCATTTCATCCAACAAATATTTATTGTCTATTATGTAATGGATACTGGGCAAGATATCAGGAAATTTTCTTTGGATAAGAGATGCCCAGCCCTTGCCGTCTTAGAGCATACAATCTAATACAATGTGATCATCAAGCATATCAAGCATTTTGTCCTAGACCATTTTTTTGAGAGAATGTATGTTGGTGAGAAGCTATGTACATCTCCTACATAAAAGTTAGTGACCTCTTTCTAAGTGTTTTTAATTGAGGAGGTACTAGATGGGGCCAGATGTGCCATGTTTTATTTAACTGGGCCAATAAAAGTGAATGTTTGTTTTGTTTTTTTGCAGCTTTTTTCCTGCATATATTCCCAGGAGCAGCCCATTCTAATATAGTAATTACTCTCCTCTAGCACCATTCCCACCGACTAACCTTACTGAAGGCACCATTCCTTCCCATGCATAGATTTCTATTTCTTTTTGCCACCTCCTTCTCACTTTCCTCTACATCTGATAATATGACAACCAACTAATCAATAAATGTTTATCACTTGGCTAGTATGTGCTCTGGAAAAAGAAGGCAAAGATCAAAGAAGACAGCATATTATAAATTAAAATTGACGTTCTACCATGATCTAGGCATTTTATATGATATCTAGTCCTCACAACAAATAATACAAAGTAGGGATTACTAAATTCATTTTGTAAGTGAAAAACTAAGACTCAGAGAAGTTAAGGTATCTGGCCTAACTCATTCACTTGGTAAGTGACTACACTGGGATACTAATGTAGATCCACCTGACATTAAAGCCCACATACTTTCCAAGGTACAATACCTTATGTGGGAGGCAGAATAATGCCCCCTCCCCCATAGGTCCACATCCTAATTCCCAGAACTTGTAAATTTAAAGGAGAATTAATTTTTCAGATGGAATTATCCTGGCTTATCTGGGTAGCCCAGTGTATTCATAAAGTCCTTTAAAGTGAATGAGGTAGACAGAATAGTAGATTAGAGTAATGTGTGTGATGTGAGGAGGACTCAACCCAATTTTGTTGGCTTTGAAGACGGAGGAAGAGGCCACAAGCCAAGGAATACAGGTAGCCTCTAGAAGTTGAAAAAGAAAAGGAAGCAGATTCCTTTCTATAGCCTCCTCAAAAGAACACAATGCTTGATTTTACCAGTGAAATCCATG
This sequence comes from Neomonachus schauinslandi, assembly GCF_002201575.2. Taxonomy (NCBI): domain Eukaryota; kingdom Metazoa; phylum Chordata; class Mammalia; order Carnivora; family Phocidae; genus Neomonachus; species Neomonachus schauinslandi. Next base: position 55,462,262 of record NC_058406.1, read on the forward strand.
TCAGGTATCTGGTCTATAGATAATATAAGATAGTAAATTTATATTGTCAAAACCACTGAACAATATTACATTATGACAGTGATAGAAAACTAATATACTACTTCTCTAGGCACAAATGATTTGAAAATTTATGCAAGGGAATGATTAAAGGCTACAATTTTTTTTTCTTTTCTTTTTTTTTTAGGAGAGGGAGGGGTGGGGAGGAAGGGCAGAGGGAGAGCGAGAGAGAATCTTAAGCAGGCTCCACACCCAGCATGGATCCCGACATGGGGCTCAATCCCACAACTCTGAGATCATGACCTGAGCTGAAATCAAGAGTTGGCCACCCAGGAGCCCCTAAAGGCAACATTTTATCATTCTACTGGAAAGGACTTTAGATCAGAATTCAGAACAAGATACATTTAGTGTCAATTTCAGTCTCTGAATAGGACATTAGAAGTAAAGAATTAGGGCGCCTGGGTGGCTCAGTTGGTTAAGCGACTGCCTTCGGTTCAGGTCATGATCCTGGAGTCCCTGGATCGAGTCGCGCATCGGGCTCCCTGCTCGGCAGGGAGTCTGCTTCTCCCTCTGACCCTCCTCCCTCTCATGCTCTCTGTCTCTCATTCTCTCTGTCTCAAATAAAAAAATAAAATCTTTAAAAAAAAAAAAAAAAAAAAAAGAAGTAAAGAATTATAAGGGTAAGTTTAAATCAGGGCTTATTAAAATAGAAAGTGATTGTATATTTTGGCTGGGAATTACTCATGACTGAAAGGAAAAAAGAAAGGGGAGGAGGAAAGAAAGAAAGGAAAAGGAAGGAAAAACCTTCATATTGTACTGTAAAAAAAGAAAGAATAGATTTAAATATTTTAGGGTTTTTTTTTTAATTATTGAGAAGGAAGCAGTCTGAAAATAAAAAATAACCAAATAAGAAACAGCTTTTATCATTCCTTTCAGTTCTTGATCTTTGTGTTAAGTTAATCCAATGGGGAAGATTTTCTTCCCTCTATGCCTTATCTAAGCAATCATTTCATCTTTTTAAAAAATAAATAATACAGATAGGCTTCATGGAAATCTTGCATTCATTCATGAAAATAATAGAACTGAATTATTTATAAAGCCAATTATTTTTACAAAGACAGTGACTGACAAGTAATGGTGAAGGAGTGCTTTGCTGGTAATTTAATTTTAAAAAATTGTGAAGAAATCTGTGCCAGGTCTTAAAATTTAACAGTAAATCTGCAGTAGATTAATAGATAGAAAATCTTAGAAAGAGGCTTGTCTGGTTATAACTTTGATTAAACTGGAAAGTTGCAGGCAAATGTAATAATACGATATTGTCTGCATAAGACCCTAAGTATTTTATAATTTTCAATGGTAATTTGGTTTTATAGCTTAGAAATTTCAGGCAAAGGCTCATATCCTTTTCCAGTAATAGTGGATGACAACAGACAAAAGCAAAGAAATGCTTCTTTTGGTTTGGTTCTGGCCCACATTAACCAGGTTAACACTAATGTGTAGAAAAAAGTCAAAGTAGCTAATTTATAATGACTTCTTCTTGCTATTTATCTTCCTTCTTTTCTTTACTGAAACAAAAAAATTCAAAGACTTACTTAATAATTGTTCTCAAAATATACATCTTCTGTATAAGACCATTCACAATTTAAATAGTTCCAGATGAAGGGCTGAAGGTAGTAGAGCATTTTCATGTTCAGTGAATACATTTTCTTGCCCATACTGATTCAAACCAATGTAAAGGTACATGATGATATCCATATTACTCAGAATATCTTCCAAGAGAAAAGCTGAGTCCCAAAGGCTAAGAGCTAAAAGATCTGGCATAAGTTCACTAAACTCTTAAGCTTTACTAATTTTCCAGAATTCCAAAAAGATACAATTTCTTCTCAGTCAAAACATTCCTTAGGTTGTCTATTCTTTGTTAGAGAGTTTAAGGATACAGAGCTAGGATTACATTTTTGTGATAAGGGTTTTTTTTTTTTCACTCTTCCATATAAATTGAAAACTTTGATTGTATGCTAGTTTTTTTTTAACTCAATGTAAGACAAGCATAGGGGGGCAAAGAAGTTAACAGTACAAAAACATATTCAGTGGAAAGTAAATCTCCATCATGCCAGACCCCTAAACCCCCTTCCAGTGACAACCATTATTACCAGCTTCTTAATCAGCCTCCTAGAAGTAGTGTATTTATACATGAACCACATATCCATTTCTTAGACATTCTTTTACAATGAGCAGTATTCTGCATCTTGATTTTTCTTGTTTAACAATGCACTTCAGAGATAGTTTAATATCAGCACGTATAGATTTATACCTCATTATTGTCAACAGAAGCAAATTATTCCATTAAATAGACATTATCATAATCTATTTAATTGACCTCCTGTTGATGGACATTTATATATCATATGAGAATCATGTGTGGTTTCTGGGATTAGGGGAATATTTTCTTGAGGAAGTAAAATTTGAAATGATATCAGAAAAAAGGAGAAGTAAGTGGGGTAAAGAGCACCAATGTAGGGAATGGGAATGTAAGCAGATGGTGGAGTAGGGATAGAGAGAAGCAATAGATAGGGCATATATTTCAGGAAAAGGCCAAAACATTTACAAATTCCTTGGCATGGAAGGAAATATGATGGCTCAAGGACCCAAAACAAAGCCATACAGCTACAGAGCAGAGAGCTAGGAAAGAAGGCACAAAATGAGGCTGAATCATAGCCTTTCTAATGGGGCATATTAAGGATTTGATTTTTTTATCCTGAGATAAGTAGGTAATAAATAACTTGAAAATGCCTCCAACTCTAGGCTTTAGGTTCATCACTGTGTCCACTTTGAACCCCCAAATTTTCTATAAATTAAGCAGTAGACTAGAGAGGGGGAGCAAGAGAGACATTATCCCAGGAGCCTGGACCCTAGATTGAATCTGGGGAGCTGGAAACCTAGTCTGGGGGTTTGAAAGAAAATATTTTAGTTTTGAAAGGTTTCACTTTCAAATGGTGAACGTATAGGAATTAGTGCAGGAAAGACAAATAATTCTATGTTTTTGTAGAAGGAAGGGATTTCATTTAAGAAATTAGGTGTTACAGAATGATTGTAAGGGTTTAGAGGAGTAGAAGTCAGGAGTTCTCCTATTGATTTCAACTTCCGTAGTTGGAACCAGACGTGAGGATGATACTGTTGCTATGACCACAGTCACTACTGTCTCACACCCATGTAGCTGGTGATTGTGCACTGGACCAAGGAGACCAGCCACCTCAAGCACTGACATCTGTTGGAGCTTGGGAAAATTGGCCCCCACCTCCTTTTTACCTCCCAAGTTTTGAATGAATTCATCTTGTTGACAGAAATCAAACTGCGTACATATCCCAACTTGCAATAGAGCTTGGGTTAAGTTGTTTTCAGGTTTGCTGCAGCATATAAAAGGCAGTGGGAATGGATGCTGAGAGCCGATAGATAATATCCAGTACACTAACCAAACCTTCCTTTCCGGAAAAAAAAAAAAAAAAAAAACATTGACAAATAAGCCAGAAATGAGAGGTGAAGACTAAGACATAGCAAACTCTCAGTGACTGCCAACAAAAATTGATGGCTGTGATCTGAGGGGAAAAAAATTCAAATGCCTGATCCTCTGTTGGCCATTAAATATATTCTTCTTGGATGGGTGCCCCCAGTAGACATTACCTTGTTTTCTTAATGTATTTGTGAAGAACTTGAAAAAAATTACACAGAGTAAATATGGAGGTCAAAGTGTTTCACTCCCAGTTCACTAAAAGGTGAACTTTTTTTTTTTTGAGATTTTTAACCTTTTTTTTTTGTTAGCTGATTTTTATTATATCAATAAAATAAGAAAGACAACAGAAAAAAATGGACAGAAGATACATAATTCATAGAAAGGGAAATACAAATGGCTAATAAGTATATGAAGATATTCCAAACTTATTAGTAATCAGAAATGTTCTAATTAGAGCAACTTTATCACCACTAATTTGGCCAAAACAAAATAAAACAAAACAAAACTAGAAAAATGGATAAAACCAAATATCGGTATATTCTGTGTTGATGAGAATATGTGGAGAAAGGGAATTTTATTTTTTTATGCTTTTTTTCCCTATTTATTTATTTTTGATGTAGTGTTCCATGATTCATTGTTTGTGTATAAAACCCAGTGCTCCATTCAATACGTGCCCTCTTTAATACCCATCACCAGGCTAACCCATCCCCCCATCCCCCCAGAACCCTCAGTTTGTTTCTGAGTCCATAGTCTCTCATGGTTTGTCCCCCCCTCCAATTTCCCCCCTTCATTTTTCCCTTCCTACTGTCTTCTTCTTCTTCTTTTTTTTTAGTTGAAATGCTGCATGTATACAGAAAGTTCATAAAACACAGAGGTACTAAATAACAAATAATTATAAAGTTTGACACCTGAGTCAAAAACTAGATGATGGCAGGACCCCCAGAAACTCCCCTGTGTCTTTTTTTTAAATTAACATATAATGCATTATTTGTTTCAGGGGTACAGATCTGTGATTCATCAGTCTTACACAATTCACAGTGCTCAAAAAGGTGAACTATTAAGTGTAGGATTTTTAACAGGTGAAAGTGTTTTGGGTGTGACAGTTCTTTTAGTTATGACCAGAGTTTTCATTACTATCCTAAAAGGGGTATATCTAATTGTCTTACTTGATTTTAAGAAATAGTGTAAATTGCCTGCAACTGGTTATATCATAGTGGACAAAATGTAATTAGCATTAGAAAAATGTGTGTTTTGGGGCACCTGGGTGTCTCAGTCTGTTAAACGTCTGTCTTCGGCTCAGGTCATGATCCCAGGGTCCTGGAATTGAGCGCCGTGTCAGGCTCCCTGCTCAAAAGGGAGTCTGCTTCTCCCTCTCTCAGCTCATGCTCTCTCTGTCTCTCTCAGATAAATAAATAAAATCTTAAAAAAAAAAAAGAAAAGTGTGTTTTAGTTCTTGGCCACTTCCCTGGAAAAGTTACAATTTCTTGGTGTCTCAGTTTCTTCATATATAAAATTAGGAGCTCTAGATTTAAAAATTTCCCAGTGCCTTGTGCTCTAAAATTCTAGTTGTATGCAGGCATAGCCACTGACACTCAAAAAGATGACGTGTCAAATGACTTAGACACTCTTCCATTTGGTTTGAAGTCTAGAGATTGCTTAGAGACTTTGATCTATTCTTCTTTTTCTTTTCTTTCTTTTTTTTTTTAAAGATTTTATTTATTTATTTGACAGAGACAGAGACAGCGAGAGCAGGAACACAAGCAGGGGAGTGGGAGAGGGAGAAGCAGGCTTCCTGCTGAGCCGGGAGCACGATGTGGGACTCGATCCCAGGACCCTGGGATCATGACCTGAGCCGAAGGCAGTCGCTTAACCAACTGAGCCACCCAGGCGCCCGATCTATTCTTTTCTTGTTGCTTTAAAGAAAACAAGCATTTATGGGGCTGCTTTTCTCTCCACATCTCACTATACATATTTCTTTCCATTTCTGAGGTAAAAAACATTTAACACTATATATCTATTTTTCCAGAAGAAAGTTTGCAGTCATGGAAACATCCCTCTAAATCACACTGTGTGACCTTCCACAAAGAGCAGAATGTTCAATTTCATGTCCATAGAACAGTCTGTATAAAATCGGTCACTGGGGGGTGCCTGGGTGGCTCAGTTGGTTAAGCGACTGCCTTCGGCTCAGGTCATGATCCTGGAGTCCCGGGATCGAGTCCCGCATCGGGCTCCCTGCTCGGCAGGGAGTCTGCTTCTCCCTCTGACCCTCCTCCCTCTCGTGCTCTCTGTCTCTCATTCTCTCTGTCTCAAATAAATAAATAAAATCTTAAAAAAAAAAAAATCGGTCACTGGTAGTTGGCAAATGCTGTGGGAGCAGTTGAGGGCCAGGTCCTCATTTAAGACAATGCAACCATCTTGACCTACAGAGGACTTCATCTGCATCCATCCATTCAACTCTCTCAGAAGTCTCTTGTGCTGCTGCCAAACAAGCAAACTCCTCTCTGAGATGTGAGGCTTCTTATTTGAAAAACCAGTTTCATAAACAATAAACTTTCACATTTTAGTCCTTACCGATTGCAATTGCTTGAGATTGATGCAAGGTTTTCATGGGCTGCTTTCTGAAATATGAAGAACAAAAGCCTCCCAGGCTTTGCCGGAGGTGCCAGCTGCGGCGCTGCTATGAGAATTTGTGTAAAGCTGTGTTGTTCCATAAAAGAAAGTAAAAATTTGAATATGTATTGGGCAGTTTTCCCTTCCAGCTGCAGAGTTATCTTATTTTTTTTTTCCTAATGCAAAGATACTTTACTTATGCTGATGATGCTTCTATCCTTATTTGGCCATTGGAATAATTTATTGAACACCATCTTTCTAGAAAGATCTTAGTCCCTCCAGGATTAACATGCTGAGTCAGAAGCTGCTCCATAAATCCACCAAGCAAAAGCATCAAGACACCTGACTACATGAAGCTTACCCTGTAAGAGGAAGATATGGTCTCAGAATGCCTACCAACATTTTTTATTCCCTTCAAAGAAACTAATTGGATATCTTATTTTTCTGCTTGATATAGCATTATTGAAGGGAGGAAGCACAATAGGATTCAGGACTTAAAAGGATTGAAGAGAGACTGCTACAGTTAAAGGAGTAAAAGTAATAGGAGGGAACAGAATCACAGTGGCCATAGGGAACAAGAGAGTTTCCTGTAAAGATATGAAAGGGTGCATATTTCCCCTCCATGTCACTCCTTCTACCTCCTCCAAACCCAATCCATATTTGGCTCAATACTTCTACATTATCCTGATTAAACCCCCTTCTCATATGTTTCAAGTTGTATGGCATTACTAATCCTACCTTTAAAAAATTTTCAAAAGTAACTTACTGGGAGAGTGAAGGAGAACCTGAAGGAGTCCTGCAGAGTGATGACTACCGAAAATATTCCCTAGAGACTGTTCCTTTATTGAGCCCATGCTCCATAACATGCACTAAAGTAGAAGATGACATACAAAGATAAAGTGGAAGCTCACCCTGTAGAGGGCAAGGGGACAGACCACTTACAATAGAATGAAACAAGTGCTAACTTGGAGGGATATAACAAGTGTTTGAGAAGTGAGGAATAGTTGGCTTAAGGAATAAACAGGTGACATTTGTGTTGAATATTTGAAGGAGTAGTGGTAGTTTATCAAGAGGTCAAAAGCATAACAAAGGAAAAATGAAATGGGGCCTAGGGTAGAGAATTCTGCTCAGGGGAATAGTATATACAAAACTATGGAGAAGCATATCCTCAGAAAACTATTAGTGATTTAACATGGTGGATACCATTTGGAGAGATGAGTGGTAATTATAGGATAATTTATAGAATGAAATGGAATTTTCCCCCTTTGCTTCAATAACTGTACTGATTCTTTTCTAAGTAATGGCTTACCCTTTCTTCTTCTACTTGTTCTCCTTCCCAGATCAGTGATACAATCATTAGGTCCCTAGAACTCTTCATGTCTAACTTTGATTTTCAAGTAGATCTTTAAAACCTTGGTTTATTAAGGTGGAGGTAGAGATGATAGGTGCTTTTTAGGGAAATACAACACATGTAATTGTGACAGGCCATGTGGAGAGAGGCCCAGGGGCTGGAATGGGGTGGGTATTGAGAAAGAGTAGCCCAAACACCACCAGAAGTAACTCTTCATTGGAGAGTATGGAGGTGACCTGGAGCTGCCTAAAGTGAGGATAAAAACTAGTAGGAAAAGAACTGAGATCTTCTTTTCCTAATGGATGGTGATATTCTACAGCTGGAGCTGTAGAGAAACAATAGGGAAAGTATGTGAGGATTGCATATCTACAGATTCATGGAATAAAGCAGAAGTTAATGTCTTAATGGAATCAGGGACAGGAGGAAATAGGAGAGGATTAGGGCCAGAGTAATGGATAAGGCTTAAGGAGAGGTTGAAGCTCAGAAGAGGTAAAGGTTGGAGTAAGGTCCAAAGTTGGTCAAGTCTTCAGAGATGGGGTGAAGAATTGGAATAGAAATCAGGGATGTCTATTGATCTCCTATCGTGGTAATTATATGGTTATTGTAAAGAGTTACTATCAAAATTGCTGCCTCCAAACATTGCAGTGGGATGTTTTTTGAGCTAAGAAGTTATCGGTGGTGAGGCAGGGGAGGTTGTTGGGATCAGAGAGGACTTTCTGTCTAGGATCAAAATTCAGTATATGTTTTCTGTGGGAAAGGGATATATACCTCAGAAAAGATGTTCTCAGAAATCTGGTAAAGGAAAGTATTTAGCATTTGTACTGGATCCCTGGGAAACTAAAGGAAGTAGATTTCTAATTTTTAGTCAGGAAAGCATAAGTATTTTCAGGTTAGGTGATTAGTTTTACACTCGGGATCATCAGAAATGCTCAACATCCAAATGCAATCTACATAGTGAGCATTGATAAATGTGCTTTATGAATTTCTGTTAATTGTACTTTTTAATATAAATTTATGTTAAGAGTGCTTACCTAGGGGTGCCTGCGTGGCTCAGTCAGTTAAGCATTTGCCTTCGGCTCAGGTCATGATCCCAGGGTTCTGGGATCGAGCCCCATGTCCCTGCTCAGTGGGGAGCCTGCTTCTCCCTCTCCCTCTGCCTGCTGCTCCCCCCTGCTCGTGCTCTCTCTGTTAAACCTCTCTCTCTCTGTAAAATAAATAAATAAAATCTTAAAAAAAAGCATGCTTACCTAGTGTTTCAGATATTCTCAAGAGTTCTGGCAAATGATAAGAAGGAATACTATTTTCATTTTTTTGTGAAAATACTTTCATAGAGAATTCATAAAGAATTTTATTCTTGTAAATACTATATAATTTTAGTTCCATTGTGAACAAGTATACTGTGTTGATATGGTTGTGAGCAGACAAGCATTTTGCATAAATAAGTAGGAACTCATGCATTAAGAGTTACAGAAAATTTATATTTTAGTTCTAAGAGGTTTACTAGAGTTCAAAGGTAATGGGTCAGTAATGGGAAATCTATAGAGGAGTTAGCACAATACGTTATAGGAGGGTAACATGGCAACCAACGTTCTGGGCAGAACTGCTCATAACCCAGCAGGGCAAGGAAGTATCTGAAGGGAAGGAAACCTGGTCAGAAATCTGAATGCAGTTGGCATGGTGGTTGACATATTTAAGACTCAAAGATAATAAAATTGAAACCATAAACAATAGTCATTGTAGAGAAGAATAGGACATGAAGGATGAGCTCTGATGCATTCCTGCAAATTTGCTATTATGAGCCTAGCTTGATTTTAATGCCTCTGAGAGCAACTGAAATGTATCATAGAGCTTTATACCCAAAACTATTCATTCATTTATGCAGCCTTCTTGAAGGTTTCTTGTTCATTCAACAAAGAAAACTAACCTTAAGCATGTTCTCCATTGATATTCCTTCAGGTATTTCCATGGGCAACATGGAGGCAAGGCAAATGATCTCTTGATCATAAGGCTATAGATGACCAATCAAATGGGCCAGGTGGCCTGGGACATGGGCATCTTGATTCTTACTGCAATCTGTCAATGACAGATGTGCATGGATGAACTGAGAATTTCCATTTAAAATTTCATGGAGAACATAATGTGCAGCAATGCACATTTTATCTATTTTTGAAATGTTATTGCATCACATTCATAAGAAGGACAAATATTTTAAATGTAGTAAACAGTAAAAGCATGACAGGCTCTTGAAAACATTTACCCGTCTCATATAGCAATCTCTTAAATGTTAGCACTGAAAATGCCTGGTCAGAAAGTACTTCATCACCTGGAGGAGGATTTTAAGCTGGGCACCTCCACTGACACTTTGCTTTGATTAGGGCTCCTGCCAATAGATTTGATCAATGTTCTGCTTGCCTAGTGGAACCTCCTAAATTCTCATTTGCAGCTGTCACTTTTCAGGGACTTGCAAACTCTCAGATCATTAAAGTGGCATGCCATGTGACTTAGATTTGACAGACAATCACTTACTAAAAATATCTGTCCCAAACAGTGCTGATGTTCTAAAGGGATATTTTCAGCTTCTTGTTCTATCTCCCTCTCTCTGATGACACTGTACCCAGTGAGTTGAAAGCAGCAGAAGAAATAGCATTATTAAAGGCAGCAGGTTATCGCAGTGCACAGCCTGTCAATGGGGATTTGGGTCAGAAGCAGGAATCCACGCAGTCCTGTGAAGGTCTAATCTCTGTTGATCCTTGTAGCCCATGGACCTGTCACTGCATACTCCCATGCTTCTCGAATAGTCATAAGTCTTCTCTCCAAATGGCCTTTAATTATAACTGCTGTCACTGTTGCTTGGTTGGGTAGGTTTGATCTGACTTTGTTCGAGGCCATTATAATCTCTCCTGGTTCATGCTCAATTGGTGTGTCAGAGATTAAGGCCTTGCATGATTTCTCAAATTGACAAGTAGTGATGGTTACAGGCTGGGAAGGCTAGATACATTGTGAGAATTGGATCTCAAAAAACACCATTGCAAGGTTAATCTATGGTCTCCTCAGCTCCTCTATTGCATATGTCGAGTTTTTAAGCAGGGCAGTATACAGCAAAGTAGAAACTCACCTTTTAAACTGCATTCTTTTGTGACTTTTACTTACACTCTGGGCTTTGGAATTGTAACTGCAATTGATATTGGGATTTATCCCTTCCAGTGTATATCTTTATTCCTGAAGTGGTTGTTTTATAAACATTCTTGGCATTTCTGTTGAAAAATACCTATTTCCAAACTGAGTACCACCTCCATAAAGACTCCCCCACGAATAGAATGTTATTTCTCCCTATGTCATATTTTCAAAGGTTCTTTCTTTTACTCCAAATCTAGAAGTCCAGGGTTGTACTGTTTAAATATTTCACCCTTGTTATGTGCACAATGTTGTTTAACCAAATATTTTATTGTAAGTAAACACAATGAAAATGTAATTTTTTTTTCTTTCTGCCTGTGACTTCTCCAGTGTTTTAGAATTAGATTGAATGATGAGCTCTGTCAGTAAGCCAGAGCCCACAGGCTACCCAGATTTCTGAGCTAATTGAGGCAGGGACTGAGAAGGTATAATTGGTATCAATTTTACAATATGATTGGTTTTGGATTGAAGGTTTCTTTTTAATTGACCCACTCCCTCTCTTCTGGCTGGTGTCACAGGAGTGTAATTTTAAATCGGATTCCTTGCCCGGCACTCCATGTAAACTGGAACACTTCCTGAAATCTTGTGTTTTCACATGGGAACTCTGACCTTTGTGTGACTCCTGTCTACTCCCTCCTTTTAGTATCTATATTCTGCTCATGGTTACTCTGTGACTAGCTGGAATCTTTCTACAAATAGTCTAAAAGTTCTTCCCACAGTATCCTCTACTGGAATTAAATTCCGCCGACTCTCTCCTGCCAATGATGAAGGCGCAACCACACTTAGGTTTCTGAAGCTGCTGTTCTCCCTGGCCAGCCTCACAGCCTATTTTCTCCAGCTCATCCAATAATCTGTAGTGACTGAGGCTGTATCTAGTCCTAGAGTCCTCTGTTCCCCATTGCCTAGTTGTGCTAAGGTTCTGAAAGACTTCATACCTAAGCCTGCTCTCGTTATAATCCACTACTGGTAACACCAGAATTCTTAAAGGATTTGGGAGAAAGGAAAGGGTAATTTGGTGCTCTTCTGGAAAGGCTGTTTAAAATTTTTCTGAAGAACTGTATTAAAATCAAAATATGTCTTTTTGTTGTTGCTGGTTTTCAAAGTTTTTAATTTAATTTTTATCTAAGTAATGAATGTATACTATTAAGATTTTTTAAAAAGATTTTATTTATTTGTCAGAGAAAGAGAGAGCGAGCATACACAAGCAGGGGAAGCTGCAGGCAGAGGGAGAAGCAGACTCCCCACTGAGCTGGGAGCCCGATGCAGGATTGGATCCCCAGGACTCTGGGATCATGACCTGAGTTGAAGGTGAACGGTTAACCAACTGAGCCACCCAGGAGTCCCTTGTTAAGAGATGTTAATACTTTAAGGCTTATAATTGAAAATCAGGAGTTTCTTTCTTCAATTTTTATTTCCCCTGATTCTCACTCCACAGTGACAATTTAATACATTTAGCTGTTTCTTCTGGTATATAATAATACCATATTTTTAAAATAATGTGTATGTTATCATTTATTTTTCAGTTTTCGAAATTATCTTTTTATTTTGAACTCATAAGATAAGGCTTATAATTCTCACTGTCCTCCTGTTGCCATATACCCAAGCAAGTTTCCTTCTACCCATCCTCTGAATATATCTATATTACCATTTAGATTGGATACAAATTTAGTATTTATATTATTCTATTGACTCTGTTCATAGCTCTGCTATGGGGTATACTATGATTATGTTTTCCTTCTTTGACTTTTAATTTTTCTTGAGGTTAATTATCCTATTTTTCATTTGCTCGGTTTTCTGCATATATATATCTACCTCATCTGCAAACTCTCTAACACAGCAGTGAAACTCCCCTCAATATTATCTACATGGTTGACTAATCTATTGTTCTCTCTCTCTCTCTTTGTTGTCTTTTCATAGTGATATCTCCCCAGGATCCTTCTCTTCTCTTCTTTCAGTTCAGACCATTTGCAATCTGAGTTTGCTACATAGCTGTGTCACCCTGACATTTCCTTTCACCTTCCTTCTAGGATTCCCCTAACTTATCTCCTGATCCAGGATCCTATATTTTTATCTTTAATCCATCCATTTTGGTAAAACATATCTGTAGTGGAGGGATTCATGATCCCCTTGTCCTGGTATTTATGCCTCTGTGTGTGAGGTACCTAGTGACTTGCTTCTAGGCAACAGAATATGGTAAGGGTGAGAAGTTATCAGTTGTATGATTACATTACATAAGATTGTAATGCTGGTCTTGCTAGAAGGTTCTCTACCTTACTGGAATTGAAAACAAACAAACAAACAACACACATACACAAAACAAGTTGACATAGTGTATGGAGAAGGCCTCATGAAAAGGGACTGGAGACAATTTTGGCTGACAGTCAGCAAGAAACTAAAGTCCTTAGTCTTGCATCTGCAAGACATCTGAATGCTGCCTACAAACAAGTGAGCTTGGAAGGAAATCCTTCCCTAATCAGACTTTCGGAAGAGAGTGTTGCTCATCATCTTGATTGTAGCCTTGCGGAGGACATAGCCAAGTCATACCCCAAGATTTCTGTTCCACAGAACATGTGAGATAATAAATATATGTAGTTTTAAGCCACAAGATGTGTGATAATATTATTGCACAGCAATTTAAAATGAATATTGTACTAAGTTTGATGATATCATTACGCAGCAAAGGGAACCAATGCATTATCTTTCAAAAGGGTGTACCTTTTGCCTATGTGAGCATGCTTTTCTCCTATCCTCAACCTTGACTGATAAGTTTTGTTCTGTATAAAATTGCAGGTTAGAAATAATTTTTTTTTCAGAATTTTGAAAGCTACATCTAATCCATAATGCCGCTATTCGGAAATCTTATGGTTATAATTTTTTAACCCATGTATCTGACTCCTGTTTTTTTTTTTTCCTTTCCACAAGTATATAAGATCTTTGTGTTATGCCAAATGTTTTAAAAGATAGTGTTGATGTGCATTGATGCAGGTTTTTTGGGTGGTCCCTGCCAATTTGAAAATAGGTGTCCATCAATTCTGGGAAATTTTTTGAGATTTTTAAAGTTAATTTCATCTGTTTTTTTACCCTGTTTTCTTTTTTTGGATCTCCTAATAACCATATTCCTGAATTGATCTTCCACATTTCTTATGTTTTCTCCAGTTTCCCAGACCTTTAATTTTTTAAAAAATTTTCTTGGGACATTTTCTCAACTTTACCTGTCAACCCATCTTTTCATATATTTATTTATTTATTTGTTATTTTTTAATATCACTCAACCTACATTTCTAGTCTTACCTCTCAAAACTTCCCAGAATAAACTTCTCTTTTTTAATCAATACATGGGATCTCCCATTACCTTACTTTTACCGTCCTCTCTTGCTTTTTGTTTACTCATCTAGTCTGCTCACCTCTATATCTCACTTACTTAACCTTTAAGTCTAAACTCAAACTTAAACCATTATCCAGTTTTCCTGGATCACTTTAGCTGTATGTGATGTTTCTTTGAATTCTCATAACATTAATTTTCCATAATACTCATTTTCCTTTTTCTTGGTCTGTTTTATATTGTGCTTATTTACATGTAAGTTCTGCCTAGCTAGATTGTGAGTTTACTGGAAGATCAAGTCTCTAAGTCTTACTACTTATTCATTGTGCTGACCCCTTTACTATATCATTGCATCTCCTCAGTAGTCTTTGGAATGAATGAATGAATGAATGAATGAATCAATCAATTAATGAAGCCAGTTTACTATTACATTCTTTGACAACTTTTATTGCTAAACTTTAAAGTATAATCTCCTTACAGACCCAACTGAACTTTCTATGGGAGTATGCTCAGAAGTGAATTTTTCATTTTGATGGGATGGTAATGTACTGTCTGGATATGGGGTGTGATTTTGCTCTTTTGTGAAACTTTTATCAGCAACACAGTGTTGTTGTTATTGTTTTTCTGTCAGAATATAAAAATCAACATATTCTGTCAACTGGGTTTGTAATTTCTTTAGAAGCTCTTTGTTTCCCTTAAAATGACATGTGAAAAAAAGAAAACCATAGAATTTAGCAGAGCATAAATCAGTGCCATGCAGAATTTTACCTTTTGTTTTCTCCTTAATCAGTTAGATTTGCATGTATAATGTACTTTGAAAATATCAACCCACATATCACATTTCATACTCATATCTCTAATATACTGAAGCATAAAGAAGTCACCACTGAGAGGAAGACTCATAAATTTGTGGAGAGATATCACTTTAGAGTTTGGCAATAGAACTCATAAAAGAACATGAGGGGAAGACCTTATGTCTTTTCATTCATGTATTTCAGTGCCTAATACAGTATCTGTATTATACTAATGCTCAACAAATAATTATTAAATTAGTGAATTAATGAATGAATGGATCCTTAAATGAAGTTTACATTTTGTGAGCTAAAATTTTTTCTTGACTAAGAAAAAAAAATTGACTAATTTTTGCTCTGTGTTACATCCACAGTTGCCTCTGAGATGATAGATGCATTGTTGATATAAATAGCTTTTAGCAACTTAATATGCTATAAGCCACAAGAGATATAACACTGAAACCAAATTGCATATGTGCACAAATTTTACTGAAAAACTTGTCCAACTCAAGGACATAATTTTCTTCTATTTTTCGGATATAAAAAGATGTAAAAGAAGCACCAAAATAGCCCTTTATGTTAAAAAATAATCATTCTTTTAACCTAACTACAGTCCTACCTTTCTCAAAAAGATTTTCTTGGCAAAGTTGAATTACATTTACAAAAGCCAAATAGATTTCCTTTCCTCCTTCCATCTCTCTGTCCTTTCCTTGCTTTCATCCTTCCTTCACGTATATTTATTGTGTACTTATCCACAGGATGCCAGGCATTATGGCAAGTGCTAGATATTAAATCATAAACTTGAGATAGACATGATTTCTGCCCTCAAGGAAGTCACCTTCTGTTGGAGGGCTGACAAGTATTTGCATGTGGGTCAGACTGATAGACAAGCATTTAGGTAGACCATTACACTCACTGGGGTTGTTGCTGTGCTCCAGGGAGACCAGCTTCCTGACTGTCAGAGAGTGTTTGTGGATACTGAGAAAGATGCTCATTTTTTAATTTACATAGGACCCCAAAGGCCTAAGAGACAGAACATGAATCTGGCCATAACTGAGGCTCAAGCATATATATATATAGAGAGAGATAATGGTGAGGGAAACTCACATTAGAAAAAATACCCATTAAACAGGGCCTTCCCTGTCCTCCCCCATGCCCTCTCCTTGCTGGAGCCCCAGAAAAGCAAGTCATGGAGTGAGGCTGATGGTCTTCTGAAACTCTCTTCTTCAGTGTCCAGGTGTTCTGTGAAGGAGAGAGCAGTGGTATAAGACCAGCACCATATCACTAGTTGCCTGAAGGAGCTGGTCTCCAGAAGCAGAGGACATTTGCTGCTTGCTAGCAAGGGAGAAGCACACCAGAAGCCAGCAGTCCAGACCAGGCCCACGGAGGACCAGCATTAGCCACTAGTTAGGAATAAGCCAAGAGGGACCTTGGAAGCAGCAGCCATCAGAGCAGAAGGGCCACAAAACCACTAATAGCAACCCTGATTGTTTGTGGAGAATCACATCTTTCCCCATGATCAGAGATTCCTGATGGGGATAGTTAGGGAGAGAGATTCTGGAAAAGGTGAGAGTCCCTTTATCAAAAGATTGAGGTCTCAGATCATTGCCTTGTACTCATTCTGTATCAATCCCCAAGGAACCTAACAGGGTACTGGGCTTTGGGTGTCCCCTGGGCAAGACATCCAATAGGTAACTTGCGCTCTATCACCCTAATATGCTATACCAGCTATGCTCCTCCTTCACTCCCCAGATATTCTCATTCAAGCATCTCAGACATCTGATGGTTATGTTACCTAGGACTTCTCCAAACTACTTCTCCTAGGTAGTTATCTACCCAGACCAATTCCAATTGTCTCATATTTGAATGTGTTCTTTCTTCTCCCCAAAGAAGGTTCCATTTCTTTAATACAACAGATCTTGGTCAAGTGTATGGATTAACCTGCTCCAATTAAGATAATTCAAGTAAGACTGAAATCATTCAACAATCATTGATTGAATGTTTATTTTGTTCCAAGTACTATCATAGATAATGTGTAAGACACGGTTTTTACTTTAATAACTTTATAAACTAGTCTAGGAGATGCAGCATTTGTAAAGAGAACTATAAAATTAGGCAGAATGGATTAAGTATCCAGTTTGTGGTATGACAGGAGAATTTAGAACATGGAGAAATCACTTTGGATTTGGGATAACAAGGCTACATGAAAGTGGTATTTGAAATGATTCTTGAGATAGGTAAAGGAAAGGACTTTTGGAAAGATGGCAGATTAGGAAAATTTTAAGCTTACCTCATCCCAGAGCCACCCCTAGAAAACAGCCACATCAGTATAACTAACCCAGAAAATGACCTAAAGACCAGCAGAACAGACTTTCCACAGTTAGTCATAAAGAAGAGGCCATATTGGGGCGCCTGGGTGGCTCAGTTGGTTAAGCGACTGCCTTCGGCTCAGGTCATGATCCTGGAGTCCTGGGATCGAGTCCCTCATCGGGCCCCCTGCTCGGCAGGGAGTCTGCTTCTCCCTCTGACCCTCCCCCTCTCATGCTCTCTCTCTCTCGCTCTCATTCTCGCTCTCAAATAAATAAATAAAATCTTTAAAAAAAAAAGAAGAGGCCATATTGAAAACAGTAGGAGGGGCACAGATGTAGTTGGGGATCAAATGCCTGCACACCAATCACCCCAGACATAGGGTACCTACACTGAGAAGACAAGTCCCTATAACATTTGGCTTTGAAAACCAGCGGGGCTTAACTTTGCAAGTTTTTACAAGAAGTGGGGCTTAACTTTAGTCACTTTAAAAGCCAGTGGGCTCCCGAATGCCCATCACCCAGCTACCCCATCGCTCCCACCCCCCCCCCCCAGCAACCTTCAGTTTGTTTCCTGAGATTAAGAATGTCTTATGGTTTGTCTCCCTCTCTGGTTTCATTCTTTCATTTGGGGAGGGTAAGTACTATGGTGAGCACTGTGAACTGGGTAAGACTGATGAATCACAGACCTGTCCCCCTGAAACAAATAATACATTATATGTTAATAAATAAATTAGAAAAATAAATAAATAAAAGCCAGTCGGCTTAGCTCTGGAAGAGCTGGAGGGTAATAGGAAACAGTCCCAACTTTAGAGCCAAAATAATAAAACAACCCCGCTGAGATATAGCATAGAAGCAGCAGTTTGAAAAGCACATGGGATTTCTCCCCTTCATTTTTCCCTTCCTGCTATCTTTTTTTTTTTTAAGATTTTATTTTTTTTATTTATTTGAGAGAGAGAGAATGAGAGACAGAGAGCACGAGAGGGAAGAGGGTCAGAAGGAGAAGCAGACTCCCTACTGAGCAGGCAGCCCGATGCGGGACTCAATCCCGGGACTCCAGGATCATGACCTGAGCTGAAGGTAGTCGCTTAACCAACTGAGCCACCCAGGCACCCTTCTTTTTTTTTTTTTTTTAACATATAATGTATTATTTGTTTCAGAGGTACCATGAGAAACTATGGATGCTGAGAAACAAACTGAGGGTTCTAGAGGGGAGGGGGGTGGGAGGTTGGGTTAGCCTGGTGATGGGTATTAAAGAGGGCACGTACTGAATGGAGCACTGGGTGTTATATGCAAACAATGAACCATGGAACACTACATCAAAAACTAATGATGTGATGTATGGTGATTAACATAACAATAAAATACAAAAAAATCTTCTAAATGTAAAAGAAAATAAAAATAAAATTAAATTAAAAAAAAAAAGAAAAGCACCTGGGATATACGGGAAGAGGATTTATTTACTATCTTAGAACATGTGCTGGAGGGGCAGGGATATTTATAAGACTTTTCCAAGAACAAAAGAGCAAGCAGGTGCCATTTCTCTCCCACCATTCATTCCCCAGTCTAGATAGCCAGACACTTTCTAGGACTAACACCAACACACTCTACCTACCTTGCTAACACCACATGCCCTGCCATGTGCTCTGCCTGTTTATTCTCCTGCCATCTGCCCCATCCAACCCACCCCACTCCACAGGAGTCCCTCCAAAGCAGTTCCTGCTGGTCACATCTTACAAGCAGCCCCTGCTAGGACTGGCACCCTTCTGAAGTGACTCCTGCCCTGCAGAGAGGGGAAGGTAAACAACCACACATACCAGTTTGACTGCAGATGGCCTGGGGGCAGATATCTAATTTATTTGCTGGCCCTACACACCAACAAAAATATTTTAAGGGGCAGCACATGTGGGGGAGCCCTGTAGTGCAGGGTCACTGCAGCCCCAGCAGATGGATTGGGGGTAGGCATCTGGTCTGACTCAAGTCCCTGCTAACCAACAAAGCTTCTCTGGGCACAAGGCAGGGAGAGCACTTTGCAGGTTGGTGCTACTGCAGCCCCAACAGCTGGACTGACAGTAGGCATTTGATTTGACTGCTGACACTGACCACCTACAAGCCCACAGCAGCCCAGAGTGGCTCCTAAACAGCATGGGGAGAAAACCTTGCCCACAACAGGCAAAATAAGCTATTGCAGCCATCTGAATTGGAGACAAACATGGCTCAGCCACAACAGTAGGGTGCATGCAACCCACATAGGGGACATCCCTGAAGTGCCTGATTCTGGTGAACAGGAGACATTGTGCTACATGGTACTACAGAACTTTTTCTTCATAAGGTGTCCACTTTCAAGAACAAAAGATGTAGCTGACTTTCCTAATACATAAAAACAAACACAGAGAGTTAGAGAAAATGAGGAGATAGAGGAGTATGTCCCAAATGAAAGGACAGGACAAAACCAAAACAAAAGAGCTAAATGAAATGGAGATAAGTAATATGCCTGATAGAGAACTCAAAATAATGGACATAAAGAAACTTACTGGACTTGAAAAAAGAGTGGAGGATCTCAGTGAGACTTTCAACAAAAAGTTAGAAAATACAAAAAAGAACCAATCAGAGATGAAGAACTTAGTAACTGAAATTAAAAAAAATACACTAAGGGGAATCAATAGCAGATTAGAGGAGGAAGAAGAATGGATCAGTGATCTGGAAGGCAAAGTAATGGAAAGAAACCAAGCTGAACAGCAAAAAGAAAAGAAAGAATAATAAAAAATGAGAATAGGTTAAGGGAACTCAGTGACATCATTAAGCATAATAACATTTGCATTATAGGGATCCCAGAAGGAGAAGAGAGAGGAAAGGGAGCAGAAAATTTATTTGAAGAAATAATAGCTGAAAACTTCCCAATCTGGGAAAGAAAACGCATCCAGGTCTAGGAGGTACAGAAAGCTCCCAACAAAATCAATCCAAGGAGGCCCACAACAAGATACATAATAGTTAAAATGGCAAAAGGTAGTGATAAAGAGAGAATTTTAAAAGCATCAGTATAAAAGAAAACAATTATATTTCAGGGAAACCCCATAAGGTTATCAGCTGATTTTTCAGCAGAAACGTTGCAGAGTCACATGATATATTCAAAGTACTGAAAGGAAAAAACCTGCAATCAAGGATACTCTATCCAGCAAGGCTACCATTCAGAATAGAAAGAGAAATGAAGAGTTTCCCAGACAAACAAGAGTTAAAGGATTTCATCACCACTAAACCAGCCTTATA
Organism: Neomonachus schauinslandi; assembly: GCF_002201575.2. Lineage (NCBI taxonomy): Eukaryota > Metazoa > Chordata > Mammalia > Carnivora > Phocidae > Neomonachus > Neomonachus schauinslandi. The sequence continues at coordinate 55,482,588 of NC_058406.1, forward strand.
AGAAACATGAAAGGACATTTTCTGAGTGGAAAGAAAAGGCCATAATCAGGAGTAAGAAAATTATGAAAGGGAAAAAATATTGCAGGTAAACATAAGCATAATTTTTTTTAACGATTTTATTTATTTATTTGAGAGAGAGAGAATGAGAGACAGAGAGCACGAGAGGGAGGAGGGTCAGAGGGAGAAGCAGACTCCCTGCTGAGCAGGGAGCCTGATGCGGAACTCGATCCCGGGACTCCAGGATCATGACCTGAGCCAAAGGCAGTCGCTTAACCGACTGAGCCACCCAGGCGCCCAACATAAGCATAATTAAAGTAGATGAATTACTCATAAAACCATTATGGAAGCTAAGCACAAAAACAATAATATCAATTATATATATAAAAATCAGTCAAAGGATTCACAAAATAAAAGGATGTACAGTATGACATCATATACATAAAACATGGTGGTTGGGGAGTAAAAATGTAATGTTTTTAGAATGGGTTCAAACTTAAGTGACTATCAATATAGACTACTATTTACATAGGATGTTATATATGAACCTCATGGTAACCACAAATCAAAAACCTGTAATAGATATGCTTGGATTCCATTCTCTTTATTTTTTGCATATCACTAAAGAAAGTCATCAAACCACGAGGGCAGAAAGCAGCAAGGCAAGAAAGGAATAGAGAAGAACTACAGAAACAACTGTAAAAAAAAAGTAACACAATGGCAATAAATACATACCTATCAGTAATTACTTTGAATAGTAGTTGGACTAAAAGCTGCAATCAAAAGACACAGGGTACCAAATGATTAAAAAACCAAGACCCATCTATATGCTGCCTACAAGAGACTCATTCAGACCTAAAGACACATGCAGATTGAAAGTGAAGGGATGGAAAAACATGTACCATGCAAGCGGGACCGAAAATAAACGTGGAGTAACAATAATTATTTTGGACAAAATAGATTTTAAGACAAACACTGCAATAAGAAACAAAGATGGACACTACATAATGAGAAGGGGAACAGTCTAATAAGATGATAGAACAATTGCAAATATTTATGCACCCAACATGGGAGCACCTTAATACATAAAGCAAAAATTGATAGACATAAAGGAAGAAATTGACAGTAATACAATAATAGTAGGGGAGTTTAACACACCACTTATACCAATGTATAGATCAGACAGAAAATCAACAAAGAAACAGTGGTTTTGAATGACATATTGGGCTAAATGGATCTAGCATATAGTCAGAATATTCCACCTCAAAACAGCAGACTACACATTATTTTTGAGTGCACATGGAACATTATTCAGACAGTTCACAAGTTAGACCACAAAATGAGTCTCAGCAAATTAAAAATGATTGAAATCATATCATGTATCTTTTGTGACCACAATGGTATGAAATTAGAAATCAATAACAAGAAAGTCTGGAAAGAACACAAATTCATGGAGGCTAAATAACATGCTACTAAACCATGAATGTGTCAACCAGTAAATCAAAGAGGAAATTAAAAAAACACATGGAGACAAGTGAAAATGAAAACACAATGGTTCAAATAAAAATCTTTGTGATGCATCAAAAACTGTTCTAAGAGGGAAGATTATAGCCATATACAGGCCCACCTCAAGAAGCAAGAAAGAGATCAAATAAACAACCTAACTTTACACCTAAAGGAGGGGGGAGGGGAAGAACAAAGTACAAAGCTAGCAGAAGGAAGGAAATAATAAAGGTTAGAGCAGAAATAAATGAAAAAAAGTTTAAAAAATTAGAACAGATCAATGAAACCAGGAGCTGGATCTTGGAAAAGATCAATGAAATTGATAAACCTTTAGCCAGAATCATCAAAAAAAGAAGAGAGAGGACTCAAATAAAATCATAAGTAACGGAAGAGAAATAACAACTGACACCACAGAAATACAAAGGATTATAGGAGAATATTATGAAAAAGTATATGCTAACAATTTGGACAACACAGAAGAAATGGATAGATTCCTAGAAACATATAACTTTCCAAAACTGAATCAGGAAGAAATAGAAAATTTGAACAGATTGGTTACTAGCATTGAAACTAAATCAGTATTAAAAAAATCTCCCACCAAACAAAAATTCAGGACCAGATGGCTTCACAAGTTAATTCTACCAAACCTTTAAAGAAGAGTTGACACCTATTTTCTCAAACTATTCCAACAAATAGAAGAGGAATGAAAGCTTCCAAATTCATCCCACAAAGCCAGCATTACTTTGATACCAAAACCAGATAGACACTACAAAAAGAAAACTACACACCAATATCTTTGGTGATTATAGATGCAGAAATTCTCAATGAAATCTTAGCAAACCAAACCCAACAATACATTGAGAAAAATCATTCACCACAGGGATACAAGAGTGGCTCAATATTTGCAAATCAATCAATGTAATGTATCACATTAACCAAGAGAAAGGATAAAAACCATTTGATCATCTCAATAGATGCAGAGAAAATATTTGACAAAATACAAAATCCATTCATGATAAAAACTCAACAAAGTAGGTTTAGAGAGAACATACTTCAGCATAATAAAGGCCATATATGAAAAGCTCACAGCTAACAACACACTCAATGGTTAAAAACTGAGAGCTTTTCCCTGAAGATCAGGAACAAGAAAAGGATGTCCACTCTCACTACCTTTATTTGATGTAGTACCGGAAGTCTTAGCCACAGCAATAAAACAGGAGAAAGAAATAAAATGCATCCAAATTTGTAAGGTAGAAGTTAAACTATTTGCAGAGAACATGATACTGTATATAAAAAACCCTAAAGACGACCAAAAAACTGCTAGAACTGATAAATAAATTCAGTAAAATTGCAGTGTACAAAATATACAGAAATCGGTTGCATTTATATAACACTAATAAGAAATAGAAAGATAAATTAAGAAAACAATCCCATTTACAATTGCACCAAAAATAATAAAATGCCTAGGAATAAATCTACCCAAAGATGAAAGACCTGTACTCTGAAAACTATAAAACATTGAAGGAAGAAATTGGAGACAACACAAACAAATGAATTTATTCCATGCTCACATACTGAAAGAACCAATATTGTTAAAATGTCCATACTACCCAAAGGAATCTACAGATTTAATGCAACTCCTGTTAAAATACCAACAGCAGTTTTTCACAGGACTAGAACAAACAATCCTAAAATTTGTATGGAATCATAAAAGACCCCAAATAGCCAACACAATCTTGGAAAAAATAAAAGAACAAAGGTGGAGGTATCACAATTCCAGATTTCAAGATCTACCACAAAGCCATAGTAATCAAAACAGTATGGTACTGGCACAAAAATATACACATAGATCACTAGAACAGAATAGAGAGTCCAGAAATAAACCCATGCTTATATGGTCAATTAATCTATGACAAAAAACAACCTAAACTTACACCAAAAGGAGAAAGGGAAAAAAAAAAAGAACAAAGTACAAAGCTGCAGAAGTAAGGAAATAATAAAAGAGCAGAAATAAATGAAAAAAAAGTTTAAAAAATTAGAACAGATCAATGAAACCAGGAGCTGGATCTTAGAAAAGATCAATGAAATTGATAAACCTTTAGCCAGAAAAAAAGAGACAAGACTGTACAGTGGGAAAAAGTCTCTTCAACAAATTGTGCTGGGAAAACTGAACAGCTACACACAAAAGAATGAAACTGGACCAATTTCCTACACCATACACAAAAATAAACCAAAATGGATCAACAATTTAAATGTGAGACTTGTAACCTTAAAACTCCTAGAAGAAAACCGAGGTAGTAACCTCTTTGACATAAGCTATAAAAACATTTTCCTAGGGCGCCTGGGTGGCTCAGTTGGTTAAGCGACTGCCTTCGGCTCAGGTCATGATCCTGGAGTCCCGGGATCGAGTCCCGCATCGGGCTCCCTGCTCGGCAGGGAGTCTGCTTCTCCCTCTGACCCTCCTCCCTCTCATGCTCTCTGTCTCTCATTCTCTCTCTCTCAAATAAATAAATAAAATCTTTAAAAAAAAAAAACATTTTCCTAGATATGTCTTATTTTTTTAATTTTATTTTATTATGTTAGTCACCATACAATAATACATCATTAGTTTTTGATGTAGTGATCCACGATTCATTGTTTTCGTATAACACCCAGTGCTCCATGCAGTAAGTGCCCTCCTTAATACCCATCACCGGGCTAACCCATCCCCCCACCCCCTCCCCTCTAAAACCCTCAGTTTGTTTCTCAGAGTCCATAGTCTCTCATGGTTCATCTCTCCCTCCGATTTCACCCCCTTCATTTTTCCCTTCCTTCCTCCTAATGTCCTCCATGCTAGATATGTCTCTTTAGGCAAGGAAAGAAAAGCAATATTAAACTAGTGGGACTATATCAAATTAAAAGTTTTTGTACAACAAAGGAAACAACCAACAAAACAAAAAGACAACCTACTGAATGGGAGAAGATATTTACAAATGATCTATCTGATAAACGGTTAATATCCAAAATATATAAAGAACTTTTATAACTCAACATCAAAAAACCCACAAATAATCCAATTAGAAAATGGGCAGAGGACCTGAATAGCCATTTTTTTTCCAAAGAAAACATACAGATAGCCAACAGACACATGGAAAGATACTCAACATCACTAATCATCAGGGAAATGCAAATTAAAACCACAATGAGACATCACTTCACATCTGTCAGAATGGCTAAAATCAATAACATAAGGAGTAGCAAGTGTTGGCAAGGATGTGGAGAAAAAGGAACTCTCGTGCACTGTTGTGGGAGTGCAAACTGCTGCAGGCGCTGTGGAAAACAGTATAGAGGTTCCTTAAAAAATTAAAAATAGACTTAATATATGATCCAGTAATTCCACTACTGGGTTTTACCCAAAGAAAGTGAAAACACTAATTCAAAAAGATATATACATCCATATATTTATTGCAGCATTACTTACAATAGCCAAGATATGGAATCAACTCAAGTTGCTAGATGAATAGATGAATGGATAAAGAAGATGTGGTAAATATGTATACAACGAATATTGTATATTTCTCAGCCATAAAAAAGCATGAAGACTACCATTACAATTAAACAGTTTGTAATAACTATATAAACAGTAACAAAACAGTATTACTATAATAAAAATAGCATTTCTGTAAAGCAATAATTAATAACATATTTCAAAATGTATATAATTGTAATTATTTTAAGAGCATCTTTTTATTTTGGTGTGCAGATTTAAGCAGTAAATTCCATGGTCTCCTCACCTATAGGTGAATTGGTTGATTTTTATATTAGAACAAGGGTCAGTGAACTAAGGACAACCTAATTTTTTTGTGCAGTCTATGAGCTAAGAATTATTCTTACTTTTTTAAATGGTTGGAAAACAAGAACAAAAGAATTCTATTTTGTACCATATGGAAAGCACATAGAATTTAAATTTCAGTGTCCATAAATAAAGTTTTATTGAAACACAGCCACCTCCCCAAAAAAAGCATGAGATCTTGCCATTAACAACACTGTGAATGGACCTAGAGGGTATAAGGCTAAGTGAAATAAGTCAGAGAAAGACAAATACCATGATTTCCCTCCTATGTGGAATTTAAGAGACAGAATAAATGAACAAAGAAAAAAAGAAAAACCACACTCTTAAATGCAGAGTGGTGGTTGCTAAGAGGAGGTAGGGAGGGGGATAGATGAAGTACCTGAAGGGGATTAAGAGTACACTTATCCTGATGAGTACTGAGAAATGTATAGAATTGTCAAATCATTATATTGTACACCTGAAACTAATACAATACTGTATGTTTATTATACTTGAATTTTTTAAAAAAAGAAATAGGTAAAGGAAAATGTTTATGTTGGGGGCAGCAGAGTCATTCCAATAAGGGAGTTCTTTTTTTTTTTTAAGATTTTATTTATTTATTTGAGAGAGAGAGAATGAGAGAGAGCACATGAGAGGGGGGAGGGTCAGAGGGAGAAGCAGATTCCCTGCCGAGCAGGGAGCCCGATGTGGGACTCGATCCAGGGACTCCAGGATCATGACCTGAGCCAAAGGCAGTCGCTTAACCAACTGAGCCACCCAGGTGCTCCAATAAGGGAGTTCTTTCACTCTTCCCAGGATTACTTAAATTTTTAAAATGGATGTCTTTTAATCAAATGGATCTCTAATGGGTGAAATTGCTGCCAGTAAGAAAGGGAATGGGGCGCCTGGGTGGCTCAGTCGGTTAAGCGACTGCCTTCGGCTCAGGTCATGATCCTGGACTCCCAGGATCGAGTCCCGCATCGGGCTCCCTGCTCGGCAGGGAGTCTGCTTCTCCCTCTCCCACTCCCCGTTTGTGTTCCCTCCCTCGCTGTGTCTTTCTCTGTCAAATAAATAAATAAAATCTTTAAAAAAAAAAAAAAAAGAAAGGGAATGAAAAAGGAGCTATCATTTATAGGGTACCAGGGGCTATGCTAGGCTCTTTGCCTATGTTACCTCACCTAAATTTATAGCTCTATGGACTTACCATTATTATTTATATTTATAGATGAGGATATTGAGGCTTAGAAGTTAAATAAACATGCCCAATGTTCCAAATTTGTGCTAGAATGCAGATTCAGATCTGCCTGGTTATACTGGACTAAACTTTGCCCAACTATTTTGAAGTGTATAGTATTTTCCTTAAAAATAGGGGGAAGAAAAAATTAAGAGAGAGGAAGAGTTCTGGCTCAAATGACTAGAGAACTACATTAGAGTTAACTAGATACCATCACTATAAGCATTCTTGGAGTCTTACTGTTAATAAATATTAAAAATCTCCAAGAGGGGATAGAGATTATATTTCCCTAATTGGACCACAGAACTAGATTTTTGTGGAGCACTCAGTGAGTGCATTCATCAAATATGTCTTGCAGAATGCTGAATTATAGCCCAGAATACAGAGCAGAGTTTCAGGTGATATGGGGGAGATGGGGAGGTGGCTGTTTAGGACCTAGGAACCTCCCTTGTTCTACTCGAAGCACGGCACGTAGGCAGTCACCTTCTTTAGCTTCCAGTCAGGTCAGCCTTGGCTGAACACATCTTAGGAGCTCAATCAATACTCAGAGAATTGAATTGAATTAGAGAATGCAGCACATCCTCTCATTTCACCAGAGGTGGTACAAACAGCAGAACTATTTAGAGAGAGTAGTTGTGTGAGGACCTGCCCTGCCAACAGCTTTGATTTGGTTGCTCTGGAGGCAGCAGAAGGTCATGTTGTGAGGGTCCTCTCTCTCTGCACAATCCAATAGTAAATTTTAGTTTCTCTTCCTACTCAGGATCATCTCCTCTCCTTACACACAGCCCCAAATTATGACTTAAAGTCTTATGTTGTGTTTTCTTAGTGTTTCAAAGAGAGACTAGTTTGCAGCATTCTTTTCATCAAACATTAATATGGTGGTTCACTTTGAAGACAGAAAATTATACTTCAAGCTCACCCAGAGATAATTGCAACATCTTCATCTTTATTCAAGCTACAAAACCTATAGCATTTTTGTGGAGGAAAAAAAACTCTAGAAATTTGCGCCAATATACTCTCCTGAATTATCAAGTAGGGAGAAAATAGGATTTCAAGAACAAAGAGATGTCTGATCTACATGACTAAATTTTGTCCAGTTGCCCTTAATTTTTAAAGAAATTGGTGGCATATATATGTGTGTGTATATATACATACACACACATGCATTTATACATACATACATATTTATAGAATATGGTAAGGAAGAATGATGCTATCTCTGTTTAAATGGAACTTTTAGCCTATTAGAAGTTTTTTAATAGCCATCTTACTAGCTTTGTTACTAAAATCCTGTAGATGGAAAATGTCAATTATTGATTGACCTCCATGTCATAGAGGAAGAAACTGAGATCTGAGAGGATGGTGACTTTAAATGGCCACAAAGCTGTTTAATTTATTTGAACATATCTACTTAGCAACTAATATGTGCTAAGCACTGTACTAGGACCTGGGAATATGAAGTTGAAGATAAATAAGATACTGTCCCTATCTCCAAAGATCTAGCAGTCCAGGGAGAAAGACCAACATGGAAATCACTGGAATCTGTGGTGATAAGCAAGTGAAAAGTTCCATTTACAGTGCTGAAAGAGCATCTGCTTTCTTAATGAGATATGACAGGCATGTGTTGAGAGTGATTCAGAGCAGTGGTTCCTAAACGTCATTGTGCACCCAAATCACCACAGTGCTGGGGCCCTCCCTCAGAGCTCCTGACTCAGTAGGTCTAGGGTGGAGCCTGGGAATTTGCTTTTCAACATGTGGTACTGATGCTGCTGATCTGGGGACCACATTTTGAGAGCCATTGATTTAGGGACTGGTTGATGTGCAGCCTTGGTAGTGTAGAAAACATTGAATTCATCATTAAAAGGACAGGGAAAAGGTATCCAAGCTCAGAAAAGAAATTGTCAAATTGTCTTAAGAACCCAGTGGCATGAGGAATTACACATTTCTAACCAGATAAATTAATACCCCTGCAATGTAACTAACCAAGGGTTGGGGGCATGAGAAGGGACATAATAAAATAGAGAGTATGGAATGGATCCTTGCTTAAGACTGTCCGAGGAGTGGAAAATTATAGGTGTTGGTGACAGTGTCTTTGGGCCTGTGATCTTCTTTGGAGAGGAAATGAAGACAGGTTGGGGCAATAGGCTTACCACAGTAGTTTTCATACTGTGAAATGATGGCAATAATTATTAAAGCTGAATATCTATAGAGGTAGTCTTGAGGGGAAGAGGTAGATTTTGTGCCTTCCCCATTACTTCACAGTAGCTATGCTTTTGTTTTATGTTGTATCCCTTGGGATTCCATGTAATAATTCATTTTCACAAAAGGTACTACAGCCAAATGGAATTTGGCTTCAACTGAAATAATATAAAAGGGAGAGGTCAAGGATTTGAGAGTCTTGATGGGTTTTGCTGAAATGGGGGTTCTTTGTAGTTTCCATCACAGCTCATGCTCCTTCTGGTTGCCAAGGTGAATTTTTTTGTGTGTGTAGCAGTGATTCTGTTTCTGATAATGTTTTCATTGAGAAAACCCAAATGAGAGATAAACACAGCTGTCTCCTAGTGAAAAGTTATACACAATTACTCCTAAGGGCCTTGAGAAGGCAAGAAACGTGTAGTCCTTTTAGCTAGATACTGTGTCCAGGGGTCATTTATTTATTGGGAACATGGGGTAATTAGTAAATTCACTGGCCTATTTGGCATTTGTCTTATTGATCCCTTGATATTTCATAAGTGTTTTCATTCATGTGATGTTATTTTCTGTCCTTATATAACCATTTCTGGTGTGTTTATGGAGAAAATGAGGAAAGAGGAGACAATTTTATACAAAGATATTTATATATTAATGTACTCATCAAAACAAGGATGAAGGGGGGCGACATAAAAGGCATGTTATAATTTAAGCCAGTGTTTCCAAAATATGTCTGGATACGAATTTATATAAAATACTTGTTAGAAATAAGTATCTAGATTTGAAACTACTAAATCAAAATATTCAGTGGGGTATTTTGAATCTGTATTTCTAACAAGAGAATACTTGTTCTTATATAATCAACTCACTGGATATTTAAAAACCATAGCTTTAGGCCATCAAGGCACTTATGTGTGGCCCTATTTGATATATTCAACTGGGGCCAGGCTACAATACCAGAAGCTCTGTCTAACTTGTGGGGCAGCCTAACCTTGTTGCCCACCCCTCATTCACCACTACCATTTTGATTTGCCTCTGTGGGTCTTCCTTCCCCAATATAAAATGTTCAAAATAAATAGTCTCTACTGATCCTCTGGGGAATAAGCAGCAACAACTGAAAAGAATATAGGTTACAGAACTACCCTCAGGGAAAAATATAAACCAATTCCAGGCTTGTAAATGTTTCCTGATTCTTAAGTATTTAAGAATGAGTTTCAGCATTTTGGTACCACTGAAATAATGCAGTTGCTATAGCATATGTAGAAAATATGGGAAGAGAGACTGATTTAATTACATTATCTTTTTAGATTCTCAAAACAGTTCTGCATCATAACATTGTTACCCCTTATATAGAGATGGGGGAACTCAATATAAATAACTACCTCACTGTCACACAGGTAATAAGTGGCAATGTCAGGACTCAAACTAACATTTTTTTGGTTCTAAAGGTGACATTTCTTTACTATATCATGTAGTACCTATGCAGTTTATCATGTTTCCTGCTACCATTAACACTGATGAATGCCAAGATGTATTCTGAGGAAATAAGTGTGTATCTTGGATTGTTTGACTAAGGCTCCTAGGAAGGAGGGTGATTTTGTACATGGAATTTTTGGTGCACAGAGGATGAGATTATGCACTCTGGATTCAAGCTTATGTTTTAAATACCACCAATAACCATTTGTGTGACCTTGGGGAGTTATTTTTAGGATCACTAAGCCTCGTTTTCCTCACCAGAAAAATGGACATGCTTTTTCTACCTACTCAGAGGGTTGTTATAAGAATCACATGCTATGAAGTTCTCAACACAGGAACTAGAGAGTAGTAAGTATGGAATACATTGATCATGTTGGAGTCTTTTTCATCTGCATGTGGTCACATGGAACCACCTGACCCAAGATAGTGCATTGTTAGATCATATTGTGGTTTCTTTTTATTATTTTTTCTCTGAAGCAAGAGCTTTCCCCCATCATATTAATGGAATCAGTTTTTATTTCAGTGTAATTCTTCTTTCACATAATTTAATGATTCTTAATAAATATGATTTTTTAACTATATAATTAAAAATAGTTTGGCTTTGGGGCACCTGGGTGGCTCAGTCAGTTAAGCATCTGCCTTCAGCTCAGGTCATGATCTCAGAGTCCTGGGATCGAGTCCCACATTGGGCTCCCTGCTCAGCGGGGAGCCTGCTTCTCCCTCTCCCTCTGCTGCTCCCCCTACTTATGCTCTCTTGCTCTCTCTGTCAAATAAATAAAAAAAATCTTAAAATAAAATAGTTCGGCTTTATACTATCACTAAGCAGATTTTTGTCATGGGGAGGGCTTGAATTTTGAATTCATACAGGATTGGGTCCAAATGTCTCTACTATCATTCTCTAGTTGTGTGAACTTTGGCAGTTGCTCTAAGACTCAGTTTCCATTTGTTAAATGAAGATAATAGTATCTGTATCAAATGGGTATTGTGAGGATTAAATGTTCAAAGAATCTAATAACATGTAACATACCTGTCAGTAAAATTATCATATAAGAATGTTTTCAGCAGCAAGTAACAGAAGACCAACCCACATATACAGTAACTTAAACAAATAGGGTTCTATTTTTTTTTTCTGAAAAAAAAAATGCTAAAGAAATATAATTGCTGACATTGGATGAGCTGCTCCGTAATGATGGCATAAACTCAGACTCTCAATTCTTTCTGCCAGCCTTAACCATTACCTTTCATCCTCTGAAGTTGTTACCTCATGATCACAAGATGACTTCTGTACCTTCTGATTTCAGTTTTAAGAAGAAAGAAGAAAAAAAGAAAATGAATTTAAAAGTCTTCTCTTCAGGAGACTTAGTCTTTGTATTCAGAAATAGAATCCTTTGCTACCAAAGGACCTGTGTATAGATCATTGGCCAGAACTGGGTCACATCTTCCCCTTTAGGCCAATCAGTGGCCAAGGATAATAAAATTACCATGATTTGTCACCTGGGCTAGAGCAACAGGGGTCTAGCCTATATGAGATAAAGAGATCTTTGCCAGATCCCTGAAACAATAGTGTTTCATCAGTCAAGTAAAAGGAAATGGGACCAGGGCAAAGGAGATGTTGGGTGGACCATGGAAAGTATCTGCCTTAGTAATCATTCAACAAAGGCTAATTTTACTCTCCCCATACCTAATAAAAATGAATAAACTTATATAAATAAATTTGTGGTCAGTTTATAAGTCTTGATATTTAGTTTATGAAAATATGACCACTGAATCCAAACATACTATAGGACCTAGGAAGTTGCCCTTAAAATAGCTGGACTTTTAAGAAATAATCTTAATAATTTGGATCAGGTTTTTTAGCATGAATTCCAAAGAATGGATTTCAATCTAAATATTGGAAGAGACTAATAGCAACTGCGGAGCCACTTTCAAAGAATGCCGGTCTTAGCTAAAGACTTAGGTAATAGAACTATCTGGGAGGGTAGGATTTGCATTGGACCGTTTCCCAGAATTGCATTAGTTAGGCACAGTAAATGGAGTAGGGGAGAGCTGGAGACATAGCTAAGTGTCAAGGACTGCCTCTTCTCATGTGGGAAGGTTGGACTCAATACCATTTCATTAAAGGTATATCCCAAGCCAAGATCTGACTCCTACTTACATTTCTAGGCTCAAATCTTACCACTCTCTACCCTACCACCTCTCCCTCTGCATCACAGCTCCTTGCCTCCCCTGACACCATCACCAGGCTAGGTCCCCTGTCATAAACTGCCTGAGTGCCTGGTACATCCCTTTGTAGCACATACAACACTTGTAAATAAGTGATTGGTTACTTGTGTAATTATGGTTCACTACCTCTCACCTAGTAGACTATAAGCTCCAATCCATAAATATTTTTTAACATGTGTATATAGAATGTACCAATTAAGAAATTTATCTGAAAATCCAAATATACTGACAAATTGGGGAGGAGGGAGTGAATTTTCACTTCATAAAATAATTTCCTGGAGGAGTTCTTTAAACATGGAGCTTCTTTCAGGCATTTAAAATAGGATTTCATTTAGCAGAATTTGATTCACATTACTTTTCAAGAACACACACACACACACACACCCCTATCCCTATTGCAAAACCATAGGCTACAAACACACCCTCTCAATCCTTCATTTCCAGGCATGATCCAAAGCTAATTATGAAAAAAATATATTAAAAAGGAGGGCAGAGAAGCATGCTAGTTCTAGAATTCCAGCCCATGATTAACAAGGTACAATAATGGTGAGAAAGATCAAATGCCTCCTAGGGAAATTAGGATAAGATATGTGGCCCTAAAGTAATCATCTCCCACCCTTTCTTCTAACAGCGGGTTTGATTTTGGTTTAGTTCTGGTGCATAAGCCTGTTCCACAGAAGACTGGAATGGTCATTCCTCTCTGAAACAAACCAGTTGGGCTGTTGGCCAAGCACGTTAGTGTCGGGAGGGTGGGTGGCAGTGGTGGTGGTGGTGGTGGTGATGGAACATCCGGACCTGAGGAAAAATGATAACGGCTACTACCGGTTCCTGAAAGCTCATTGTGAAGTGCACTGGACTTGGTTCACTTCTTTTAAACTTTGGACTCCTATCTGCCACTTACTTTATAATTTTCAGAAATTCATTTTTTTAAATTTAAATTCGGTGTTCATCACATCACCCAATTACCCCATGCCCCCACCCGCCACCCATCCAGCAACCCTTAGTTTGTTTCCTATAGTTAAGAGTCTCTCATGGTTTGTTGGTTTGTCTCCCTCTTTGATTACTTCCCATTCAGCTTTCCCTCCCATCCCTTATGATCCTCTGCACTGTTTCTTATATTCCACATGTGAGTGAAACCATATAATTGTCTTTCTCTGACTTATTTCACTCAGCATAATACCCTCCAGTTCTAACCACATCAATGTAAATGGTAGGTATTCATCCTTTCTGATGGCTGAGTAATATTCCATTGTATATATATACCACATCTTCTTTATTTATTCATCTGTTGATGGACATCTAGGCTCTATCTATCGTTTGACTATTGTAGACATTGCTACTATAAACATTGGGGTGCATATGCCCCTTCAGATCATTATATTTGTATCTTTGGGGTAAATACCCAGTAGTGCAATTGCTGGGTTGTAGGGTAGCAAAAATATGGAATGCTTCACGAATTTGTGTGTCACCCTTGTGCAGGGGCCATACTAATCTTCTCTGTATCATTCCAATTTTAGTGTATGTGCTGCCAAAGTGAGCACTCAGAAATTCATTTGATCTCTTGTCATTCTGCAAGTGAAACAAATGATACCTGTTTTAATTTCCTCACAAAATAAAGCTCAAAGTAGAAGATGAATGTGAATATACTCTCTAAGACACTATAGAAATATAAGACATATATTTGTATTTATTTATATATTTCACATATATAGTTATATATGCTATATCTATTTACTTATATATTTCATACTTTGACTTCTATTTGTATTTATTTTGTTTAGATGAACATTTAGTTAGATCTATGCTCAGGATATAATGGTAGCTGAAAGGCCATCTAGTTCATCAAATTTGAGATTAAGAAAAGCCTTCTTGGAAAGAGAGGCCAAAGTTTCCTGTTAAAGAATGTAAAGTAATTGTCCAAGTAAAGTGGGATAGAGGAGTTCAGGGTATACCACACAGAGGCAACAGAATGAGCAAAACTAGAAAAACATCCAACAGTATCCAACAGTTGGTACTGGGAAGTAAAAGCAGTTTAGTATTACTAGATACAGGACTTAAGTCAGTGTCAAACAGTGAGGCTGGAGAATTACACAAAAGCCAGGTTATCTAGGGCATCCCATGCCCTACTCATGTGTTTGATCTATATTTATGGAGCACAAATGAACTACTTTAAGCAGAGGGATGGCATGGTCATATTTGTATTTTAAAAGGATCAGTCTGGAGGTAGCATGAAGGATAGATTTGAAGGGAACAAAACTGGAAAAGGAAAGTTAACTTAAGAGGCTAAACAGTAATTCTACCTGATGACAAGGCCTCAACTGGAGTAATGGTTGTTGCGATGGAGAGTATGGAATAGATTCCCTGAATGTATGTGGCTTACGGAAAAGTTTTGCATTGGCAAATTTTGGTTACTGATTAAAGATGACAATAAAGAAGAAAAAAGTAAAAGGAAGTCCATAGTGAATCCAAGATCCATAAATTTTTCCTGGATAGATAGATAGAGGGATGGAGGGGTGGATAGATAATTTGGGTATGTAAATGATGAAAAAGTTTGATTTGGTTCTGGACTTCATGAGATCCCAGAGATTTGATTTTGTTTTTACTCTCTTAAGTCTGATTACTCAGTCAAATTAGTCACTCATATACCAAAATCCCATGAATCCTATGGTGTACCAAACACTGTGCAGGGCTCTCTTGGGATATAAAGATGAATACTGTTCACTTCCTTCAAGAAATTTGCATTCTTGGTAGAGAAACAAGACTTATAGATAATAACATAAGGCAGCCTGGGGGCAAACGATGTGTGTGGGAATGAGTGGTTCAAATCTTCAGATGTGAAAGAGATGGAATGGGGTGGCATGGGTAGCTTTATGTTGTATGTGCAACTTTAGGGGACCTGGAAGGGAAAAGACAACAGAGTCAGGTCAGAGGAGTGAGGAAGGAATTAATAGCAGGGAGAATGGAAGGAATTAAAGGGTGAGGGAACTGGCAGAGCTGTGTTTGAGGGTTGTAAGTAGGCTACTATGACTGGAGAAGCCCTCCTTCTCGTCTAGTCACATATGGGACATTCCAGGTGGTCCAGCCTTTGCATGGTCCTCTTTGCTGTGTCATAGCAGACCTCTGCAGGGACCTATGGGATCTTCTAAATGTTTTAGCTGTCAAATCACTCACCTTTCTAATTGAAGTATAGGTGAGGGACTGGCTGTTGTTCAACCAACTACCTCAGAGATGACTCCTAAGACAGTTGAGAAAAAGCCCTGG
The DNA here is from genome assembly GCF_002201575.2 of Neomonachus schauinslandi. Lineage (NCBI taxonomy): Eukaryota > Metazoa > Chordata > Mammalia > Carnivora > Phocidae > Neomonachus > Neomonachus schauinslandi. The sequence goes on from NC_058406.1 coordinate 55,498,283, forward strand.
TGTTCTAAAGATCTTACAGTTTGGAAGCCATTGGTTTAGTTCAGTCTCAATTTTAGAGAAGGGAAAACTGGAACCCAGAGAAAGTATGAATTGTGCTTACGGCCACACACACTAAATATCTCTTAATTCGGTGGAGTTAAGCTGTGACAAGGCTGAACTGGAACAGTTTTTTTTTCTTTTTCTCTATTTTATTTAAAATGTTTTTAATTTAAATTCAGTTAATTAACATATAACGTATTATTGGTTTCAGAGGTAGAGGTCAGTGATTCATCAGTCTTACATAATACCCAGTGCTCAGTATATCACATGCCCTCCTTTATGTCCATCACCCAGTTACCCCATCCTCCCATCCCCCTTACCTCCAGCAACCCTCAGTTTGTTTCCTATGATTAAGAGTCTCTTACGGTTTGTCTCCCTCTCTGATTTTGTCTTCCTTTATTTTTTCCTCTCTTTCCCTGTGATCCTCTGTTTTGTTTCTTAAATTCCATGTATGAGTGAATTATCTTTCTTTGATTGACTTATTTCACTTAGCATAATACCCTCCAGTTCCATCCACATCATTGCAAATGGCAAGATTTCATTTTTTTTTTTTGATGGCTGAGTAGTATTCCATTGTATATATATACCACATCTTCATTATCCATTCATCTATTGATGGACATCTGGACCCTTTCCATAGTTTGGCTATTGTGCACATTGCTGCTATAAACATTGGGGTACAGGTGCCCCTTCAAATCACTACATTTGTATCTTTATGATAAATACCCAGTAGAGCAATTGCTGGCTCATAAGGTAGATCTATTTTCAACTTTTTGAGGAACCTCCATACTGTTTTTCAGTGCACCAGCTTGCATTCCAACCAGCAGTGTAAGAGGGTTCCCCTTTGCCACATCCTTGCCAACATCTGTTGTTTCCTGAGTTCTTTATTTTAGCTATTCTGACTGGTGTGAGGTGGCATCCCATTGTGGTTTTGATTTGTATTTCCCTGATGCTGAGGGATGTGGAGCATTTTTTCATGTGTCTGTTGGCTATTTGGATGTCTTCTTTGGAAAAATGTCTGTTCATGTCTTCTGCCCATTTCTTGATTGGATTATTTGTTTTTTGGTTGTTGAGTTTGAGAAGTTATTTATAGATTTTGCATACGAGTCCTTTATCTGATATGTCATTTGCAAATATCTTCTCCCATTCTGTCCATTGTCTTTTAGTTTTGTCGACTATTTCCTTTGTTGTGCAAAAGCTTTTTATCTTGATGAAGTCCCAATAGTTCATTTTTGCCTTGTTTCCCTTGCCTTTGGAAACGTGTCTAGCAAGAAGTTGCTGTGGCCAATGTCACAAAGGTAGCTGCCTGTGTTCTCCTCTAGGGTTTTGATGGATTCCTGTCTCACATTTAGGTCTTTCATCCATTTGGAGTCTGTTTTTGTGTATGCTGTAAGAAAATGGTCCAGTTTCATTCTTCTGCATGTAGCTGTCCAATTTTCCCAACACCATTTGTTGAAGAGACTGTATTTTTTCCATTGGATATTCTTTCCTGCTTTGTTGAAGATTAGTTGGCCATAGAGTTGAGGGTCCATTTCTGGGCTCTCTATTCTGTTCCATTGATCTATGTGTCTGTTTTTGTGCCAATACCATACTGTCTTGATGACTACAGCTTTGTAATACAGCTTGAAGTCTGGAATTGTGATGCCACCAGCTTTGGTTTTCCTTTTCAACATTCCTTTGGCTATTCGTGGTCTTTTCCGGTTCCATACAAATTTTAGGATTATTTGTGCCAGCTCTGTGAAAAAAGTTGATGGCATTTTGATAGGGATTGAATTGAATGTATATATCGCTCTAGGTAGCATAGATATTTTAATAATATTTGTTCTTCCAATCTATGAGCATGGAACATTTTTCCATTTCTTTGTGTCTTCCTCAATTTCTTTCATGAGTGTTCTATAGTTTTCTGAGTACAGATCCTTTGCCTCTTTGGTTAGGTTTATTCCTAGATATCTTATGGTTTCAGGTGCAGTTGTAAATGAGATTGATTCCTTAATTTCTCTTTCTTCTGTCACATTGTTAGTGTGTAGAAATGCAACTGATTTCTGTGCATTGAATTTATATCTTGCCATTTTGCTGAATTCCTGTATGAGTTCTAGCAAATTTGGAGTGAGTCTTTTGGATTTTCCACATAGAGTATCATGCCATCTGTGAAGAGTGAGAGTTTGACTTCTTCTTTGCTGATTTCAGTGCATTTTATTTCTTTTTATTGTCTGATTGCTGAGGCTAGGATTTCTCATACTATGTTGAACAGTAGTGGTGATAGTGGACATTCCTGCCGTGTTCCTGACCTTAGGGGAAAAGCTCTCAGTTTTTTCCCATTGAGAATGATATTTGCTGTGGGCTTTTCATATATGGCTTTTATGATATTGAGGTATGTTCCCTCTATCCCTACATCGTAAAGAGTTTTAACCAGGAAAGGATGCTGTACTTTGTCAAATGCATTTTCTGTATCTATTGAGAGGATAATATGGTTCTTCCCCTTTCTTTTATTTATGTAGTATATCACATTGATTTGCAGATGTTGAACCACCCTTGCAGCCCAAGAATAAATCCCACTTGGTCATGGTGAATAATCCTTTTAATGTACTGTTGGATCCTATTGGTTAGTATTTTAGTGAGAATTTTTGCATCCATGTTCATCACGGATATTGGTCTGTGAACTGGATCAGTTTCTACATTCTTGGTTAAATTATATGCACCTTGTTAAATCATATGCTCTCTGGGTTTTGACTCTTTTCAGACATGTTTAGGTTGCCATTGCCTGGTATATCCAAAGAATCTGCAAAAACCCCACCTGGTTTCTACTGAGGGTAGTCAGAAGCCACTCAGCAGGCCTCCGGTTTGTAAACAATGTTCAGAGAGAGGGAATCTTAGCTTTTGGCCGTGGGCACAGTTATACTGTGCCTTGTGCTGCCTTAGAGAAGAGCTAATTTCCTCTGCTGTGTTCTAAGAAAAATATCCCTACTTTTGACAGATGTTCTAATTCAACAATTAGCAGTGACTATGACATGCAAAAATTACCAGTTGCTAAAGCCTCACTTAGCCAAATGGGAGACATAGAGTATTTTTATACCCGGCAGCCTTGGGCTGTGTAGCTTGATGCACACTCTTGCCCAGTATTTCTCTGGCTTATGTGTTTCACCACTAACTGTAATTTATTTTTAAATTTTCTAAAAATGTGCCCATCTCAACAGCTTCTGGGTGGTGGGAGGAGAAAAGAAAAGCATGGGGTGCTGTATGAAATGGCACCCACTAAAGAGCTTCCTTACCAGCCCTTGGTAACATTACATCATGGGAAAGTCTGGCAACACTTCAGACAAAGGGCAGCTTTGTTAAGAGAGCCCCCAAATGGGACATTTTTACCCCAGCAGATGAGTCTCTTCCTTGCCACTCAGGTGTTCTGAGCAAAATTAAGACGAGATTTTCTTGGTTTCAGTGCTCCCAGCTCCTCTTTCTAGATTTCTCCCTCCCCTTTTTAGTAATAACATGCATCCTCCATTTGTCTACTGCACACCAGGTATTTTCCACATCTCCATTTTTCTCCCAACCACATCTACTGTCAGAAAAATTAATTCTCAGTATTTTGAAATAACTACAGGGCCTCACAATTAGAAAATCATTGATAGCTATTTCCAAACCTTTTGGACTACCCCTGTTTTAGTAAAATAAATGTACACATATGTATATTTACATACATATATACAAATATACAAATGAGCAGGCACTTGCAATAGAAGTGTACTCAAAATATATGCATACCCAGGAAAATATTAATAACTATACTAGGCATAAATAGTCTTCTTAATAATTTCAATAATTTTGTCCAACTTGTCAAATCTGATTTGAATGTCAATCTTTACTTTTTGATGTGGTTAATGGAGACCTCATACCACGAATAGGAGAAGACTTATTTGTACCTTTTCTTGTATTTAAATACTACATAAATCATTTGTATTACCTCCATGTGCAGTTCTTCAGTGGGGATCATTATAAGCCACAAGTACATTTTATGAAGGTTAGTTTATTTTATATCAGATAATCTATTCTGCAAACCTCTTTTGTATAAATGATAATATGTGGCAATATCCCAAAAACAATCCCCAAGTCCAGGTGCCACTAGCAACTTCACCTGTTGAGTCCTATTCTTCCAACAGGTACTTCTTTAACTGACATTCAGACTCCAGACAAGAAGCTGGTCTCAATCTTAAGTATTAGTATTTTTTTCTCCTCATTGTTTTTACATTAAACAAATAAAATCTCTCATATTCATTTCCCATTCCTTTGTTATTCACCTTGAACATTATTATACTTTGGAGGCCGTGGATGGGCCTTGGTTGGTGGGTCGCTCTGTTTTCTCTAGAAGAAGTCACCTATATATCTGGTTTGCCTAAATGGTCTGAATTGGATATGAGGCCTTGAAAAGAGGCTGTGCATAACAGGGGCAAATGCTCAGTGATCAGAAACCTGGTTTCAATGAGTTGAAGGTTATACACAGTCCAATTCAGGTTCTTCAAATCCACATTTGCTGTTGGTCCTGTATGCAGCCCAGGAAGTTATAGCCAATCTGGCTGTGAACTGACCTGACCTCATAGATGCCACATTCTAAAGATCAGACGAATCTCTTTCTGACTTGGTCTCCAATTAACAATCTGTCACTCTATCTCTAATGGTGTGATTCTCTTACAGCTTCCTGATAGTTGGATTGTCTGCTCTTTTCTCCTGCTCACCATTCAGACAGCCATAGTACATAGTACTTTCACACAGGGCATATCTTGCTCTCCACATCCAACTCTTTCCCAGTTCTATTCTACCATGTCTCGCATATTTCTCTATCTTTGCTCTTAGCACCCTAATTCAGGTCTTGTTATCTGTTACTTGAATTGGTGGAATAGCCCCCTACCAACATCTCTGCCTCTTGTTCCCCCGAATAGTCTCTTTTCCACACCACTCCCACTTCCAAATGTGCCTCTTCTTAGATCTGATTTCCAGTGGCTCCTCCTCTGCCTATACTATTAATTAAATCAGTAATTCAGGATGTCATTCATTTACTGTATGTGCCCAATCTGCCTTTTCTGGCTTCCTGCATTTCTCTGAAATTATTTTCTAGACACATGAATCTTTCTGCTATTCCATAACTTCACATTTTCACACCTTCATGCCATTGTTACTAGTTTCCTCTGACTCAAAAATAACCTTCATCTTCATGCTTTAATCCATTCATTCAACTGCTACTTTTTAAATACATACTAAGTTTTTTACAATCTCTCACCTATAATGTCTGCCTATTTTTCCAAGCACATCAACTATAACCTCCTCTATTATGGCTTTCTTGCCTTCCCAAAGCAATGTGATTTCTATACTTCTTCTAAACTTTCTTGGTGTTTTATTTGTGCTTTTCTTAGGACACTGTTTTTGGTTTGTTATATCTTATACTGTGGCTTATACTGTACTTATACTTAACGAATACCTAGTCTGTGGCACATACTGTGATAGATCATATGATTATATCTGATACTCCTTATTACCCTTGCTAGGTCCATAATCTTATACCCATTTTAAAGATTAGGAAAATGAAGCTCAGAGGAAAAGTTACTTGCCCAATGCCAAATTGCTAATGAGTTTTGGAGTCAGGAATCAAACCAAGCCTATTCTCTTTCCTGTTTATATGATGCTCTGATTGTGATCATCATTATACCTCTTTATCCCCAATAGCATACCACAGATTTCTTGAATACAGGGGCTATGTATTATTTACCTCTATGCTAGCTACATCATACTTATGAAATACAGATGAAACTGGATTGATTGAGTTTCATTCAATTGGACTGTAGCTGAGGGATCTTGAGGAAGGGAAGTCAAATGAGTTGGTAATCTCTACATGCCTTAGGATTGGCTAACCCTGCTAGAATGGGACTTTTTACACAAAAGGGCCTGAATAACTCAGTCAGCCTCAATCCATATAGGTCTTAATTTTCTAGCTTTCTAGAAGTTGCTACTGTGTAACTCCTGGCTGCCACACAATCTATTGTAGCTTTAAATATTCACTATGTTAATGCTGATTACTGAATGAAGTGGCAGTTAAGTTTTCATGGCATAATTTCTATGTTTCACTAGAACAGTGCTAATAGTACATTGTGTCTGTCCCTTCAAAGAACCCACCTGTTTTTGGGGGAGACAGCAGCAGGCCGATGCTGTGGGTTGCTCAATGAAGTGCTGGTGTTAGTTAAGGGATTCAATCACTGCATCAAGAGCTACAGGAAATTGAACTACAGGAGAGGTAAAAGATGTGTACCTTCCTTCAACTCTGCCCTGACTGGAGTTAAATTTGTCTTAGAACTCAAAAGAAAACTTCTTCTCTGTCCTTTGCTACTTTATATTTCCTGGTGTTTCAAAAGGAACTGGAACCCTATTTTATAGGCTGGCTCCCTTCTCACCAAAAGGCAAGACCACAGGCTTCTAAAATTATACTTGTGCCATAGGAATTACTCTCTGTGTCATATGTGTCTCACTTCACTTGTAGTCTCAACTTCCATTTCCCACAGCAGTTCCTCAACCTTTAGCCCAATTTGTCATCTCTGCTCCATCCCTTTGGACCAGAACCTTCCTTCAGACTCAATCTTCATTTACCCATCCCACTGTTATTATTCAGAAAACTGATCTGTTCTTTTTTGTTCTGGCTTTAGACCCCACTGTCAAGGGCCATCCCTACCTCTTGGACCCCAGCCCAGTTCATAGTCCCAAATAGACCTCTCTAGCAAGCTGAGTGGTAGGCAGGCTGGGACAGAGCTAAAAATGGGAATGGGAAGGACTGCAGTGGGAGGGGACTGGCCTAGCTACAGAGCTGACCTGTAAAGAGGAAAGCCATCAACCCAAATTTTACATCCATAGGAGCCTGGCGGAAGGAGCCAGCATTAAGGCCCAAGATGGTTGTATCTTGTGGGCAGGACATGGAGATTAGAGTGCTAGTTAGTGGCAATATGCAAAATCAGACTGGTGACAGCTTTGTCATTGTGAGTAGTTTGCATAATTTGGAGAAGTCCACCCTAGCCAAAGGTGAATTAGGCATAATGAAAAGGAGTGTGAGCTTTGGAATTAAAAGGACTTGAGTTCTAGTTCCTGCTGATCCCTGACTAACTCTGTGATTTGGGGCAACTTAATATCTGTGACCCTTGGTTTCCTCACACAGAAATAGATGGCATAATAATTACCTCTTAAGGCTATGATGAGATTTAAATATGGTAATATGTATTAAATACCATGCCTCACATGGGAACTGACAGTAAAAGACAGTTCAATATTAGATGGTAGGATTGAGACACCAAGAAAAGGATTAGCATACAGGCAGGTAGTAGACGGTGGCTTGTGTTCAGGATCTCAGCAGTGGAAATGAAGTGCAAACCAAGAAGCAAGGTCGGAAGACCAGGAACACAGATGGGACAGTGTAAGCCAGAGCCAGGGGAAGACAGCGTCAGGGCTCCTTGGTGCACTTGGAGCTGGCAGGACAAATTTTAGACCTCACCAACGGGTAGGTCAGAGGCTGCTAATATCCTTTCTGTCTTCATCAGGTCTGGTCCAGGAATTAGCAGGGGGCCCTTGGAGCCTCTGGATGAGCAGGCAAGGGCATTGTAGAGCAGGGCAGCCTCTCAAGTAGATGATGAGAGCAGCTGCCTGAGAAGTAATAGGAAATGCACTGCCAGCGGTTCCACCTACCTTCCGTCTGCCAGGAGCTGGTGCAGCCACCTGGAATCCTGTCGAGGAGCCAGGAACATAGGCTGCAGTGGCACCGTACTTAGTTCTTATGTTAGAAGTCTGATTAAGGCAGGAGATTACTGGTGTTCAGCAAACAGCTCGAACAGAGTAGAGTCAGCCTTCAGGGGAGGAAGCAGATCAGAAGTCAGATACTGAGATAGGCCCACTGACAAGGCCTGTCTGGCCCCTTCTCTGTTGCTTCTTCTGGTTCTTGACTAATTTCTCTGTGCTTGCCTTTCTGTGCTATTATAGTAGCCATAATATATGTATGTTGATATACATGTTATACATGTTGATATCACAGCCATTATGTGTGTATATATGTATGTGTCTATGTGCACACATAAACATATGAATAAAAATAAGACAAGAATGAATATTGAAAAATCAATAGGTATAGTAATCAAGTTGTCTGAATATTTTAAGGGCCCCATAATTTCAATCCTTCTTTCCATATTAATTATAGTTTCTATAAGCATCCCTACCGCAAACTGTAAACTCCATGAGGGCAGAGAAAATTACCAGAGTTTGTCTACCACAGAATAACTTCCTGCATTCATTAATTGAATGAATCACCTGTATTTCAGTCCCTGTGTGAGGCACTTTAGTATATTATTTCAATTTTTGCCACAACCTTGTGAAGTATCATTAACCTAAATAATATAAATTTTGACAAAACTGAGATATAGAGAAAATCCATACAAAATTTGTTAAGTGGCAGAGTTGGGAAATAATCTTTATTCTAGCTCATGTATCATATAGTATATCTAGATCTGTGAATTGATAACATGGTTATTCATCACTGTAGCTCTAAAGTAGGAGGGAGAACACATAGGAATTCTGGGGTCAAATGGAGAGTAGAATGTGTCAGAGAGGGGAGAAATAGGAATCTGCCATTTCCAGAATGACATAATTAACAGTAGCACTCTTTGCATACTATAGTATTGCCAGATTTAGCAAATAAAAAATCCCAGGTAAATTTGAATTTCAGGTAAGCAACAAATAGTTTTTTGTTATGAGTATATCTCAAAAATTGCATGGGCATACTTACATTAAAAATTGTTGTTTACCTGAAATTTAAATTTAACAGGGTATGCTGTTTTTATCTGACAACCCTACTCTGGTTTGAGCTATAGAATAGCTTCAAGAGACATTGGTTAAGATTTTTTTTTTTAAGATTTTATTTATTTATTTGACAGGGAGATAGTGAGAGAGGGAACACAAGCAGGGGGAGTGGGAGAGGGAGAAGCAGGCTTCCTGCAGAGCAGGGAGCCTGATGTGGGGCTCAATCCCAGGACCCTGGGATCATGACCTAAGCCGAAGGCAGATGCTTGACGACTGAGCCACCCAGATGCCTGGAGCATTGGTTAAGATTAATGGGAATGGAGTTCTGGTTAGAAGAGGTCATTTACAGGTGGAACAAATTTGTGTGACTGTGTGTCCTTTCAGTCACTCAATAAACATTTTGGGTGCAGTTGTCCCAGGCAAGACACTTTAAAGAAGGGAGAAATGTCCGGGTCCTAGTTAATCCTCCTTCAATGCTTAGAGCCCAATATAAGAGCAGAGGAATGTATATAAGTTACAATGATAGTAGGCTACGACAGGTATGTGACACATTGCTAGAAGAGATTTAGTATGGCCTTGATACAGGGAAGGCTTCCTGGGGAAAAATTTACTCCAGCTATGCATGACCCAGGGTCATTTCTCTGCTCCCACTTCACAGCCTCAGCTGCACATTTCTGCTGAAATTCTCTTTCCCCAAATACAAGTCTGTATGTATCTCTGCTCTTGCTTAAAATCCTTTAATGGTCCCCATAACCTTTTAAATGATGCCAAACCCATTTGCTTGGGATAAAACTCAGTCTGATAGAGACCCTTTGTATTGTCCCAGCCTCATCTCCATTCTGCCTTGGCTCTGAAAAAATGTCTTGCTGGATCAATCATGCTCTTCTTGTCCTCATGCCTTCCCATCAGGCTGGTCACTCCCTGATATGGCTTCAGCTTTGCCTCCCATGCCTAATTCCCACTCTCTTATATATGGCTACTAGGTATGAAGCACCTTCTATATGGCCAACTCCTTACTAGATACTTAATTTAAGCCTCCAAGACTCTGTTGCTGAGACACACCTCTCCCTGCATCCAACCTTGTGGGCTATTAGCTCTCCTTTATCAGAGCACCTACAAGCAGGTGTGACCATTGACCATTTCCAGTGTTTCTTTATTACAAAGTGAGTTCTTTGAACATAAAGGTAGCATATTACTTTTGTCTGTATCTTCAGGATCTAACACTGTGCCAGGTACGTAGAAATGACTTAGACATTTGTTGTGTGAGTGAATAAATATTTTAAGGAAAATAGAAACTCCTTGTAATGATAATGTTACTACTAAGATCAATAGCTATCATTTACTGAGCCAGATCTGTGTTAAGCATTTGATATACATGCCTTCATTTAATACTATCAGTGACTACATGAAGTAGGAATGTTTATAGTCTCCATTTCACAGATGGGGAAACAGAGGTTAGAAATGTTAGGTAACTTCCCCAAGCTAGTGGTGGAGCCGGCATTCAAACCCAGGTGTGACTGATTGCAGGGCTCATGGTCTGAAGCACTGGGCTCTCCTGCCTCTTGACTCTCCACTAAGACTATCATCATCTTCCCTAGCAGTCTCTTACTCTTTTCCTCATGGGTTAAACTCACTTGTCACATCTGACCACTTAAGAAAACCCAGCTGGGCCAAAGAAAACATCTCTGTTGGGAGATTCAGGATTTATGCAAATATCCAGACTGTGAGGAAGGCCTGCGGTTTTCTTTTGTGCTCTGTTTGTAATAAATAAGCCACAGCAACATGCTTAGGTCCTTAACAGAGATAGATGGAGCCAGCCAAACCATTGCTCTGCACTTGGCAAAATGAGGTCCTGCTTCTCCATTTGTGGAGCAGGGTGGTGAAGGAATTCCATAGTCTTTATGTGCTTTAAGAAGATGATTGCATATGAAAGGAGAAATAGCATGTAGGAAATGCCTTTAAAGGGATTTATTGGAAAAATCACTACTGGGGAATGCAAATGTGGGACTGTCTAATGCTGTACCTGAATGGTAAAGTGGAGTTTGGGATCTGAGTACAAGTTCCGGCACTGCTAGGACCTCAGTGTCCTCCTCCATAAATTGGGGTGAGGGATCAGGACGTTCCAGTGGGTCCTGATGTATACTGGGATATTAGATCAGGACGTTCCAGTGGGTCCTGATGTATACTGGGATATTCGAGAGCATCATATGGTGAAAATTACTTCATATTTAAAACACAAAGGGAAATGTCTGTTTAGACAAGGTTTGTTGTTGCTGTTTTTACTGCAGGATTTCTCAGGGCGTTTCTATGCTAATGTAAATTACTAATCTCTCCCAGAAGTCTCATACTCTGTGGCATTTCCCAAACCTAACTGACCACCAAAACACATTTTCGAAGACCTTATTATAGGAAAGAATTTTCCAGGGCAGAGCTCCAGGGAATGCTATACTAGATGGTATCTGGGGGTCATTTGTCTGAGGAGAGCTGGGTTGCCACTTCTGCTTGCTAGGAAACAACTGGGATAGGGTGGCAGATCTGATTTATATTCTGGTGGGCAAAAGGACACACACAAATGTACTTTTTTGGTTTAAAAGCTCTTTGCCCAACTCTGTCCCTAAAACTTACTTAGTGCCTAAAACTCTGTTAGAGATAAATTGAGGTTTGCAGTATGCTTTGAAAGATAGAATTTACACTTTCGTTGAACACTAACATGGTAGGTACCACACATTTAATATGTATTTTAAAATAAATGATTGAATTTAATTTGCACAAGACCCCCACAGTAATGGTTGTGCAAAATGTGTAGTAGATGATATTCACAGCCCTGTCTGAAATATACATATTATAATTTCCATTTAACAAATAATGAAACTGAAGTCCAGGGAGCATAAGTATTAGAATAGCTAGTAAAACATCAGAACCAGGATATAAGCCTAAGTCTCTTTCCACTGAAGTACCAAGGCAAATTTCAGTTCTTTCCCAGTTTTTTGTTTTGTTTTGTTTTTGTTTATTTATTTTTTTAAATCAGGCTGACCTATATAAGTGGTTAATATATGATTGGAAGCCTTGGTACTAGTTCTAGACTTAGCTTTTAGCACCTCCTTTATCAGCTGAGGAACAAAGAAAGTTACTAAAATTATGAAAATTTGCATCAGTTATCCATTTCTGCATAACAAACCCCCTCAAAACTTAGAGGGTTAAAACCCAGACTTTTGGATTTGCCCATAGTACTGCTGTTGGTCTCTTTTGGGGTCAGTCACATGGAGGCAGTTATCTGGTAGCTCAACTGGGGTTAGAAGGTCTAACACAGCCTTGTTTTCATATCTGGTGGTTATTGCTGGCTCACAATAAGACTCCCTATATCCACCAGGCAAATATGGAATTTTTCACATGGCAGTGTGCTCAAGCCTCTTGAGAATTAGGCTTAAGAACTTCCATATCAGTAGTTTCCCCACATTCTGCTACTCAAAGCAAGGTATAAAACCAGCCTAGATATAAGGGGCAGGAACTAAACCCTTGTTCTTGGTGGGAGAAGCAACAAAGTCACACTGCAGAGTGGCCTTTCCACAGGAATTATTGCAACCATCTTTGTAAACACTTGGCCACCATTTTAACAGATACTTTTAATTTTTTTAAGTTTTTTTATTTAAATTAAATTTAGTTAACATATAGTGTATTACCATTTTCAGTGGTAGAATCCAGTGATTCATCAGTTGCATATAACACCCAGTGCTCATTACATCATGCCTTCCTTAATGCCTATCACCCAGTTACCCCATCCCCCACCCATCTCCCCTCCAGAAACCCTCAATTTGTTTTCTGTAGTTAAGAGTCTCTTAACTACAGCAGGAGGTTTGCCTCCTGCTCTGTTTTATCTTATTTTTCCTTCCCTTCCCCTATGTTCATCTGTTTTGTTTCTTAAATTCCACATATGAGTGAAATCATATGGTATTTGTCTTTCTCTGACTGATTTATTTCTCTTAGTATAATATCCTCCACTTCCATCCATGTAATTGCAAATGGCAAGATTTCATTATTTTTGATGCCTCAGTAATATTCCACTGTGTGTGTGTGTGTGCACGTGTGTGTGCATATGCACCCACACGCGTGCGTATCCCACTTTGTCAATGGACATCTAGGCTCTTTCCATAGTTTGTCTATTGTGGACATTGCTGCTATAAACATTGGGGTGCAGGTGCCCCTTCAAATATCCAGTAGTGTAATTGCTGGGTCATAGGGTAGTTCTATTCCATACTGTGTTCCAGAGTGGTTGTATCAGCTTGCATTCCCACCAGAAGTATAAGAGGATTCCCTTTTCTCCACATCCTTGCCAACATCTGTTGTTTCCTGAGTTATTAATTTTAGCCATTCTGACTAATATGAGGTGGTATCTCATTATGGTTTTGATTTGTATTTCCCTGATGCTGAGTGATGTTGAGCATTTGTTCATGTGTCTATTGGCCATTTGAATATCTTCTTTGGAGAAATGTCTATTTATGTCTTCTGTCCATTTCTTGACTGGATTTTTTGTTTTTTGGGTGTTGAGTTTGATAAGTTCTTTATAGATTTTGGATACTAGTCCTTTATCTAATATGTCATTTGCAAATATCTTCTCCCATTCTGTAGGTTGACTTTTAGTTTTGTTGTTTCTTTTGCTGTGCAAAAGCTTTTTATCCTGATGAAGTCCTGATGGTTCATTTTTAGCAGATACTTTTTAGAACACCTTCCTTGATAATGCCCCCTTTTCTGTGAGTCTGCCTCCCTGTTAGTGGGGATCCTTCATAAGAGCTGATTAGACAAGAGGTAGACCCTTACCCAAGAAGGAGTCAACCCATTACCTAGTTGAGTCAATGAAATTCTTTTCCTAAGGATTTAAAATTGTGAAGCAAAGATACAAGTTAATGAGTCAGTGGTGCTGGAATCAAAAACCATTCCATATGGCCATTTCTCCTCCATATTGATGGAGAAGCAAAGATATATCATTCATTCATTTACTCAAAAATATTTACAGCATACCCATTGCATGTATGACACTGTGAAAGACACTGGCCCATTCTGTTGAGAGAGAAGAGTGAAAGCATATGCACATGGTTGGGGGAATAACCTCCACATGTTTCTAAATAGATAGAGGCTCTGATTCCAGAACCTGGAGATGCTTGGTTATACATCCTGCTCTTGTTTGCTCTAAGTGTGCAAAAAAAAATCTTTATTTTCTTTAAGCTGGTAGAAATGGGTTCTGTTACTTGCATCTAAATGAATCTAGATTTAGTTTTCTATTAAGAGAAGCTGCCAGTTTCTTTTTGTATTCAGAGAGAATATAATGTTGAAACAAATTGTCTACTATTCTGGGACTTTTAAGAATTAGTACCTGGGTGACATGGTCAGTTGAGTTTAGTGCCAGCAGGACCTCAAGATGTCAGACAGATTCTTCTTTATTTTTTACAACAAGATACTTCTAAATATAGTAAATCTCTGACTTGCTTACTGGACAAGAAATGACTTAGAAGGAAATAAGCTTCTGATAATAATTATTTAGTCAACTTTCCACTGATTATTTTTTGAGCTCCTACCGTGTATCAGGCACCATTCTAGGCACTTAAGAAACATCAATCAGCCAAATTTATGAAGGTCCCTGGTCTTACAGAGCTTATAGTCTAGCCTATTGTTCCCAATTAATGAAAAGTAAGAAAAACGTAGAGATCACTTAAACTTTTCTGGTCTCTGTAGAAATAGGTATTTTCTAAAATAGGTATTTTTTGGAATGGGTATTTTCTTACTGAGAAAGACAATGGCCTATATAAATAAACACGTGCAATAGAAAATGAAAAAAAAAAGGAGTGCCTGGGTGGCTCAGTTGGTTAAGCATCTGACTCTTGACTTACATTTGGGTCATGATCTCAGGGTGGTAAGATTGAGCCTCTCGTTGGGCTCTGCGATCAGCATGGAGTCTACTTGTTCCTTGCCTCTGCTCCTCCCCCCTGCTCATGTGTGTTCTCTCTCTCTCTCTCTAAAATAAGTAAATAAACAAAATTTTTTAAATGAAAAAATACAAATACTAAAAAGAATACAGTAGTATTGTTATCATTGTTTCTGTGGAATGTTTCACTAAATTACTCTCTTGCAAGATTGAGTCTATACTTCTGACCTGGTGAAGGGCTGAGCTGCATTTTGCATTGGGGTAGAACTGGAAAAGTCAGGAATAATATATACTATAGTAGGATTTGGGGCATTGTAACTCAACTACTACATGAATATTAAGAGCTTGATTTCATTCTCATTAGTCCTGGAGAGTATTTGTTTCTCGTCTTACAATCATTGTTGTTAATACAGGTTTAAATCAGTTGCTTCTATCCTGTCCATAACTTGTGAAAAAACATCTGTTTCATTTTTAAAACTATTTTTTCAAAATGAAGAATTTCAAGTATTTAAATATTTTCTGAGTCATTTTTACATGGAAGTTGTTTTTCACTTTTAAAAAACATGGCTTCTCCAGCAACCCCCCAAAAAACCAAAAACCAAACTAAAAAACAAAAACAAAAACAAAAAACATGGCTTCTTTTCCAATAGTCAAAATATTTCTTCTTAGATGACTGGATTTGATTATTGATTCTGGGAGTTCAAACATAAATATATTTTCTAAATATTGTACATATACTCACATGAGAATGTTTACTAAATTAATTGTCATAACAAACTTTGCAGAGTATTGCAGAAACTTCTGCAACAAAGGATGGGAAAGAGAGAGAGATATAGACATAGATATATAGATATAGATATATGATTTCTGATGTTCTTGCTGTATTTGTAGCCTGTGAAATAATTTCCTCCTGGTGGACCCTTTAAAGGCTTAATAAAAACAGTTGATGATGTGCCTGTCCTTGGTACTGTCCCTTTTTGCTCAGCCCACAGAAACAAGTCTGTACAATTAGCCCAGTCTATCAGAAGAGATCACACAAAAGAAGATACCATCTACTAACTGTTCAGAAGGAAGGGAGGTAATATAGCATAGGAACTAAGAATATAATCTTCAAGATAAACAGATGGGTTCAGATACAAGCTTGGTTACTTACTGGCCATATGACCTCTAACAAATTGCTTAACATCTCTAAATCTCAACTTTTCTTGTCTATTATGTGGTCACTTGAATAACATCTAGTTCATAAGTTTATTGTAAGAAATAAGTAAAATAATGCAAGCCAAGCACAATGGCACAGAGTAAGGCACTGTTATTGCTAGTGTCAGATAATAGAATAATAATGGGGGTAAGGGGATATGAGTTAGTAGAACATAGACTTGTGGAACTTAAAGAAGGAAAAGACCTTATCCATCAGCTCTTCCAAGTTATTTTTTGTCAAATCAGTATCAAAGGCCCAGAATGGTTAAGTGATTCACCTAGAGTCACTAAGCAAGGTGGTAGTGCTAAGACTTATACCCTGATCTACAGTCAGAGGTAAGATACTTTTCAACTGGTCTGTTCTTTTATTTTTCCTTCTCATAACAAGAAGGAAATATCTGTGATCATTATAGTTAGATTTTCTGAGTGACTTTTGCAGTAACTTCAATCCAGGGAGTAACCTGAAACTCTACCACTTAAATGTGGCTTTTTCAAGAAAAAGAAACTTTTATATCATCAGGATAAAAGGGAGTGCAGTGCTTAAAGAACAGACTTTATCCCTGACTCTATTAACTCTATTTGTATGCTTTCAAAAGGAAATTCTCTTAGGCAGATAAGAAGTTAGTACACTCAAAGGTAATACATAAATTTCCATGCTCAATAGTCAGGACATGAGCAGGCTTGTCTGTAATGCAGCCCACACTATCCAGAGATTTTCTCTAGCCTCCTAGCTCCTGTGTATTACTCATGGCTCTGAGCAACAGAGCAGGTCAGTGCTTATTGCTCAGAGTACAAATTCATCATCTTAGGGGGCTGTTCTGAATAGAAATCTACCCCCTTCCATCCTACCATATACCTCTCTCTCAAGATGCCTTATGGAATATGAGAAGGTTGGGGGACAGTGGAAGAAAGGGCAGTTAGTGCTGCATTGTGTGGGTACCTGAGGCTTCCTGCTGGACCAGGAAAATGAGTTCTCTGTGCTGAGCATCTGTACCTTATAAAAGGATCCTTTAAAAAAAAGTCTATAACTTTCTAATGTGATGCTCTTGTGTAAATCTGGAGAAAGAGAGGCATAAAAATCCATCTTAGTTTGGGATAGCAGCTCAGAAGTGCTATAGTGATCAGCTATTTATTTTTTTATTTTTATTTTTATTTATTTATTTATTTATTTTTTAGTGATCAGCTATTTAATCACACGGGCATGTTCTGCCATGATCTCTGATGGGGAAATGTTTGTTTAATCTCTTTTAGATTGCTAGGCCAAACTGTTTTCAGGGGAAGGTCAGATAGAGAAAATAATAATTATAAAGTTAATTGCATGTAATTAAATTAGACATCACCCATAATTTATTAAATTTATTTTTTAATTAAAAGTCTTTAATGTGTTATATATGACTGTTGAATGAAATGGCAGAAGGCCATTTTACTATGATTCAAATAGCTGGGGAATGATTTTAGCCTTCTGGGCCTGAAGCTTCCAATATGGGTTCTTAGAAGAGGATGATACCCAACATGTACATCTTTTGTTTCTGATGTTCTGGGAATGCATATATTTTGTCTTAATACTTATTTTGAGGAATATTAATGAGTTTAAGTTACAGAGGCCAAATTATGTTGCTTAATATTAATCATAATATTCTAATTGAATTGAAATATGAAGGGGCAGAAAATATTTAAATTTGAGCCCTGACCCCTACCCACATTGGCTAACATCATCTCCTTAAACAGAACAGCTATGAATGGCCCTACATGGATTTCTTGTTTCTGTTCAGACTCCTTTTTTTTTTTTAATTGTTCCTCAGTTCCCTAATCATTTAGAATACCTTAGCTGATGCATCTTTGTTTAGGTCCAGTTACAGCACTTTCTGAACAAGATTGCAGTCTGGGAAAGGGACTTAAAATAAAATAAAATTCAGGTAACTTGGTATCTTTAAATCTCAAGCCTGGGTGTTCTTGTTGGAGCTGTGCTTCATGGAGTAGCTAAGGAGACAAAGCACTCCCACCCCTCTGGATAACTATCAGCAACCTCTTCTCCAATCTGTTTTGTTATATACGTTGCCATGGTGTTGGAAGGCGGTGGCCTAGATAAAGCATTGCAATACTGGAGCTCTTAGGAAAGCTTTGTGAAATAACCCGTCTCAGTTGGGATTCGATTAGACAGGGTCCTTTCTAACTTCCATGATCTGATGCATGCAATGCCAATGCTATTAATAAAATTTTCTAAAATTCCCTAAATGATCTTTGCTGTCTTTTACATTTCTGAAGGTCTCAAAAGTGCCTTGCTTACTGTCCTTTTCTCTATCCCTATCTCTCTCTTGTCCCTATATCTCTCCCTTCCCGCCCCCGCACCCAGCTTTCTCTCTTTTGCACATATTTATTGAGTACCACATGTGGTATTGTGCTATAGGAAAATGGTTCCTAGTAACACAATCCTGCAATACATGTGTCATTTTTCTTTTCTTGTACCTATTACACCTGAATGTTAGTTTGAGTGCCATGATCAGGTTACACTGCCAGAAGATTTGGCAAAGCCAGGTTTCAAGCCAAGTTCTTTTTTTTTTCTTTAATTTAATTTTATTATGTTATGTTAGTCACCATACAACACATCACCAGTTTTCGATGCAGTGATCCATGATTCATTGTTTTCGTACAACACCCAGTGCTCCATGTAGTACATGCCCTCATTAATACCCATCACCCGCTAACCCATCCCCCCACCCCTCTCCCCTCTAAAACCCTCAGTTTGTTTCTCAGAGTCCATAGTCTCTCATGGTTCATCTCAACTTCCGATTTCCCTGCCTTCATTTTTCCTTTCCTTCTCCTAATGTCCTCCCTGCTATTCCTTATGTTCCACAAATAAGTGAAACCATATGATAATTGACTTTCTCTGCTTGACTTATTTCACTTAGCATAATCTCCTCCAGTCCCATCCATGTTGATGTAAAAATTGGGTATTCATCCTTTCTGATGGCTGAGATATGTTCCATTGTATATATGGACCACATCTTCTTTATCCACTCATCTGTTGAAGGGCATCTCAGCTCATTCCACAGTTTGGCTATTGCAGACGTTGCTGCTATATGGCCCTTCTTTTCACTACATCTGTGTCTTTGGGGTAAATACCCAATAGTGCAATTGCTGGGTCATAGGGTAGCTCTATTTTTAATTTTTGAGGCACCTCCACACTGTTTTCCAAAGTGGCTGTACCAACTTGCCTTCCCACCAACAGTGTAAGAGGGTTCCCCTTTCTCCACAACCTCTCCAACATTTGTTGTTTCTTTCCCTGTCCATTTTTGCCATTCTAACTGGTGTAAGGTGGTATCTCAATGTGGTTTTGATTTGAATTTCCCTGATGGCTAATGATGATGAACATTTTTTCGTGTGTCTGTTAGCCATTTGTATGTCTTCTTTGGAGAAATGTCTGTTCATGTCTTCTGCCTATTTTTTTACTTGATTGTTTTTTGGGTGTTGAGTTTGAGAAGTTCTTTATAGATCTTGGATACCAGCCCTTTATCTGTAGTATCATTTGCAAATATCTTCTCCCATTCTGTGGGTTGCCTCTTTGTTTTGTTGACTGTTTCCTTTGCTCTGCAGAAGCTTTTTATCTTGATGAAGTCCCAAAAGTTCATTTTTGCTTTTGTTTCACTAGCCTTGGGAGATGTATCTTGAAAGAAGTTGCTGTGGCCGATGTCGAAGAGGTTACTGCCTATGTTCTCCTCTAGGATTTTTTTTTTTTAAGATTTTATTTATTTATTTGACACAGAGAGAGAGACAGCGAGAGAGGAAACACAAGTAGGGGGAGTGGGAGAGGGAGAAGCAGGCTTCCCACTGAGCAGGGAGCCTGATATGGGGCTGGATCCCAGGACCCTGGGATCATGACCTAAGCCGAAGGCAGATGCTTAATGACTGAGCCACCCAGGTGCCCCCTCCTCTAGGATTTTGATGGATTCCTGTCTCACATTGAGGTCTTTCATCCATTTTGAGTTTATCTTTGTGTATGGTGTTAGAGAATGGTTGAGTTTCATTCTTCTGTATATAGCTGTCCATTTTCCCCAGCACCATTTATTGAAGAGACTGTCTTTTTTCCATTGCATATTTTTTCCTGCTTTGTCAAAGATTATTTGACCATAGAGTTGAGAGGGTCCATATCTGGGCTCTCTATTCTGTTCCACTGGTCTATATGTCTGTTTTTGTGCCAGGACCATGCTGTCTTGGTGATCACTGCTTTGTAATATATCTTGAAATTGGACAACGTGATGCCCCCAGCTTTGTTTTTCTTTTTCAACATTTCCTTGGCGATTCGGGGTCTTTTCAGATTCCATACAAATTTTAGGATTGTTTGTTCCAGCACTTTGAAAAATGTCTTTGGAATTTTGATCAGGATGGCATTGAAGGTATAGATTGCTCTGGGTGGCATAGACATTTTAACAATGTTTATTCTTCTGATCCATGAGCATGGAATGTTTTTCCATCTTTTTCTGTCTTCTTCAATTTCTTTCATGAGTGTTCTATAGTTCCTAGAGTATAGATCCTTTACCTCTTTGGTTAGGTTTATTCTGAGGTATCTTATGGTTTTTGGTGCTATTGTAAATGGAATCGTTTCTCTAATTTCTCTTTCTACAGTTGCGTTGTTAGTGTGTAAGAAAGCAACTGATTTCTGTGCATTGATTTTGTATCCTGCCATATCACTGAATTGCTGTATGAGTTCTAGTAATTTGGGGGTGGAGACTTTTGGGTTTTCCACATAAAGCATCATGTCATCTGCAAAGAGAGAGAGTTGACTTCTTCTTTGCTGATTTGAATGACTTTTATTTACTTTTGTTGTCTGATTGCTCTTGCTAGGACTTCTAGTACTATGTTGAACAATAGTGGTGAGAATGGGCATCCTTGACATGTTCCTGATCTTAAGGGAAAGGCTCTCAGCTTTTCCCCATTGAGGATAATATTCGCTGTGGGTTTTTCATAGATGGATTTTATGAACTTGAGGAATGTTCCCTCTATCCCTATACTCTAAAGAGTTTTAATCAGGAAAAGATGCTGTATTTTGTCAAATGCTTTTTCTGTATCAATTGAGAGGACCATATGGTTCTTCTCTCTCCTCTTATTAATGTGTTCTAACACATTGATTGATTTGCAAATGTTGAACCACCCTTGCATCCCAGGGATAAATCCCACTTGGTCGTGGTGGATGATCCTTTTAATGTATCGTTGGATCCTATTAGCTAGAATTTTGTTGAGAATTTTGGAATCCATATTCATCAGGGATATCGGTCTGAAATTCTCCTTTTTGATGGGGTATTTGCCTGGTTTGGGGATTAAGGTAATGCTGGCCTCATAGAATGAGTCTGGAAGCTTTCCTTCTGTCTCTATTTTTTGAAACAGCTTCAGGAGAATAGGTATTATTTCTTCTTTGAATGTTTGGTAGAATTCCCCAGGGAATCCATCAGGCCCTGGACTCTTGTTTTTTTGGGAGGTTTTTGATCACTGCTTCAATCTCGTTACTGGTTATTGGCCTATTCAGGTTGTCAATTTCTACCTGTTTCAGTCTTGGAAGTTTATAGGTTTCCAGGAAGGAATCCATTTTTGCTCAGTTTATTGGCATATAGTTGTTGATAATAATTTCTAATAATTGTTTCTATTTCCTTGGTGTTAATTGTGATCTCTCCCCTTTTGTTTATAATTTTAGTAATTTGGGTCCTTTCTCTTTTCTTTTGGATAAGTCTGGCCAGTGGTTTATCAATCCTATTAATTCTTTCAAAGAACCAGCTTCTAGTTTCATTGATCTGATCTACTGTGTTTCTGGTTTCTAATTCATTGATCTCTGCTCTAATCTTAATTATTTCTCTTCTAATGAATGGCTTAGGCATTGTTTGTTGCTTTTTCTCTAGTTCTTTAAGCTGTAGAGTTAGTTGGTGAATTTGGGATTTTTCTATTTTTTTGAGTTAGGCTTGGATAGCTATGTATTTCCCCCTTAGGACCGCCTTTGCAGTATCTCATAGGTTTTGGACCGATGTGTTTTCATTCTCATTGGGGCCCATGAATTGCTTAAGTTCTTCTTTGATTTCCTGGTTGACCCAAACATTCTTGAGCAGAGTGGTCTTTAGCTTCTAGGTGTTTGAATTTCTTCCAAATTTTTTCTTATGATTGCATTCCAGTTTTAAAGCATTATGGTCTGAGAATATGCAGGGAATAATCTCAATCTTTTGGTATCAGTTGAGACCTGATTCGTGACCCAGTATATGGTCTATGTGTGTTTGAGAAGAATGAGTATTCTGTTGTTTTAGGGTGGAATGTTCTGTATATTTCTGTGAGGTCCATCTGGTCCAGTGTGTTATCCAAAGATCTTATTTCTTTGTTGATTTTCTGCTTAGATGATCTGTCTATTGCTGAGAATGGAGTATTGAGTTCTCCTACAATTAGCATATTGTTATCAATATGACTCTTTATTTTGGTTAACAGTTGGCTAATGTAAATGGCTGCTCCAATGTTGGGGGTGTAGATATTTACAATTGTTAGATCTTCTGGCTGGATAAACCCTTTAAGAATGATATAGTGTCCTTCTGTGTCTCTACAGTCTTTAGCTTAAAATCTAATTTGTCTGATATAAGAATTGCTACCCCAGCTTTCTTTTGAGGTCCGTTGGCATGGAAGATGGATCTCCATCCCTTCTGTTTCAGTCTGGATGTATCTTTTGGTTCAAAATGAGTCTCTTGTAGACGGCATATGGATGGGTCCTGTCTTTTTATCCAGTTTGCAGCCCTGTGCTGTTTTATGGGAGCATTTAGGCTGTTCATGTTGAGACTGATTATTGAAAGATATGAATTTATTGTCATTATGTTGCCTGTGAAGACCTTGTTTTTATAGATTGTCCCTGTAAATTTCTGTTGTATATCATTCTTGGGGTCTTTCTCCTTTTATAGAACCCCCCTTAATAATTCTTGAAGGGCCGGCTTAGTGGTCACATACTCTTTCAGTTTCTGCCAGTCTTGGAATCTCTGCATCTCTCCATCCATTCTAAATGACAGCCTTGCTGGATTAGGTATTCTTGGCTGCATGTTATTCTCGGTTTAGTACCCTGAATACGTCTTGCCAGGCCTTTCTGGCTTGCCAGGTCTCTGGATAGGTCTTACGTTATTCTGATGTTCCTCCCTCTGTACATAAGGAATCTCTTCCCCCTAACTGCCCTTAGGATGGTTTCCTTGGCTCTAAGATTTGTGAGTTTTACTATTACATGCCAGGGTGTTGGCCTGTTTTGCTTGATCTTGGGAGGGGTCCTCTCTACCTCTAGGACATGAATGTTTGTTTCATTCCCCAGATTAGGGAAGTTCTCAGCTACAATTTGCTCTAATATATTCTTCTAGTCCTCTCTCTCTCTCCATCCCCTCAGGGATCCCAATAATTCTGACATTGGAACATTTCATGGTGTCACTTATATCTCTGATTCTATTTTCATGGATTCTGAGTTGTTTTTCCCTGGCCTCCTCTTTTCCCTTTTTGTCTATTAAATGGTCTTCTAGGTCAGAATTATAATTGTAGTTCATCTCACAAACGGAGTTCATTTCACACTGCCTTAAATTTTTCTGTTTCATTAGAGTATGCCTTGCCTCTCTGTCTGAGCTTGACTTTTCTGAGCTCCTTGAGAAGGAACTCTACCTCTTATTACTTTTTTATTCCCTAATGCAGCTAAAGATAGCCAGTCACAAACATACTCATCAAATGTTTTTGAACACAGATGAGTCCTGTTCCCAGAGTACCCAAGAATAACTGGACATTTTTATTGGATTAACTGTGTGTCTTTGGTTAAGTCACCTAATTTTTTTTCTGGGTTTCCACTGCTCATTTCTAAAAGGAGGCTCCTTAATTAATATAACCCCATGGCAAAATTTTTCAGTTTTATGAGTTTCCCAGGGGATGCCTGTCAAAAATTCAGATTCTTGTTGCTCTAGCCCTTTTTTGTGATATACCAGGACAGAAAGGGAAGCCAGGAATCTGAATTTTTAGCAGTTTCCCTGTGTGATCATTTGCAAGTGGTTTGGGGATCATACTTTAGTGTTCACTGCTGGAAAGAAATGGTTACCAAAGTGGACAAGATTGGAATAACATAGGATGCATGAAAATCATATAGATTTCCAACGGTCATTCCAGGCCAGTGGAATCAGAATTTTTGGAATGGGCAGGAGATGGGACTTAAATCTGTATTTTTAAAAATTTCTGCAGGTGATTTAGAAATAACCATCTTTTTATCATCTTTTTTCCTGCTGCAAAAATATTTATTATTTTCATTTGATCCCACATTTTGGCAGAGGGCTACAGAGTGGTTAAAGAGCTGCCTAGTTGACTGCAGGGAGAAGCTCAAGCAGAGACTCTGACACCAGGGGGATGCAGCGGGACCCCTCAAAGGCTGTTGAGGTTTAGAGGCTTCTAGTCATGCTTTCAAAGAGATATTCACTCAGCCCAGCCCGGGGATTGGCCAGCCTACAGAGATTAGTCAGGTGGTTACCCATCTTGTTAAGTGTCACCAGTTCATCTAGGAAGTGGCTCTCTAGGAAGTTACAGAGATAGGGGTCTGTGTGGGCAGAACACCGAGCATGCAGATCTAGAAAGGCCTGCTTCAGGTTCTTCTCCAAGGTCATGGCAGCTTCCATGGCATCCATAGTTTCACTCCACTCTGGGTGCAACATTCGCATGTTCTGGAAGAGAATGTCTCTTTAAGAGACTCTGGGCACCTTCCACAGTCATATCCTCATGGTCTAAATAGAAGCCCAGAAAGAAATAATTATAGGAGGCCCTTTTATTTTTATTTTATTTTATTTTTAAGATCTTATTTATTTATTTGACAAAGAGAGACACAGCGAGAGAGGGAACGCAACCAGGGGGAGTGGGAGAAGGAGAAGCAGGCTTCCCGCTGAGCAGGGAGCCTGATGCGGGGCTCGATCCCAGGACCCTGGGATCATGACCTGAACCAAAGGCAGATGCTTAACGACTGAGCCACCCAGGCACCCTGATTTTTATTTTATTTTAATTATAGGAGCTGAACTCTTGATTTCAGCAATAAATCTCTTTAAAAATTTTGAGGAAAAATGGCTTAGGGATGCATGTTCAACAGGCAGCTGATGGTAGCCTCCACATTGACGAAATAATTCTGACAAATCTAGGAGCTCATTGATGGCAACAAGGAGCTAATCTCACACACACACACACACACACACACACACACACACACACAAATGGTGTTAGCTGGTCTTCAAGGTTACAACTGAATAGGAGGTTGGACGGTAGTCAGAGGCTGGACGAAAGGAAGTTCCCAGGTTTGTTTCTTTGAAACACTGTTGATTTAAGAGACAGATTTGTGGGATCCCCAGGCATGCTCTGAAATAACCAGTCTTACTGCCAGCATTCAGGAAGTTCTTTTTTTTTTTTTAAAGATTTTATTTATTTATTTGAGAGAGAGAATGAGAGAGAGAGAGCATGAGAGGGGGGAGGGTCAGAGGGAGAAGCAGACTCCCTGCCGAGCAGGGAGCCCGATGTGGGACTTGATCCTGGGACTCCAGGATCATGACCTGAGCCGAAGGCAGTCGCTTAATCAACTGAGCCACCCAGGCAACCCAGGAAGTTCTTTTAACTACTTTTCCATCCTACTTCATTAGCATCAGACTCTTGGTTCTACATCTGCAATTTTGACACCTTCTGCCAGACCTCGAACTATATCCCATCACTCTCTCTTTCTAAGGTTGAGAAAATGCCAAAAGCTAAACAGCCATTTTGGAAAAAAAAAAATCTCCCCTAGGAGACAAACACATTTCAAGTACCATCCTGAGCTAAACTCTTGATTTTAGCAATAAATCTCTTGAAAAATTATGAAGAAAAATGGCTTAGTGCAACTACTGAAAATTTCATAAAATTTATCCTACATGACTAAGCTGTTGCAGCTTTTTGTATCCAGTTTAACCCACATGGAAAATGTTAAATCACCATATTAAAAACACAATCCAGCAGTTAAATGGCATGGCAGTTTCCATGGAAATGTGCCAAACATAGGTGGGTTGGCAGTTTGTGTAGGGGGTATACTGGAGGGGGATGTATTGTAGGTTACTTAAGAACTGCTAAGTACGATTTTTGTATTTTAATTATTCATACAACCAATTTAAATAGATGCAGCTGGGCTTTTAAAAGTGTGATCTTCTAAATCTCTACCTGGTCAAACTGTTAGAAGGAATTATTTAATTGCTATAAATGCAATTATACTCTTTTGGTAGAAACATAATTGTTTTTTCCTTCAGCTAAAATTCCTGATTCTTCATACATAGTTTTTTGGATGGAATAATAACAACACCAACTATAACAAATGTAAAATCCACATACATTCCATGTCTTGCAAGGCCCTTGGTGAATGGAGCCCTGCCTACCTCTTTGATGTCACTTTGTACCAACATTTTCCTATTTACCCTTTTCTAGCAACATTAGCCTGTCTGTTCCTCAAATATTTCAAGTCTATTTCTTTACATCAGGGTTGTTATAGGCTGAATTATATTCCCTTCAATATTCATATATTGAAGTACTAAACCATCAGTGCCTAAGAATGTGTTTGTATTTGGAGATAGGGTCTTTAAAGGGGTAATTAAGTTAAAATGAGATCATTAGGGTAGGCCTTAATCCAATATGACTAATGTCCCTATAAGAAGAGATTAGAACACAGACACAGAGGGAAGATCATATGAAGATACAGGGAGACAATCCTATTTACAAGCCAAGGAGAGAGGTCTCAGAAGAAACTCACCCTGCCAACACCTTGATCTTGGGCTTCTAGCCTCCAGAATTGTGAGGAAATTAATTTTTGTTGTTTAAGCCACCTGATCTCTGGTACTTTGTTATGGAAGCCCTAGCAAAGTAATAAATGGGTGTTTGTACTTCCCTCTTTGTGCATGAAATGTTCTTCCCCCAGATCTTCAAAGGGCTAAATATTTCTTTGACATTCATTCTCATCTCAGTGGTCACCTCCTCAGAAATACCATGATTATCCTAAATTTTGTCCTGCTCCAATCACTAACTGAAGTGAAAACCGGAGAGGAGAATGGGACTAAATTGTAAGTCAGGACTATGTTAGTTCAAGTAATGCAATCCTAAACCAATTAATCCATGCTATTGTCCTAGTTATAGGAATTTGTTCATTGGCAGTCCAACTGGTGAACAGAATAGGATTTTTGTTCAATGATTATGGGAGTGACTGCTAGGGAAGCCTGTCTGGTACTCCTGGCAGCTGTTTTGTAACCAGTAAGAGGAACTGCCAGAAGATGAAGCAGACACACAAAGGAGAGCCAGCAGAGAGAATGATAGACAATGCCAGGTCTTTGAATAACCATGCTTAATTCTTATTCTATCATCAGACTTTAAGCTACCAGTAAAGCTCTTTTACTATCTAAGCCAGTTTTATTTGGGTTTCCTGTTCCTTGCAATGGAACAGATACTAATGGATGCACTTACTATTTTAGCTTCTCTGCAAAAAATATTGGAATGTGTCTGATACACTTATTATTCTGCTAGAATCAGGCTAAGAGCAGATACCCTGTCTTGTTCTCTGTATTTGCAACATGTGGAAGAGCTTGGTCACATAATTGATGCATA
This sequence comes from Neomonachus schauinslandi, assembly GCF_002201575.2. Classification (NCBI taxonomy): domain Eukaryota; kingdom Metazoa; phylum Chordata; class Mammalia; order Carnivora; family Phocidae; genus Neomonachus; species Neomonachus schauinslandi. Next base: position 55,525,872 of record NC_058406.1, read on the forward strand.
CAATATATCTGTGTGATAAGTAGTATCATATTAAATATGTCAGATACTATTGCTAGGTGCTTTATGTGTATTATGAGTTTCCTTCCCTGCCCGCTAGAATGTGAGCTTTGTGAAAATGGAGACATGTTTTGTTCCTTGCTGCATCCTCCAGACTTAAAACAATATCTAACATAGAGGAGGCACTCAGTGAATACTCGCCTTGGAATGAATGAATTTTATTGGATCCTTATAATAAACCTATGACATAAATAGTATTCTTATTCTTGTTTCACACATGAGTGGGGAGCTTAATATAAGAAGTGGCAAATGAGCCTAGTCTTTTGGACTCCAAAGCCCATAACACTGTAATGCCTCATGAAGATATAGCTTACAGATTAAAAGAACTGTAAACATGAGCATTAAAATCATCAAAGAAGATTTTCCATCCAGACACAGATTCATTACTCATACTGGTTTGGTCAACTTTTAGTGGCACTTTTGTGAATCTGCATCATAATCACTCATGGAGATGATTAAAAATAATAATGCCTGGATCCATCCCAGAACTACTGAATCATATTCCCAGGGGTGAATGGTGGGGAGATATAGAGCCCAGGTAAAGGTAGTTTTAAAAGCACAAAAAGTTATTTTGACGCATAAGGGTTGTGAATCGCTGTCAAATTATAAAATAGCTTATTCTGCTAGTGTGACAATTGCACCGTCTGAGAAGTGCTTGGGAGGGACCAAGGAAGAAGTTTTCTGATGTTTCTTCTGTGTTCCAGTCACCTTTGCATCAGCAATGCCTAGTCCAGTCCATAGCAATACCACTGCCATTACTATTCCAAATAGTGATAACAAATACAAACTGATCTCTCTGAACCATGCACTGTACTGTTATGCATGTCCTCCTGTTTAATCTTCCAAATAATCTATGGAGGTAAGTTTCAGATGAGGAAACTGAGGGTCAGCCAGGCTAAGTTTTTTTTGCCCTGGGTCCCACATTGAATGTGTGAAGCAGGTTTTCTTCTTATCCTAACTCTAATCTTAACCTCTATATAGTATTCCTTCTCAGAGATCCTCAAGTAATGCTTGGAAGGAAGCAACTGGCAATAAGGAAAGAAGAAAGGAAAGATAGAAAGATGCAATAAGAAAAAAGAATGAAAGGAGGGAATAGGTTAGGAGAGAGAAGGAACAGAAGAAGGAGGTGAGGGAATACTGATGCTATAAAAGTAGAAAAACAAGTCAACTCTGGACTCAGACCTGTCTTTTCTTCAAAAGGTGAGACTGTATCTTGTCACTTGGCAATGATATCTTAGATCTCTGTCACCTGTGATGTTGCTGGCTTCTAGAACTTGCTGAAACACCCCCTGTTCCTCTCTCCCCAAGGAGAAGTGCCAATATGGAAGGGTCAAGTTCAATACATTATTAGGTAATGGTGCTTGGGGAATTTTTGGTGTGCTGAGCAAAGAGATTTAAAAACTCAGTTTTCTGTGAAGAAACCCTTTTTGGGGTGCTCTTATCCATTTTTTCTCTTGCCTTTTCTGTGTTTAGCATGGGAAAATGATGAAATATTACTTCCTACCATATACCTAATAGAAAAAAAATGACTGAACTGGTAAGTTTGGGGGGAAAGGGAGGAGGATTTGGCCAACTTCTCCAGGTTTTAGGGAGAAAATTTCTGTCTTTGGATTTGTCTTTCATTGTCTCTTCTCACCACTGAAGTGGTAATATTTAGAGAACTAAGATTAGAGTGTGGTCCTGGTGTAAAGTGCCAACGAGGCCGTAGTCTTGCTTTTGATCTGGGCCTCTTAGATCTGCCCACTGTAAGCCAAAGTTGTCCCCATTCTTCTACCTGGTACAGTTCAACAATGCAGGAGTTCCCATGTGGGGTCAGGGACCAGTGTCCCACAGGATAGTAAAATGTGCCCATGTACCGGGAATGCCCCTTCTATGTATCTTATTTTAGAATCTGAGTTAGCAACATATAACTGGTCACAAAATTCACAAATCTTGGGCTCTCGTCAACTATCTCTTCATGACTAATAGATTCTCATTCCACCCCCAAGCTTATAGTGAGGACAGTTCTACTTAATCTTGTAGTACGTAGCACCAATGACCACCAAAGTTTTCTGTGGCTCAACACTTGGGAAACAGCAGCTTTCCAGGCAGAACTTTACCTGCTTGAATCAGGAAAGCTTTCCCAAGCCCCAGGTCTTTCACCTGAAAGATGAAAAAAAAAATGCTGCTAGCATTTAACTTTAGTGAGAAAACAGAGCAGGGAAGTATAATGTATGAAAGCACAGCTTTCAGAATCAGACACACCTAGATTTTATTCATGCTAAATTACTTAACATGGGTAAAGATAAAAGTTACCTAACATTTGCAGATCTCATTTCCTTTATCTCTATATTGGGGATAATAATCTCAGAGGGATTTTTTTTGATAATTCAGTGTAACAGTCCATGGCACTTACTAAGTAGCAATGAGTAGATGCAGTTATTCGTTAGAAATTTTTATGAAGACATGGGGCACCTGGCTGGCTCAGTTGTTAAGTGTCTGCCTTTGGCTCAGGTCATGATCCCAGGGTTCTGGGGTCGAGCCCTGCATCAGGCTCCCTGCTCTGAGGGAAGCCTTTCTCCCTCTCCCACTCCCCCTGCTTGTGTTCCCTCTCTCACTGTGTCTCTCTCTGTCAAAAAAATAAATAAAATCTTTTAAAAAGGAAATTTTTATGAAGACAGACACCAAACCCAAGAACTGGGTCTGAGGGTTTTTTAAAGATTTTATTTATTTATTTGAGACAGAGCAAGAGAGAGAGAGCAGCAGCAGCAGCAAGGGGAAGGGGCAGAAGGAGAGGGAGAAGCAGACTCCCCACCCAGCAGGGAGCCCGACGTGGGGCTTGACCCAATCCCAGGACCCTGAGATCATGACCTGAACTGAAAGCAGATGCTTAACTGACTCAGCCACCCAGGCACCCTTGGTCTGAGGGTTTTGATTTTATCTTGCACTCCCTCCACCAAGTTCTGTACCTTTGACCTCAAAGAGCTCAACGTATTGCATGTTGAGTTCTCCAGGAACCAGACTCTAAGATGTAGCTTAGTGTACAATATGTTTGTATGGGAGGATCCTTGGGAACAATCCCTGTGAAGGGAAAGGAAGGAAATAGGATTGAGCAAAGGGAGGGGTCAAGCTGCAATGCAGGCCGAGCAGCTTTAGCTGACACCACAGGAAGCTCCAGACTGGAGTGGTGGTCAGAGTTGTCCTGCACTGGGCAAAAATGACCAAGTTTTTATCTCTTCCTCAACAGTCATTGTATGTGGCTGTCCCTGGGATTATTTGACCTTGGGCAAGGTGGCTTTCTGTACCCAAGACAATCCTTGAGGGGAATGGCAGCTGGAGTGTGTCTGCTGGCAGCACTCTCCACAGCTTAGCAACAAGTGCTCTTTGAAGAGGGATTTGGGTGGACCATCCTCATGTCCACCATATCACATTCCTACCATACTGATGTATAATGATAGCTAGCTCTTGGTTTCCTATGTACCGAGCAATGTTATGCATATATCCATCTCCTTCCTCCCTTTTCTCTCTCCCTGTCATCTCAACTGAGGGAAAAATTAATTGAACAAATTACTCCAGATCAACCACCTGGTAAGTAATAGAGTAGCTTTTGAAATAAGATAGTCCAGATGCAGTGCTCGCACTCTTAAACAGTGCTATAATCTATCTAGCAGTGACCTGGGTCTCTGAAGAGATCTGCTCATCTTGTCAGATACAGCTGTATGTTTCTAGTAGAGTGGTTATCAAAATATGGTATCCAGATCAGCAACATCAGCATCTGGAAATTTGTTAGAAATGCAAATCCCCTGGCCTCACCTAGATCCAGAATCATAAACTCTGGGGGTGCCTGGGTGGCTCAGTTGATTAAGCATCTGACTCTTGGTTCCAGCTCAGGTCATGATCTCGGGGTTGTGAGATAATTCCCCAAGTCTAGCCCTGTCAGGCTCCTTGCTCAGAAGGGAACCTGCTCAAGATTCTTCTCTCTCTCCCTCTGCCCCTCCCTGCCCCTGCACTCTCTGTCTCTTTCAAATAAGTTAGTTAATTAAAAAAAAAAAAGGAAAGAAACTCTGGGAGTAGGGTCCACAATCGGTGTTTTAACAAGTTCTTTAGAAGATTCTCAAGCTTGAGAACCATTGCAGTAGTATATACGTACAACATCCCCAAAAAGGACTTACCAGTCTCTCCTAATAGCCTTTCTGTTCAGTCTTCCTTTCAGCTACTTGAGTGGCTTATCCCTCTGCCATCGAATTTTGCCCCCTCCCGACCAGTGATTTCCAGTTGAAATGGAGGGTTCTCCATTGTATGATGTTGCTGTCTTCCTCTCTCAGCCTTAAAGATAGTGCTTGATTGATCTTACTATTTTTGGTTTGATGTTATCCCAAGGCAAGGTTTGGTAACCCAAACCAAGTGTGTTGGCAGGCCAAAGTGCCCATTAAAATCTTAGGCCCATGACTTACCACCAGGATGCCCTTGCCCAAGTTCAAATTCATCTTTATATTTCAATGTTGTCATGTGCAAAAATGAGAGTAAAAATACCTGTTTCACAAGGTTGTTCTGCATATTTATTTAGATCATTTATTTAGATAACTACCTAGGTTCTGACACATAGAATATATTCCATAAAAGATATGTCTAAAACTTATGTGGATGCCCTTTCCCTTCCCCCTCTCAGATATATCTGAAAGACCAGCTGAACTTAAGAATCAATATTCCATAGATAAATGGTACCTTCATGCCATGTAGACCATCCTACTCATCCATTCTTCTTACTCTCCCCAAAAAAAGCATTTGTTGAAATATTTTACTTTTTTTTTTTTTTGTAAAATATTTCCTGGGAGAGTGTCAGAAATATGTAAGTACTCCAGTGGATTGTTTGAGTTTCAATCTATGCATTTGTGTAAACACACACACACACACATACACACACACACACCCCTAAGCTGTTGTAACAAACCTTTACATAATCATACAATGAGTCTAATAATAACCCTATGAGGTAACTACAGATTCCTTTATTTTAATGATGATAAACTATCATCAATAGTGACTATCTTGCCAGATATCCCATACAGTTAAAAGGGGAAAAACAGAATTGTAACTCAGAATCTTGATATAGTATTCTTTTCATTATAAAGTCCTCCTTCAAAGAACTGTGATTATCAATTAAATTAACAAAATTTTTTAAACTGAGGAAGATGTTTAGATGTTGCTGATAGATAAAGGCAGTATCCAGATAATGACATTCACCATTTCTAATCAGAGCCTTATGAAAGTTCTGTGAATTTCATTTGAGAATCCTGCAGAGAAAAATTCAGGGTCCAAGAAGGTTATAATGTGGAAGAAGCTTAGAAGTTATTAAAATACCAAGAGATTATTATTAAACCTAAACTAAGGAAACTATGAATGGAGAGAAGAATGAGTATCTCCTGGAAATGAGTGAAGAGTGAGACCCATTAACATCCTGGGAAGAGCTAATTGTGGAATAGTACCCCAAAAGGAGCTGCAAACTTTCTAGAGGTTGTTGACCTTGAACACCTAGCCAGACTCCACAGGGGTCTTGAGCCTGGCTGAGCTACTGTTCCCTGGAAGTTAGTTCAAATAGGAATGACCATAGCAATGGTTATCAACCTTGGCTGCATATTAGGGTCATCTGTGGGGATTTAAAAAATGCTAATACCCAAACCACACCTAGATCAATTAAATCAGAATCCTTGAAAGTAGAACCCAACCACTAGTATTTTTTTGAAGCTCTCCATAGGATGATAACGTATAGCTAAGGAAAGGCCACTATTCTGGAAGTTAAAATGTTTTCCTCTTTCTTTATTCTTTCATTCCTTTGTATAGCTTACCTTCGTTCCTCTCTCCCTTTTCGTTCTTTTTGAAAAATATTACATGAGAAGCCATGTGCTATATAAATAGGATGTGATTTCTGTCCCTATATTATTTTTATGCAGCACTGTAATGAATGAAAATGTAGAGGTTTAAAGCAATATTTATTTATTGGCTAATAGTTCTGTAATTCAGAAGTCTGGTACAGCATGAATGGCTTCCCTGCTCAGGATATCACAGGGCTGAAAATGCAAGTGTTGACCACACTGATTTCTTATCTGGAGGCTCTGGGAAAACAACCACTTTCAAGCTCATTCAGGTTGATGGATGATTTTAGTTCCTTGGGCTTGTAGGACTGATGTCTCAGCTTCCATGCTGGCTGTCAACCAGGGGCTCCTCTCAGTACTTAGAGGCCCCTTACATTTCTCTCCTTTTGGTGTCCCCCATCTTCAAGCCAGCAATGGTGCATTGAATCCTTCTCATGCTTTGAATCTATGATTTCATCTTCTTCAGCCCGCTGCAGTAAACTCTTAGCTTTAAATGGATTCACATGATTAGGTAAGGACCACTTGGATAATTTCCCTATCTTAAAGTCAATTGATTTGGGACCTTAATTACATTTGTGAAACTCTTTTCATAGCAACACCTAGATTAGCATTTGATTGAATAACTGGGAGAAGGTTTGTGTACACATAGGACAGGAATCTTGTAGGCTGTTTTAGAATTCTACCACAGTCCCCAAGGAGTTCACATGTAGGAAAATAGACTTGGTGCTCCACATAAAGCAATAGAAGACGACAACAGATGCAAGGAATAGAGCTGGTATTAGTGAATTATTGAAAGAGTATTTGACTCCAGGGAATACCTGCAGATGGTCAGAGTTGGCTTCCTATAGAAGGTAATACTTGAGCCCATTCACACATTGGACAGTTATTTATTGAGCCCCAACTTGTATGTCAGGCTCTGAACAAGTTTTGAGAGATGAATAGTTAATTTTTCAGGTGAACAAGAGAATGGATTTACTATACTGAAAGGAGATACCTGATGAAAAAGTATGGGTCTAACAAGTGACAAAAAAAGAGTGGTATTTAATGTTTGGGATGCCATTCAGTCCTGCCAGAACATAAAATGTATGTGTGGAAGTACCTGGAGATAAAGCCAGAGTGAGGCAGGGACCTAACTTATGAAAACCTTGTGACACAGATTTTACTTTACTCTTTGGTGATAGAGAACCACTGAGGGTTTTCCCCAAATTTGTTGAGGTATATTTAAAGTATAATACATTGCTTTGTATAAAGTGCACAGTTTGATGAATTTAACATATTAATACACTTGTTAAACCATCACCACAATCAAGAAAACAAACATTTTCTATCACTCCCGTAGTTTTCTCTTTCCCTATTGTAATCCATCTTTTCTCCACTGTGTCCCAGGCAACCACTGGTTTGCTCTTTCTCTTTCCCTATTGTAATCCATCTTTTCTCCACTGTGTCCCAGGCAACCACTGGTTTGCTCTCTGTCACTTACATTAGTTTCCATTTTCTAGAATGTAATATAAATAGATGCAGTATGTACTATTTATGCTTGGCTTCTTTCACTCAGCATAATTTTTTTTTTAGGGGGGCAGAGAGAGAGGGAGAGAGAATCTCTCACAGGGTTCGATCTCACAACTCTGAGATCATGACCTGAGTCAAAATCAAGAGTTGAGGGCGCCTGGGTGGCTCAGTTGGTTGAGCAACTGCCTTCGGCTCAGGTCATGATCCTGGAGTCCTGGGATCGAGTCCCACATCGGGCTCCCTGCTCGGCAGGGGGTCTGCTTCTCCCTCTGACCCTCCCCCCTCTCATGCTCTCTTTCTCTATCTCATTCTCTCTCAAATAAATAAATAAAATCTTAAAAAAAAAATGCAAAAAAAAAAAATCAAGAGTTGGACACTTAACCAACTGAGCCACCCAAGAGCACCACAGCATAATGATTTTGAGGTTCATCTATTTGTTGCAAGTATCAGTGGTCATTCCTTTTTATTGCTGAATACTCTTCCAGTGCAGTGTATGAATTTATCACAGTTGTTTATTCACCTCTTGACACATATTTGTGTTATTTCCTGTTTTTGGCTACTTAATAAATAAATTATATTTATTTTATAAGTTATTTAATAAAACTTCTATGAACATTCATGTATTAGTCTATGTAGACATTCATGTTTTTATTTCTGTTAAGTAAATATGTAGAAATAGAATGTGTGTCATAACTTTTTATCTTTTAATTGTTTTACTTTTTAACTTTTTAAAATTGAAGTATAGTTGACACACAGTGTTATATTAGTTTCAGGTGTACAACATACTGATTCAACAAGTTTATACCTTATGCTATGCTCACCACAAGTGTAGTTGCCTTCTGTTACCATGCAACACTATTGTAATACCTTTGACTATATTCCCTCTGCTGTAACTTATTCATTTCATAACCAGAAGCCTGTACCTCCCATTGTCTTTCACCTCTTCTGCCCAATCCCCACCCCTCTGGCACCACCGATTTGTTCTCTGTAGCTATGAGACTGTTTCTGCTCTTGTTTGTTTGTTTTGTCTTTTAGATTTCACATATCTAAGTTAAATCATATGCTATATGTCTTTCTCCATGTGACTTACTTCACTTAGCATAATACCCTCTAGGCCATCCATGTTGTTACAAATGATAATATCTTATTCTTTTTTATGGCTGAGTAATAGTCCTGTGTGTGTGTGTGTGTGTGTGTACCACATCTTTATCCAATTATCTGTTGGTGGATACTTAGGTTGCTTTCATGTCTTGGCTATTATAAATAATGCTACAATAAACATAGGGGTGCATATATCTTTTTGAATTAGTGTTTTCCATTTTTGGGGTGGAATAGTAGTAGAATTATTGGATCATATATATACTCTACAATCTCATTAACACTTGGTATGTTCAGTCATTTAAATTTCATCAAATCTAATGGATATGTAGTGGTATCTCATTGTGTTTTTAATTTACATTTCCCTGATACCTGGTAATGTTGATCTACTCTTTATATGCTTATTGACCATTTGTATCATTTCTTTTATGAAGTATCTGTTTAAATCTCTTACTTATTTATAATAATTTGTTTGTCTTCTTATTGAGTTATAAATGTTCTTGATGTATTCTAAATGTAAGTTCCTTTTTGATATATGTCTGTTAATATTTCACTAGTCTGTGGCTTACAGTTTCATTTTCTTTATGATGTTTTGAAATGTTAGCAAATATCATTTTTTTTTCTTTTTGTGCTTTTGCTGTTTGTGTGATATCTGAGAAACCATTGTCTATTCCAATGTCACAGAGACTTCCTACTATGTTTTCTTCTAGAGGTTGTATTATTTTAGGTTTTACTTTTAGGACTGTGATCCATTTTGAGTTACTTTTTTTGTGTATGGGATAAGATAAGGGTCAATTTTTTAAAAAAATGTGGATGTCCAGCTCATACAGGATGATTTCTTTTTTTTCTTTGAGATTTTATTTATTTATTTGACACAGAGAGACACAGCGAGAGAGGGAACACAAGCAGGGGGAGTGGGAGAGGGAGAGCAGGCTTCCCGTGGAGCAGGGATCCTGATGCAGGGCTTGATCCCAGGACTCTGGGATCATGACCTGAGCCAAAGGCAGATGATTAATGACTGAGCCACCCAGGCGCCCCCAGGATGATTTCTTGAAAAGACTTTTCATCTCTCATTCCATTGCTTTGGTAACTGTTGAAAATTAATTAACCATATAAATGTGGACCACAGAGGAGTTTTAAGAAGGAGACAGATTATGTTCTATACACTTAAAAAAACACTCATCCTTTTAATCATTAATTCATTCCATAAATATTTCTGAAAATTTAGCAATATGTCAAAGTGTGCCATGGGGAGAGTCTTACCTGCATTTCCATCTTCAAAACTAGAACTAGAACAGAGTCTGGTCCACAGTAGGCCCTTGGAAGTGTTTGTTTAACAAAAAAAGCAAGACAAAATAAGATACAGTCTCTACCTTTAGGGTTCTAAGAGTCCAGAGTAGAAGGAGCTTTGGTGGGAGTAGGTGAAGCTATAGGCAAAGAGAGGATTGAGAGCAAATGCAGCCTGTTAGGTAAAGAAAAGGTGGGAAGGCATTGAGCTAGGGTAGTGATAGTGAAAAGTGACAATGAGTTCAAGAAATACAGAGAATGGTAACTGACAAGAAGAAGTTTAAGATGTTCCCCAGATTTTCAGCTTAGAAGATACAAAGGATGGAGTAGATTTAGTGGGGATAGAAGCAGAGATTCATACATCTGTCTGAGTGCCCTTGGGCAGAAAAGCAAGTACAACCTGATTCCTGCCTTCAAAGAGTTTATAACCCAGTAAAGAACAGAAACAAGTGCAGAGAAAGAATGATGCATGTGCAAAGAAAGGGGTCAGCAAGAGATGATGGGAAGGAAAGCAAAGAGGAGACTGTGTGGAAGAAGTGGTATTTAAGGGGCACCTGCGTAGCTCAGTCCGTTGAGCGTCCAACTCTTGGTCATGATCTCAGAGTTGTGGGATCGAGCCCCGGCATTGGGCTGTGCACTTAGCACAGAGTCTGCTTGTTCCTCCCCTCTGTTCCTACCCCCACATTAAGTAAAATCTTAAATGAAGTGGTATTTAAATAAGACCTCAGAAGAAGATGAAGATTTTCATTGTTTGAAATGATTGGAGAACATTCAAGGCAGAGAGAACAGTGTGAGTTAAAGCAGAAGGGTGTGCCTGTCCATGGCATGTTTACAGGTCAGTGAGTTGTGTGTTATAGATAAAGCAGGGCAATGTGGGTTTTGTGGGATTTGAGGCTGGAAAGAAAGGTTAGGGCCAAATGGTGTGTGATGTTTTCAGGTACCTGGTTATAAAATATCTATTGTTTGGCAGATCTTACTTTAGATTCATCTGACAGATTAGCAAGATTTGGTCTCTGCCTTCAAGAAACTCATTCTTTAGTGAATCTAAAAACCCAATAAATAATTATAAAGAAGCTGAAATGTGCGACAAGGACATATCTAAAGTGGAAGGTACAAAGCAAGGAGTAACTTACTCTGCCTTTGGAAATCAGTATGTCTTCACTCAAGAGTATCTTAAAGGGCCAGTAGAGGTTTCTGGAGGGTGAAGGGTGGAGCTTTCTTTAAGAGAGCTTTCCAAACAGAGACAGCAGCATGAGCAGAAGTGTGGAAGTAAGTGTGCTCGTGCTGTGTGTACCTGTCATATTCCTTTTTTCTTTTCTTCTAGCTAAAGAAAATACAATCCTAAAATCTGAGTTTGGGCATAAGGTGGAAATGGAGACACTGGTTTGACTTCCAGTCCCATCTCAACTCGGTCAATTTAATCTACCAATACCAGAGAGTCCTTATTGCAGTATCAGGTGCTGGCTAATTTTTAATAATTCTCCTGCATTCCCATGAAAACCTTATTTTCTCCTAATTATTCATAGTGTAGATTTAGTTCTGCTCAGAGCAGACAAACTTTTGATTGGAAATGCTGTTTCCAGAGGCTTCTACAAAGTTATTTGTTGTTTTCTTGGCTCAGTGGGCTTTCCTTATCAACTGTCTCAGATTGCTGACTGCATTTTGATAGTAAGAAGCCTTAGGGGGGACAATACAGGTGTTTGGAATTTCAAGTGATTCAGCATCACTGGGGACATGACGTACTACAAATGACAATCTCTCCATTTCCACCTGCCAGAAACTTAGGGACCAGTAGCAGCCTTTCCAAGTCATGAATATGATGAATAGCTTTGTGCTCACAAGGCGATTATCTTAGAGTAATTCAGGTTGAGAAGATATTTTCTAAATAAAAATCTTGAGTTTCAACTCAGAGAGCACTTTAAGTATATTGGAATCTTTATGTTTGTTTCATCGGGTTCTCTCATTTTCATTTGAAGCCAAGGAATTATCCTGATCTTATAGTTAGTAGTGGTGCAAAGAGTCATTGTCGCCTGTTGGGTTTCCTGGGAAACAGATGCTGAGGTGAAGTATATTAGTCAGCTTAGGCTGCCATAACAAAATACCATAGATTGGGTAGAAATTTATTTTCTCACAATTTTGGAAGCTGGAAGTCTGAGATCAGGGTGCCAACACGGTCAGGTTTTTATAAGAGTTCTCTTCCTCACTTGCATACATCTAACTTCTCACTGTGTGCTCATATGACCATTCCTTTGTGAGTGCACACAGAGACGGAGAAGAGATCCCATCCCTTCTCTTCTTATAAGGCCATCATTTGTATTGGATTAAGACCCTACCTTTATGTCCTTAATTAATTACTTCCTAAAAGCCCTGTCTTCAAATACAGTCATGTGGGGGGTTAGGGCTTCAACACATTGATATTTGGAGTGGGGACACAATTCAGTCCATAGCACAGAGGTATCCTGCAGGAAGCTTATGAGGAAATACCTGGGTTCATCACTTCTGGAAGAGAATACAAAGAAGCAGCATTGAACAGAGGGAGAAGATGGACTATGAAGCAGTCTCATCTAAGATGTCAGTTGACCCTACAAGGAGGTCTAAAGCTGGGGAAGGCCTTACAGAGTTGCCCCAGTTGAGGCCTTTTTATTGCCATGTCAACCAGTCATGGATGTAGATTACTTCTAGTGAGTTTTCTTATTTTCTCCTTGTTGAACTGTATGTATTTTGAGGATGTGTGAATAGATTCCTAGGCAGGTGCCATTATTCCCTGGGAATGTGGAAAGCCTTTTTCAGATTCTTGCTGTAGATGATGGTGTTGATGGCTCATTCCTAAGGATGGATGGATGGATGGATGGATAGATGGATGGGTGGGTAAATGGATGGATGGATGGATGGATAGATAGATAGATAGATAGATAGATAGATAGATAGATAGATAGATGATAGAGAATCCAGACAAAAGGATTGTACTTCTGAAGTCAGACAGGGATAAAACACTCAAAATCTCCTAGTTTTAGGTGAAAATGCAGAGCATAGCAGCATCAAAAATATACATGACCTTGAGTGACTCAGTTTCTAACAAACATATTCATCTGTCTTTATTTTCTTAAAATCTAGACTGGCTGGCTCAGCTAAGTTGACCATTTCAGTTCCTTATCTCTCATCTAGCAAATACCATTTCTCCACCCTTATATATTTAGCTATTACAAACCATTTGAGCTTTGGCATTCCCTAATCTCACAGAATTAAGTCTTTCTATATTATTTTCTTAGTCTGCTGCATTATGTCTTTCATAGCAATCCCACATGTATAATTACCCAGTTAATGGTTATTTCTCTGTTACAGAGTTAGTCACATGAAACTGGGGAACCATGCTTATCTTATTCATCATTGTCTCATTACCGTCCAGCACACTGCCTGGCAGAGTGTTCAAATTTTTATTTGTTGAGTGAATAAATGAATGATTCAGTGAATGTTAACAAGACAAAAGTATCAACCAGACATTTTGGGGTCATTTAGCACCCATGATCAGAAGTTGATTTAGTACCTATGATCTCTGTCAACATATTAAAATTAATCACGTTTTTTTTTGGATCACTTTTCAAAGACTCATCTTGAAAACTAATTGTCCAGGCTGTACATTGACGTACTTTTTCCTTAGGCTAACACTTTTGGTAGAAACATCTCAAGATCTTCCTGACATGCATCAACAGTAATCTGTGATCATGAAAAAGCCAATGATTTTAATTTGTCATTCTTGGCCCCTGACAACATGTTAGGAGGTTCTCACAGGGAGATACACACATCTATTCATATCCCTTTACTGAAGGACCATCTTTTATCATGGAAAGCCCTATTTGAAGCAATATGGGGATTATTCCAGTATTTTCATTTGATATTCATAACACTCCTATGGAATAGGCAAATGGAAAGACGTTTTCTTTCCATTTTATTGATTAAAAAAATCAAGACAGGCAAGTTTAGGAATTTATTTAGGATCAAAAACCTAATAAAAAATTGGTCTTCTAATTCCAAATTATTTTCATTTTCTATAGAAATTAAATTCAAATTTTATAATTTGAATTATTTTCTAGTATAATTATAGAAATATTTTTCTATATAATTAGAATTGTTTTTACTTCCTATGGGTTCTTTCTAATGGTTAAATTAATTGAGGTATAGAGAGTCTGAGTATAGGAAATTCATTAGATTAAAAAATATACTGTGGCAAGCTTCCTTTCCCTGATAAGAGACCAATTAAACACATCAGGGAGAAAACATGATTCTAGTATGAACTTTATTTGAGACATCTGAAAAGGTCTTCTGATTCAGAGAGGAAACTGGTTGTTTTCCAGCACAATTGTCAAAATATTGGCTGATTAATATCTTCTGGTAAACAGACTGCTTAAAAGCCATCAAAGGGTTCTCATGTTAAGCCCCATCACTAAGCAGGAAAGCAGAGAACATTACTATGCTTACTTATCAAAGGCACTCTGGGAAGGAAGACAACATTGAGAATTTAATTCTGGCTGTACTTCTGTATATTCCACAGATATACTGCCCCCATCACCACTCTCAAGTTCTTCTGGACAGGTTAAATAGCCATGGTTCCATCTGTTAGATTTTTTTTTTTTTAAAGATTTTATTTATTTATTTGAGAGAGCGAGAATGAGAGAGAGTACATGAGGGGGGGAGGGTCAGAGAGAGAGAAGCAGGCTCCTCGCCGAGCAGGGAGCCCGATGTGGGACTCGATCCCGGGACTCCAGGATCATGACCTGAGCCGAAGGCAGTCGCTTAACCAACTGAGCCACCCAGGCGCCCCTGTTAGATTTGTTTTTGAGGCTACATGGGCAGCCTGACTTTTAGTAAAATTACAATTAGTATAAAAACTAATTGTATGGAAGCCAAGGGCTGAGTTTCTAAATTAAGTGTGTGTGTGTGTGTGTGTGTGTGTGTGTGTGTGTGTGTGTGTGGTGTGGTGTGGTGTGTTACTATTTGGAAATGAATGACCTAAAAACAAGGTTTGATATTTACTAAATTTATAGGGCCTTCCAAATCTATACTGATAGATTCAAAAAATTAGGTTGAAAAAAAACCATTCAAGAATAGCAAAATAAAATTTCTTTAATAATAGAGAACTATATGTATCCAATATTCAAACCAACTATATGGGGTAATTAATTAAAGACAAAATCATCATTTTAGATACGTTGAGTAATTGAAGAAATCTACGTCAATGGTTGCAAAAAGCAAGTGGTCCTATTTTAAAGCATAAATAATATAAGGACCTTTTACAGTTATTGTAAATATTTGTAGAGATAGGTCTTAATTTTCATTGTACATTAATCAATTAAATCTGTCAAATCTTTCTTGGTTTGGTTTTTATGATCAGTACCTGCCCTGAATAGCCCTTCCCTCTGCTCTGTAAAATGTGTAAACTAAATCTGCATACTCAGTCCCATCCAGACTGAGCCAATTCTGATGAAGGCCTGTATAATATCAGAATTCAGTTAGACTCAGTAAATTAAAGATGTATGTTGTAAACTTTAAAGCAACCTCTAAAAATTAAAAAAAAAAACAAAACATAGCTGATAGAACAAAAGTGAAGATAAATATAATTTTAGAAAATCAAAGTTAGGGGTGCCTGGGTGGCTCAGTTGGTTAAGCGTCTGCCTTCGGCTCAGGTCATGATCCCAGGTTTCTGGGATGGAGCCCCGCATCAGGCTCTCTGCTCAGCAGGGAGCCTGCTTCTACCTCTCCCTCTGCCTGCTGCTCTGCCCACTTGTGTTCTCTCTATCTCTCTGTCTAATAAATAAAATCTTAAAAAAAAAAAAGAAAAGAATCAAATTTAAAAGCAGGTAGTAAAAGTAGAAAAAAATATAAAAAAGATGGAACAAACAACATCCAATAAGATAGTGGATTTAAATCCAACTCTACAAATATTTACAATAACTGTAAAAGGTCCAATCATTCCAATTAAAAGATAGAGGTTATCAGATAGCATGTTGTATGGTCATGTTCTTTTATTCTATCTACAAAAAAATTCACCGCAAATATAAAGATGTTGCTAAGTTAAAAGTAATAGGGTAAAAAAGATATGCAAACACTAACTAAAAGAAAAATAGAATGGTTTTATTATTATCAGAAAATATAGATTTCAATACAGGAAATAATATCAGAGGTAAAAAGGGGATATTACCTAATGATAAATGGGGTTAATTCCCCCCAAAAGACACAGCAATACTAAATGTTTATGGAACTAACAGTTGACCTTTAAAATATAGAAACTGAATGGAGCCAAAAGAATAAATAGGCAAATCCACAATCTTAGTTGAGAGACTTCAATATTCCTCTCTCAGTAATCTACAGAACAAACAGAAAATCAGTGAGGATATAGAAAGCCTTTATAACTTAATAAACCAACTTGACTTAATTGACATTTAAAAAACACACTTCATTCCAAAGAGAGGAATATACATTTGCATTATTTCTGTGCCTCCTATAGGCTGATCCCAAGGGAAGATTAGGCATCCAAGAGATTTATTGGTGAGACCGCATCTAAGGAAAAAAAAAAAAAGGATCAAAAGGTATGGGAGAGGCATTAAACTATTACAAAAATCTGACTTTTGTGAGAGAATGAAGGAAAGAGCATTGGACAGGGAGTCTCAGGCTGCAGAACCTTTGAAGATTTCAGGAAGGCCAGCAAGGGAGTCTTCAAGCCAAACTACCTGTCAGGAGAGTTCCACATCTCACAGGAATGGACTTGCCTTAGTATTCCTGCCATGTTCGATCTTTATATGAGAGCATCTCACAGGTAGTATGACTTAGCATGAATAATGCAGTGATGAATTCAGTGAACAGCAGCTGGGGCCATCCAACAATTATCCTTCCCTATTAGGAGAGCTGAGTGGCACATCTTCATGGATGCCAAGTACATGCCTTATGCTGCACAGATTTACTTCACACAGCTTTGAAGAACAGATCCTCCGTGGTTACTATGGACCTCTCTCTGAGGACAAACAGAAAAAGAAGGCTAGTGAGATGAACTACAGCCATTGGTGCTGGAGAAATCCAAATAAAGTTCATAATTTAATCATTAATATTGTACCTATGTTGATTTTTTAGTTTTGATAAATGTACCTGTGACAGTGTGATATAAGAAATATGTATTTGGTCTTTTTTTTCTGGTTCAGAGCTCCTATAACCTTTCTTATATCCTAAGTGATATGTATATATGTGTACTCACACATATACAACCTATTTCAACCATACCTGATTCATGCTAATTAGGTGTCTCTTACTGGATGCCTAAATAGCATCAGGATGGGAGCTGATTGTCTAAGGAACCAACCATGTGATTAGAGGGTTGAAATTTTCAGCTCTGCCCCCTGACTTCCAGAGAGTGGAGAGGTGCTAGAGATTTTTACTCACCAATGGCTAATGATTTAATCAATCACACCTACATAACGGAACCTCCATGAAAAACAATGGGATTTGAGGAGCTCTGGGTTGGTGAACACATCCTTGTGCTGAGAGGGTGGTACATCCCAAATGCCACAAATACAGAAATTTCTGTTCTCAGAGCCCTTCTGGACTTCACCTATATACTTTTTTTATCCAGCCATTCATTTGTATCCTTTAAGATTTCCTTTATAATAAATAAGTAATAATAAGTAAAGCATTTCCCTGATTTCTGTGAGCAATTACAGAAAATTATCAAACCTGAGGAGGGGTCATGGGAACTCCCAGTTTTTCAAGTCAGATACTTGTGATTGGCATTTGAAGTTGGTGGTAGTCTATAGGCTTGAGCGCTTAACCTTTGGGGTCTGTGCTAACTCCAGGTAGTTAGTGTCAGAACTGAATTGATTACAGAGCATCCAGTTAATTTCTTCAGAGAATTGGAGAATTGCTGAGTGTGGAAAATTCACACATTTGGTGTCAGAAGTGTATGTGGATAAGAAATAGAACACAGTAGTTATATTACCATAATTATATGGTTATCCCTGGGGAAGATGGGTGAATGATATACAGGAATTGTCTATTCTGTTTTTTCAACTTTGCTATAAATCTAAAGGGGGGTGGGGGGATGGGTTAGCCTGGTGATGGGTATTAAAGAGGGCACGTTCTGCATGGAGCACTGGGTATTATATGCAAACAATGAATCATGGAACACTACATCAAAAACTAATGATGTAATGTATGGTGATTAACATAACATAATAAAAAATAAATTAAAAAAATAAAAAAGGGAAAAAAAAACATGACTTTATTTCCTCCTACTAATCAATCACTTTCCCTGCAAGTGTGATAAGTCTTCTTGTTTGCTGGTCTTTGGACACAAGGAGTCCAAAGTATCCTAGTGGTCATCATAGATTGTAGTGATTGAACTCTTCTTGAGTCCCTTTCATGAACATTTAGTCAGAATGATGAAGAAATAATAAAATTAGAGAGGGAGGGAAGAGAGAAAGAAAGAGACAGACAGAGGAGAGATCTAAATTACAAATAACACAAATAAAAGAGGGGGCATTACCACAGATCTTACAAACATTGAATGATAATATGGAAATGTTTTGAATAACTTCATGTCAACACATTTTACAATGTAGATGAAATGGACAAATTCTTTGAAAGCCAAACTACCAAAGCTCACTCAAAAGGAAATAGACACCCTAAATTGTTAACATAATGCTGTTATCACATTGAGGAATTCCCTTTAATTCCTAGTTTATGGACAATTTTTATTATAAATGGATGTTGGATTTTTTTCAACTGTTTTTTTTATATCTATTGAAGTGATCATATGATTGTTTAATAAATATAGCTATTATTCTCATTGTTATAACCCATTCTATTTCATACATTTAGATATGGATACTAGATTCACAATATGTACTTTGAAAATAATGGTTATTATTATTAATTTAGCATCAACATTGAGATTTGGTTACTTGTTTCTTGCCCCTGTTGATTACTACCTTTTTAGGTTCTGAAGAGATGCAAAAAAGGGAAAATATAGCCTAATATATTTTTATTGTTTCTGATAATATCTCCTTTACCAATTTCCTGGTGGTATTTATTTCTGGGTGAGCTTGAAACAAGCACTTTAGAAAGAAATACCAAGATTAACTACACCTTTCCCTTAAAGCCTAAAGTTACTCTTTAGCAAACAACTTTACCCTCCCCTTTCTCCTGGATTCCACATTGGCCTCTTTTCAGAGCTAGAGGTGCTTTTCAAGTGGAAAGTGCATTGGTAGTTTTAACAAGAGGAAAAAAAAGTAAAGGAGGATTTTTTAAAATAGCAGCTTTTAACAAATACTTCTAAATGTTGATCTCCTTCACTAGACTGAAGCTCATAAGACCGAGATCAGGTTTTATGTCTATATTTTATTCTTGTTTGTTTCCATAGGCTCTCCTATAGGCTTGGAACAAGGTTGCTTCTTACTATTGAATGAATAAGTGAACAAATAAATGTTTTATCTTAAGGCATTGTTATGTTGACCCATTTGTTCATTCTCTGTAGGGGTAGATTTCTTCTCTGAAGAAACTAGAGTATATTTCAACATTTATGTGAGTCAGGTCACAAACAATAGCCAGTGATAAAGTAAACCACAAACAAAATCCCTAGTATAATTTAGAGACAAATAGAGACTTTTAAATGAGAAAGCAGCAGGTGATTTATTTAAAGGGTACATGTTTGGGGGAAAATACAATAGAAGTTTATTTATTTATTATTTTTTTGAGAGTAGCATCTAGAAATTTATATGGACACACTGGAAGACAGTCAGTTGTCTAATAATTGTGTTATTTCTGATGCTAGTTTGGGGGGGAAAAAAAGCACTCTGGGAATCCCAAGTTTCTGGTTACCTTGACAACCACAGGTAGAGCACAACAGACATGGGATTGACTCATTAAATCCCTTTCTAAATCCTCTCAAAGATTTAACTTTGTTAGCTTATCAAGTCTATCTATGGAACTCTTGCTCCTCTAAAAGACTTAGCAAAACCCTTTGATTGAGATCCAAAATGATTTCTCTGTATCACTGATGAAATTTTATTGTCTGATCTTTTGAGCACTCATCAAAATAAGGTTTGAGCTTTTTTCACAATAGCAAACCACAGATTCCAAACCAGGTTTTAGATATTTATGGTTCATAGATGTGATCCACCAAAGCAGAAAAATCTTAAAGGAGATTTTAGCCAGAGAGGCTCACCTAGCTGTGGCATTGTTTATATTCAGTACTTACTGAATATATTAAGACAAATATGTCTATTGTTGAATAACAGGCCAACAAATATAACGGGCTATTAAATTTTCTTCTGAACTCACCATATTTACTAATATCCAAATGTCCTTTCTGAATCTTTCCCACTCTTCAAATTGTCCAGCCATTGAGCAAAAGGATCATAGTTTTTTTTTTACTTGGGATGAAAATCATGTAGTGTTCAGCCCCCAGTACATTGCTTCACATTGATAAATAAAAATAACTATCACAACATAATGAGAGCACCACATAGTATTAATCTTGCATTTCCATTGAATCTTTCTGTCTAAAGAGAACTTCAGTATTGCTCATCTTAATTTAAACTGCAGAACAACCAAAATGAATATTACTCTCTTCTTTGTATACATGAGAAAGGTGAAACAGAGAATCCAAGTGATTTTGCCCAAGATCACACAAGTAGAGAAGCTAGAATTTAATATAAATTTGCTGAGATTTCTGTTACATCAATTTACTTCCTCCTTTATGAAAAGTAAGATTTTGGCTTGACTGAGATGGTGATATGTAAAAGGAAGGCCACAGAAGACCTGAAAAGTACTTAGGTGTGAGATGATAAAAAGTAAATTTTTGAGTCTTTTAAATAGGTTGAACTCCATCCTACAAATTTTAAGGAAACATTGAAAGCCATTAAGCAGGAGAGGAACATATTAAATTTGTATTTTGCAGTGGTGACTCTGGAATCATTAAGGAAAAGAGATTTAAATAACAGAAGACTAGGTGGAGAGGTCAGTTAGGATGTTACTTCTATTGAAGTGGTCCATATAACTTGCAATTACAAATGAAACAAATGGGTGGGACATGAGTAGAGGAAGAGGCAACTCATCTACTAATCAGTCAGATACTGTACTAGATGCTTTGTGAGTACTATCTTTAATCCTTAAAAAAGCCCTATTATGCACTATTATTTTTATGCCCTAAAGAAATTATATAATATGTTTCATTTCTCACAGTCAGCAAATGGCATAACCAGGATTTAAATTAGGGTTCATATGGTTCCAGTATGTCAATTTTTTATCAATATAATTCATCAATATAATAGTGCAATGGGATGGAGAGGAAGAAACATATACAGGTCCTATTTAGGAAACAAAACCTAACATTTGTTGGGATTGGAATAGGGAGGGAAGGAGAGAAGAATCCAGAAAGCTTCTTCAGTTTATGGCTTGAATGCCTGGAGGAATTACTTTAATGAGTGTTGAAATGAGCAATTGGGGATAAAAAGCAGATTTGGTGGAAAGATAAACATTTCTATTATGGTTCTAAAAATTGTACTTTAGAATTACCTGAGATGTTCTAAAAATCAGTTTTAATTGCCCAATTTTCCCATTAAATGTAAACATCATGAGGGCAAGGATCAAACTCTCTCTGAATACAATTACACATAATGGTGTAGTGGTTGTCATGTAACAGATGTTTAAAAAATAAATATAATTCCTGAATTATCAAGGACTGCAAAGCCCATAATACTTGTCTTATGTTGACTTGATGAGGGTTTGCCAAAGAAAACAGAAACCACACTAAGTATTTCAAGTAAGAAGGGTTTTAATACAGAGAATTAAGGCTTATACAATTTTTGGAAGTTCTGGAAGAATGAATGCATTCGAATCATTGCTATTTTCTCAGGAAATTCAGAAAAGAAAGAATTGCAGAGATGTTATTAATACTCTCAACTCTCTGCAAAGTCTAAGTGGGGTATTTTAAGGACAGTTGGAACCTGCTAGCAAAATTCCACATCTGCCGTCTCTCAAATCCCTGTGTCTGTCCATTGCTGCTCCTGAAAAAAATAGCTTCTCCCTTTCTTGCACCTTCCAAATATCTAATAAATCCTTCAAGATTATCTAAGAAATGTGGTTTGTAGGTTTTTAGCCACTATAGAAAAAGGGATAACTTGAAAGGTGGGTATGACATTATCATCAAATGATATTTAGCAGATAAATTATATGCTTTATCCTCAGGCTCTATCAAAGATGAAAGGCAACCTCCTCACTACTCTTTCTGTCTTCTCTTCCCCCACAACATGCAAAATCTATGGGCCATTTTTCTTTTCTCCTCTCAGTGCCTCACAGGTACACATATTTTCATATGCATTTGTTCAAAATAAATATATAATATACTGATAGATTAATTCTTTCCATTTCATTGATAACTTCTGGTAGATTCTAAATCAGTGCTGTTGCCACAGATTATGCTCTTAAAGGGAAAAGGTATGACTGCTTCACTGGTTTGGAATATTATTCACAAATTGTACTCATTAAAAAATCAAATGAGGTCTTAGAATCATAGAAGAGTAAAAACACTGTTTGAAGGAGCCCAAATATCACTTTGTCCAGTCTCTCATTCAATATATAAAACTCTTTCATAGTGTTTCCAAACACTTCTAGCTATCAGGATCTTATTTTATGGTAAAGTACTCCTTTCCATTTTTTTTTTTTTGGTCTCACAGATCAAATATTTAATCATTCCGTTTATAGAATTTGTTTATGTGTAATACATAGCTAATTAAATATTCTTTATCAAGTGCATAGTATGAAGTCATGATCCTACCAGCCTTTACTCAGGTAATTATTTCTTTTCCCTATAAATGCAAGGCTTAATCTCTCTAAAACTTCACTGTGTTTATTTCAGTTACATAATAATCTTTTCTGTCTCAACTGTATCATCCAACACACAAGCCAAATTTCTCAGCTGTGGGTAGCATTCTATGTATTGATTCAAAGCAGTGTTAAAATATGAAAAAAACATAATTAGAACATGACTATTGGGCAAATCATTGCAGTCCTTTCTTCACCTGGACCCCAATTAATTATTCAATATTTTTAAATTTAATTAGCTGCAAACCTACCTGACAAGAGCAACATAGTATACATATCTCAATTTTGTTCAGAAGATATTATCAAATATATTACTGAAGTTAATACTTTAAAAATGTTTATTGAAATATGATTGACCTCCACTGAAATACACAGATCTTAGGTGTTACTACTATATGAGTTTGGACAAATGCAACCAACCAGGTAACTTATACCCCTATCAGGATATAAACATTATAATCACCCCCCAAAATTCCTTTATTTCTATCCCAGTCAACTCATATCTTTCCCTCTTCAAAAGCAACCAATATTCTGATTTATTTCACCATGATTTAGTTTTGCCTGTTCTATAACTTCACATAAAAAGAATAAAATAGGGTGTATACTTTTATGTGTGGCTCCCTTCTCTCTGAAAAGTCTTGGAGATTCAGCTACATTGTTGCATATTTAAAATAGTTGACATTGTTAAGTGGTGGCTAGTATGTCATTATATAACTATTAACTATATTATAAGTTTGTTTATTCATTCACTTGTAGATACATGTGTGGATTGTTTACAACTTTGGTTATTATGAATGAACCTCCTATGAGCATTCTTACACAAGTGATTTTGTTGATACATGTATTCATTTCTCTTGGATAAATACTTAGAAATAGAATTTCTGAGTCATAGTGTAGTTGCATATAATTTTTCCCAAAATGATTGTACTACATTATATTTACATCAGTAATGTTTGAGAAACCTGGGTCCTCAAGATCCTGACAGTTCATAATTTCAGTCTTTTATGTATATATATTTTTCTTATTATTTAATTTTTAAATTTGAGTGTAGTTGACACACAATGCTACTTTTGTTTCAGGTGTTCAACATAGTGATTCAACAAGTTTATATGTTATACTATGCTCACCACAAGTGTCACCATATCATGCTATTGCAATATCACTGATGATAATACTTTTGCTGTGCCTTTTATTCCTGTGAGTCATTCATTACACAACTGGAAGCCTGTATCTCCCATTCCTTTCATCCATTTTTCCCATCCTCCTACATGTTTACCCCCTGGCAACCATCAGTTAGTTCTCTGTATTTATAGGTCTAATTCTGCTTCTTGTGTTTGTTTACTTAGATTCCACATATGAGTGAAGTCATATGGTATTTGTCTTTCTCTGTCTTACTTATTTCATCTTCTGGGACCATCCATATTGCAAAAGGCACAATCTCATCTTTTATAGCTGTGTCATATTCCATTATATATATATATATCTCACCTCTTCCTTATCCATTCATCTATCAATGGACACATAAGTTGCTTCTGTATCTTGACTATTGTAAATAATGCTGTAATAAACATAGGGATGCACATATCTTTTTAAATTAGTGTTTTTGTTTTCTTTGGGTAAATGCCCAGTAGTGGAATTATTGGCTCATATGATATTCTATTTTTAATTTCTCGAGGAACCTCCATACTATTCTCTAAAGTGACTGTACCAATTTACTTTCCCACCAGCAGTGTAGGAGGGTTCCTTTTTCTCCATATTCTTTCCAACACTTGTTATTTCTTTTGATTTTAGCCATTCTGGTATGTGTAAGGTGATATCTCATTTGGTTTTGATTTGCACTTTTCTTATGACTAGTGATATTGAGCATATTTTATGTATCTCTCGGCCATCTGTATGTCTTCTTTGGAAAAATGTCTAATTAGGTCCTCTGCCCATTATTTAATTGGATTTTTTTTAAAATATGTTTTTTATTATTTTTTTAAATTGTAATTCCAGTGTAGTTAACATATAGTGCTATATTAGTTTTAGGTGTACAATATAGTGATCCAGCAGTTCCATACATTAATAAGTCTTTCTCTGACTTATTTCGCTTAGCATGTACCATCAAGGTCCATCCATGTTGTTGCAAATGGCAAGATTTCATTCTTTTTTATGGCTGAATAATATTCCTTTGAATATATACCAGATCTTCTTTATCCATTCATCAGTTGATGGACATTTAGGCTGCCTCTATAGTTTGGCTGTTGTAAATAATGCTATTATAAACATAGGGATGATGTATCCCTTTGAATTAGTGTTTTGGTATGTTTTGGGTAAATACCCAGTAGTGCGATTTCTGGATTATAGGGTAGTTCTATTTTTAATTTTTTGAGAAATCTCTATACTGTTTTCCAAAGTGGTGGCACAAATTTAGCATCCAGTAATGTTATCTAATATATAGTCCATACTCAAATTTTTGTAATTATACCAATATTATTCTTTATAGAAATATTTTTTTTACCAGTACAAGATGAAGCAATATATTCAATTGTCAATCTCTAATCTCCTTTAATCTGGTAAATATGCTCAGACTTCTTCTGTTTTATGCCATTGACATTTTTTTTTCGTGTTACTATGTTGTATTTTTTTTTAATTTTTTATTGTTATGTTAATCCCCATACATTACATCATTAGTTTTAGATGTAGTGTTCCATGATTCATTGCTTGTGCATAACACCCAGTGTTCCATGCAGAACATGCCCTCTTTAATACTCATCACCAGGCTTACCCATCCTCCCACCCCCTCCGCTCTAGAACCCTCAGTTTGTTTTTCAGAGTCCATCGTCTCTCATGGTTCGTCTCCCCCTCCGATTTCCCCCCCCTTCATTCTTCCCCTCCTGCTATCTTCTTCTTTTTTTTTTTCCTTAACATATATTGCATTATTTGTTTCATAGGTACAGATCTGTGATTCAACAGTCTTGCACAATTCACAGCGCTTACCAGAGCACATACCCTCCCCAGTGTCTATCACCCAGCCACCCCATCCTTCCCACCCCACCCCCCACTCCAGCAACCCTCAGTTTGTTTCCTGAGATTAAGAATTCCTCATATCAGTGAGGTCATATGATACATGTCTTTCTCTGTTTGACTTATTTTGCTCAGCATAATACCCTCCAGTTCCATCCACGTCATTGCAAATGGCAAGATCTCATTCCTTTTGATGGCTGCATAATATTCCATTGTATATATATATACCACATCTTCTTTATCCATTCATCTGTCGATGGACATCTTGGCTCTTTCCACAGTTTGGCTATTGTGGACATTGCTGCTATAAACATCGGGGTGCACGTACCCTTTCTGATCCCTACTTTTGTATCTTTGGGGTAAATACCCAGTAGTGCAATTGCTGGATCGTATGGTAGCTCTATTTTCAACTTTTGGAGGAACCTCCATACCATTTTCCAGAGTGGCTGCACCAGCTTGCATTCCCACCAAGAGTGTAGGAGGGTTCCCCTTTCTTCACATCCCCGCCAACATCTGTCGTTTCCTGACTTGTTAATTTTAGCCATTTTGACTGGTGTGAGGTGGTATCTCATTGAGGTTTTGATTTGGATTTCCCTGATGCCAATATACCATTGACATTTTTGAAGAGTAGAAACCCAATGTTTTTAGAATGTCCCTCAGTTTTGGCTTGTCTAATGTTTTCTCAGGCATGTTTCCTTATCCTCATTTCATAGTTTCATTTCTATTCTGGCTTTGCCTATAGTACCAAGCTAAGTAGTACTATAATGTATAAGCTCAGCTATAATTGACCAGTACACTAAGGTCTCTTCAGAGGGCATTTGCTAAGATCTGCACCTGCATCCTTCCCTGTATGTAAACAACACTTACCTAAACAATGTAGCAAATATTAGTGACCTACTGAGGTTAAAATCCCACATTCCTACTGAAGCCTGAGGCTTAACTCTATTTACTCCAGCTATTTGAGTTTAAAACTATCTGCATAATTATAATCATCTCCTTAACACAGTATAAACTGCCACAAGTAGGCACAATTAAAAAAAAAAAAAACAACCAGATGGATAGTGCTTACTAATGTGCCACAAAAGCCTAAAGTCACCAGGTCAAGAGCTCCAATCTTTTTGTGTTACCTGTGTTTCCAAATTTAATCATTTGCTTATTTCTCAAGGATCCCAGCACATGAGTATTCAGTACCTATCTGGTGGGGCCTCAATATGTGGTTGTTACACTAAATTAGGTTGCACTGGATTAGACTGATGTTTGAGTGGTTGGGCCTAAAACAAGATGTTCTTTTGCATAGTAAGAGCATAATTATCTTCCAATGTGGTAAAAATGTACCTCCATTTTTCAAGAAGATCATCCACCTACATAGAAAAAGTCAAATTTTATATTTCAGCAAGTCTTAACCACAAGTTCAGCTAACCAAAAAATTGAACATCATTGAGTGATAGGCTGAGCACTCCTTAAATGATAGACTGAGTCTCAGGGGCACACATCAGACCCTGGATTTTGACATCCATAAAAAAGAATAGCAGGCATAGAGAGTACAGATGTGTTGTTGTTGCTGTTGACAGAAAAAAGACCCTGAAGCATTGGAAAAGAGAAATGGAAATAATGAACAAATCAACCCAGAGAGCAGGTGCTGACATGTGGTTTCATATCAGATGGAACACTTCCTTCACTTGTGTGACAAGGAAATTGAGGACAGAACACCCAGTAACATTTCACAAAAACAAAATCTCAAAAAAGGAACACAGAGAGGCATAAAATGATGGATGAAGGGACCCTAAGAGGTAGCCTGATCAAATGATTCAGAAACTATTGTGGTTGAAGGCTGTGTAGTGCTTTACTCCTGGCCTCTGTTGTTGGCCTCTGGTGACTTCACCTCAGTTAGCTTTTGCATTGAATGAATGTTGTAATGTAGAGTTCTTTTTGTTAGACTAAAAAGGATCTTTCAGTTTAAATGTGGTTTTGAAGAGCTCTGGATTTCTAACCATGAAAAAAGGGAAAAACTAGGACCAGCAAACCTATTTTAGCATCATAAGGCAGCATTTTTTAACCCACAGAATTTTCCAGAAAGGATATTAGCCAGCATTTCTTAAAGTTTAATCTGGGAGTTTCTGGAAGTTCCTGTGATCCTTTAAAGAAGAATTTAAGTGCAGTTAAAACTATTTTAATAAGAATTCTAAAATGTTATTTACTTTTCTTCACTCTTACTCTCTTGTGAGTATACAGTGGAATTTTCTAGAGGTGACCTGAAGTGTGATGACATCTTTACTTTGATAGCTAGTGGGATGTGTACTTATGTATTTTTGATTTTCTGACGTGGTAGATTTAGGGTATAAATAAATAGTTTTTCAATGATGAACTCAGTTTATTCTTAGTGATTTCACTCTGCTATCACTGGCTATCTACAGTTATATCTTTAATAATCTCACTAATTCTATTATCATCTAAAATATCATTATTTTGAAATTCTAGAATAAACTATAATATTTTATAAGAATTCAAAAGGCAAGTTTTAGAATTTCAAAATAATTATTTGTTAGATGATTATATTGGTTAGAGAGCTTATGGGAGATAAAATTGCTCTTATAGCAGTGGCAACAAGCTGTCTTACTATTTTTCACCATCACACACAGTTTTAAAAATCCCAATTTCACTTAAAAATGTTTTTAATGAAGTAGTAAAAAATTACCAACTTTATTAAATATTGACCCTTGAATACTTACTTTTAATATTTTGTATTACAAAATAGGAAATACACATAAAGCAATTCTATATTCTGAAGTACAATGGTCACCTCGAGGAAAGTCACTTGTGTGCTTGTGTGAGTAATGAGCTAACTGCTTTTTTTTTTTAATGGAATAGCAGACAGACCAATTATGGTTATTCAGACTTAGATTTTTGGCAGGCATTTTCTCAAAAATGAACAATGTGAGTCTATCACTTTAAGGAGAATGACTTCCAGTATTTGTTGCCAGTGAAAAAAATTTGAGCTTTCTAGCAAAAAAAGGGAGTTTTGGGAAACTTGTATTCACCAGTGTGTGTTTGACAGCTTTACAAATACTTAAAAAGCTACTGCTGAGCTTAGTGATGATATTAACAACTGTGATCTATCGATGATATTATGTAATGAAATGTGTCACATATGGAAGATCCACATAAATCATTGAACCAGTATTTCCTGAATGATCCATGCATGCTGCTACAAAATTATATATGAGTAAAAGATTGATTCAGACTACAGATAAGCTAATGGAATTTAATGGAACAGAATTCATTGACATGATTTCAGATTTTACATTGTAGATAACTGAAAAAAAACTACCACATGTTGCATTTTGGTATAGTAGCAAATAAGAATATTTATAATTATCTAAAAATGCTATTGAAATATTCCTATGTCCAACTCAGATCTTTGTGAAGCTGGATATTCTTCATATGCTTCAACTAAAACCACATATTGTAAATGATTGAATACCAAAGCCAGTGTGAGAATCTAGTTAACTTTTATTAAGTCAAACAAAGAATTTTGCAAAAATTTTATATAATACATTCTTCTCACTAACTTCTTACTTTGTTTTATTTTGGAAAGTTTATTATTTATGTGAATAAGTAGTGGTTTTATTTTTATTATTTTTAACTGAATTAATATTTACTGTTAACTTTCATTATAGTAAATGTAGATAGATATGACCAAAATAAACAAAAGCACTTTGGGGTCCTCAATAATTTTTATAGTATAAAGAGATAATGAGACCAAAAAGTTGAGAAGAGCTAACATAAGCTATTTTTCATCAGATAACAACAAAATTATTAGGTACTTTTTATGTGTTAGGAATTGTTCTAGGGATCATTGTATGAGGAAAAGAAAAAGCAGAACATACATTTAACATCTAGTAAAGAAAATATTTTAAAAAACATCTGACCTATTCTTGTACCACCAATGTGAACTATACATATTAATGTATAAAATTTATTGAGTTCCTGCAATATGTCAGATACTTTATATACATAATTTCTGATTTTTACAAAATCTCTTTAAAATATCCTCATTTCAAAGATGAGGAAGTTGAGATCTAATGAAGTGATATGCTTGTGAATACATGCCTACTTATTGACAAAGCCATGAATCAAACAGGTCTGTCAGTTTCTAAAGTGCAGATTGCTTCTATCATACAAAACTTGCTTAAGTGCAAGTTTGATGACCCAGTAGGGGAGATGCTATGTAAAATTTTTATGTATCAAAGATGATTGGACTAATTAGCATTTAGGAATTATCTAAACCAGAGATATTATGATTCAAAGATTCATATTCTGTTAATATGGTGGTTAACTCAGGAAAGAGTTGCAGTTTGTGTCCAAAATTAGTCTGCTGGAAAACCAGGAGAAACTGGTTGTTGCTGATGAAGTCTAAAAGTAGCCTGCTGGAGAATTTTCTTGGTCAGGGAAGGTCAGCCTTTATTCTACTCAGGCCTTTGATTAGATGAACCCCAATCACATTACAGAGGGCAATCTGCTTTACTTAAATTTCACCAATTTAATTGTAAATCTTACCTAAAACACTTTCACAGAAACATCCAGGATAATGTTTGACCAAATATCTGGGCAAGATGGCCCAGCCAAGTTGACATAAAATTAACCATCACAAACAGGTTGTATTTCATTAATTTTCTCTACTTTTTTTCTTGATTTCATCTTTATTGACTTCTTCTCTTTTCCTTATTGCCTTTTCCTTCTTGTTACAGATTTTATTTTTCTGGTTCCTTAAGGTGAACAAGTCAACTATTGATTTTAAACATTTCTTCTTTTATATTACTGATAGTTAAAGTTATTCATTTCCCTCTAAGAATTGCTTTGTATCATAGAAATTTTGATATGTTATATGCTCATTTTCCTTCAATTCAAAATATGTTATTTCTCTTGAAAATTCCTCTTGCCCTTAATTTAATTTCCAAGTATTTGAGGATTTTTTTCACATTTTTCTGTGATTGATTAGTAGCTTAATTCCATTATGACCAAAGAACAAACTTTGTTTAATTTCAATTCTTTAAATTTATTAAGATTTGTTTTATGACCCAGAATATGGTCTATCTTGATGATTGTCCTGTGTGCATTTGAAGGGAATGCAGATTTTGCCATTGTTATATAAAAAGTTCTATAAATGTCAGTAAGATCTAGTTGGTTGTTGGGTGTTTTTTGTGTCATCAATATCCATGCTAATTTTCTACCTACTTGTTTTATTGATCAGTGAAGAATGTTGAAGTCTCAAACTACAATTGTGAATTGGTTTATTTGTCCTTTCAGTTCTATAAATTTTGCTTCATTTATTTTGAATCTCTGTTGTGAGGTACATATACATTTAGAGTTATAGCTTGTTGGTGAATTAATGCTTTTATCATTATGTGACACCCTTCTTTATTCTTGGTAATTTGCCTTACATCTGCTGATACCTAATTTGTCTGATATTACCATGGCTCCTCCAGCTTTCTTTTGATTATTATTTTTTTTAAGATTTATTCATTTATTTGAGAGTGAGAGAGTAAGACAGAGAGCAGGGAAGGAGACAGGGAAAGAGAGAATCTCAAGCAGACTCCCTGCTGAGTGTGGAGCCTGTCAAGGGGCACAATCTCAGGACCCTGAGATCATGACCTGAGCTGAAATCAGGAGTTGGATGCTTAACAGACTGAGCCACCCAGGTGCCCTGTCTTTTGATTAGTTTTTTAATGAGAGACTTGTTTTTATCTTTTTCATTTTAGCCTACCTACATCATTATATATATATATATTTTTAATTAATTTATTTATTTGAGAGAGAATGAGATAGAGAGAGAGAGCATGAGAGGGGGGAGGGTCAGAGGGAGAAGCAGACTCCCTGCTGAGCAAGGAGCCTGATGCGGGACTCGATCCTGGGACTCCAGGATCATGACCTGAGCCGAAGGCAGTCACTTAACCAACTGAGCCACCCAGGCACCCTACATCATTATATTTAAAGTGGCTTTCTTATATACAACTTATAATTGGTTTGTGTTTTTCTTAATCCAATCTTATAAACTCTGTCTTTTACTTAGTGTGTTTTGATCATTTACATTTAATGTAGTCATTGATATGCTTGAATTTATGTCTAGAATTTATTATTGGTTTTTATTTTGTCTTCTTTGTTTTTATTCCCTGTCTTATTTCAAATTATTTGAATCCTTTTTAGTAGTGCATTTGTATTTCTCTAATTTTTAATTTTTATTTATTTTTATTTTTTTATTTTTTATTTTTTTAAAGATTTTATTTATTTATTTGACAGAGAGATAGAGAGAGGACACAAGTAGGCAGAGAAGCAGGCAGAGGGAGAGGGAGAAGCAGGCTCCCTGCAGAGCAGGGAGCCTGATGCGGGACTCGATCCCAGGACCCTGGGATCATGACCTGAGCTGAAGGCAGCTGCTTAACCGACTGAGCCACCCAGGTGCCCCTATTTTTATTTTTTTAAAGGTTTTTTTTATTAATTTGAAAGAGAGAGAGAGAGCAGGAGCGGTGGGGGAGGGGCAGAGACAGAGGGACCAGCAGACTCCCTGCTGAGCAGGAAGTCTGATGCCAGCTGGATCCCAGGACCCTGGGATTATGACCTGAGCCGAAGGCAGGAGCTTAAGTGACTCAGCCACCCAGACGTCCCTGTTTTTCTATTTTTTAAACTACATTTTGTGTTCAGTATTTTTAGTGGTTCCTGTAGGGTTTATAATATACATATTAACTTTACTGTTTAGTTAGAATTAATATTTTATCACTTTAAGTGGAATTTAGAAACCATGTACCATATGGTCTCTACTCTTCCCTATTTTGTGTAGATGTCATATATATTACATCTATATACATTGCAAAACTCAACAGACCATGTTGTAATTTTCAAACATTGATTAGACATATTTTTAGAATTTAGGATAAAATATTTTAATACACTTAACCAAATATATACCATTTCTCTTATTTATTTCTGAAATTCTTTCCATCTGAAGTTTTCTTCTACCTGAAGAGACTCCTTTAATATTTCTTTCAATATGAGTCTTCTAATAACAAACTTTCTTTGTTTTTCTTCATCTGAAAATGTCTTTATTTCACATTCAGTTCTAAAGGATATTTTCTTTTGATAGAGAATTTAGGGTTGACATTTATTTTCTTTCAGCACTTGACAGATGTTTTACTGTCTTTTGGCCTCCATGGTTTCAGATGAGAAATCCACCATCATTTGAATTGGTATTCTCCTATATGTAATATGTCATTTTTCTTTGGCTGATTTGAAAAAAAATTTTTTTTTAACCTTTGGTTTTCACCAGTTTAATAATCATTGTGTTTGAGTGTGAACTTCTTTGAGTTTACTCTTTAAAGGTATATTTTTTAAACTGTCTTTAATCAGTAAGATTATTTCAGCTATTATTTCTTCAAATATTTTTTTCAAATATCCCTTTGACTTCTGGACCTTCAATAATATGAATATTAGACTTTTTGTATTGTCTCACAGGTAACTGCCAAATTAATGCTTCAAAATATCAAGAAATCCCTGGAGGTTCCATGACAACATAAAGCTTTATAAACAAAGTGGATGAGAACCGGATCCTTGATAGATCAAAAGGATAGAAATACCTTGAGAAAAATGAAGAGACTATTATTGTTTGTTGGAAAATCCTAAAAACTACACTGCAAGACTAAAATTGATGATTAATACAACTCTCTATAAACCATGCTTCTACTTAAAAAAGATATGTCTGGATAAACATACTATATACTAGGTCATAAGATTAGTTATGACAAGGATGAAGATGTTGGCTGGCTCTACAAAACTGAAAGATAAGCAAATATTTCCTTGGCATCTTATGCTTATTTTTTTTCTCTTTATCTTCCCCTTGGCCATTCTCTATCTTGTCTGCTTCTCTCCCTGTAGAGGATTCAAGACACTCCTTTATCTCTGGCTGTTCATGAATTTTGGGTAGCTTGCTAAATAGTTCAAACACAATTGTGTTTGAAGAATTCAATGTGACACTCTTTTCAGGAATATTTGCTTTTAAAAAGAGAATAGTAATTAGCATATAAAAATAAATTACTCATGGTAGAATCTCATGACTCACAAATGTATAATAATTTGGGGTAGAGGCAGGTCTTTCTTCTCTTTCATTTTATCATATGTGGGTAAAAACCTAGTCTATCCGTGTATATAGAGCTGATCCATTGATGTTAATAATCAATACCCTCCCTTCAAAAAAGCTTTTAAAACCATGCAAAATTTTTATGGGCTTAGAAGATAATATATATATATATACACATATATATATACACACACATATACATACATATACATATATATATTTATATATAAAATATTTTCTTTAGGAATGTTTGGCTTTTCAGTTAATCAAATTCTATCTATAATAGCAAAGGCAGAAAAGTAGAATGGAGTAGAATAGATTTATCTAAAAATAGGCATAAAATTAATGGGGATATTTCTCAATATTATGTGTGCACCAAACTGAGGGCTAATTCAAGAGAGTGTAGTTCTTTGATTCCAGCTCACAAAAAAACATCCAAATATATATGGGTACTCTTGACTCAAAGAAATATAAAATTTTGTTGTTTGAGACAGACTGCTTCAATCTTTTATTTCCTTGTCTGGAAATGAATCTTTGTTCTCTACAGAGCATTCAAAGAAATCTTGGTTATGTTTTCAAGTTCTGCCTTGTGAATTTAGGATTAAATTACATTCTTAAAAATCCTAGAGTACCCATGATGTGACAATCATTGCACTAGATGCTTAACATCTGTACTTCACATAATCATCAAAAACATTCTGTGATACTGATGTTATCTTTTCTATTTCCTTTTTTTTAATATAAATATGGAAACTTAAGGGAAGTTAAACGATGTACCCAAGGTAATATAGCAGGTAAGAGGAAGAAGAATTACATGAACCTTGATCCTTCAACTCTGAATCATGTATTTTTTCCAATTTGCCTTTTATTATCTATCCACTATAGATTAAAAGAAGGCAAAGGAGACTATGCTTTCTTTTTAAAAACTTGTATCTTGTTGCATTTTAAAAGCAGAATATGATACATGCATTCCTAAAGAGATTTTACACCCTCATGTATATATGTGAAGATGTTGGCTGGCTCTACAAAACTGAAAGATAAGCAAATATTTCCTTGGCATCTTATGCTTATTTTTTTTCTCTTTATCTTCCCCTTGGCCATTCTCTATCTTGTCTGCTTCTCTCCCTGTAGAGGATTCAAGACACTCCTTTATCTCTGGCTGTTCATGAATTTTGGGTAGCTTGCTAAATAGTTCAAACACAATTGTGTTTGAAGAATTCAATGTGACACTCTTTTCAGGAATATTTGCTTTTAAAAAGAGAATAGTAATTAGCATATAAAAATAAATTACTCATGGTAGAATCTCATGACTCATGAGAAATAGGAATAACTCAATTCTCTGATCCTTTTTTTGGAAAAGATTTTATTTGTTTGCTTATTTATTTGAAAGAAAGAGAGAGGTTGGGGAAGAGGGACAAGCAGACTCCACACTGAGTGCAGAGCCCAATGTGGGGCTCAAGCCCATGACTCTGAGATCATGACCTGAACCAAAATCAAAAGTTGTACACTTAACTTACTGAGTCACCCAGGTACCCCTCAAATCTCTAATCCTAAAATCCAAAGGAAAAAATAAAAAGAAAGAAAGAAGGAAGGAAGGAAGGAAAGAAGGAAGGAAGGAAGGAAGGAAGGAAGGAAGGAAGGAAGGAAGGAGAAAGAGAAAGAGAAGGAAAGAAAGAAAGAAAAAGAAAGAAAGAAAGAAAGAAAGAAAGAAAGAAAGAAAGAAAGAAAGAAAGAAAGAAAGAAAGAAAGAGAAATGCTGTCCTGCAAGAGAAATTGGGAAAGGTCAAATTTTTTTTTTTTAATTTTCTTTTTTTTAGTAGACACACAATGTTACATTAGTTTCAGGTGGGCAAAATAGTGATTTATCTTCTCTATATGTTATACTATGCTTACCACAAGTGTAGCTACCATCTATCACCATACAACAGTATTACAATATCACTGCCTATATTCCCTCTGCTATGCCTTCTATTCCTGTAATTTATTCATTCCATAACTTGAAGCCTACCCCTTCATCCATTTTGCTCATTTCCCCATCCCTCTGGCAACCATGTTTGTTCTCTGTATTTAATGGTCTGATTGTGCTTTTTGTTTGTTTATTCATTTGTTTTTTAGCTTTTTGTAAAGTAAAACAATGTATTGTTGATACTAATCTAGTATTTGTCAAAATTATCCAAATAGTTAGCATCATAATTTATAACTTTATACTTTTAGTTTCCTATGAAGTTGCGGGTTTGTTTTTTTTTTTCAGAACACAATTTTTAATGCTACATAGGGATAGGCTTTAATTTTTTTTCTGTAACACTGTTGGAAACAGGTTGATTTCAATTCTTGACACTATAAATAATGATGTGATAGGAATATTTGTACATACATTTTTTATCAGAATTTCTAATTATTTCTATAGTATACATTGTGAGAAGTAGAATAAGTAGGTCAAAGGGTATGAATATTTTTAAGACTTCTGGAAAAGTTGTGTCTCCTTACACTAACATCAATAATATATTAGGGTCTATGTCTTAATATACCTTTTTCCCTTAATACCCTTTCTAAAACTGAGGATTATTATTTTTAAATTCAATACTTTATGATGAAATATCATATTTCCTTTTTTTCTTTGCTTTTTTTAATTACTGGTAAGTTTGAATTATACCTTCATATGATTATTGGTTGTCTGTAGAGAAAAAAATATATTTTTAAATTTTTCAGAGCAAGGTTAATTTTACTCAAATGATAATA
This sequence comes from Neomonachus schauinslandi, assembly GCF_002201575.2. NCBI lineage: Eukaryota > Metazoa > Chordata > Mammalia > Carnivora > Phocidae > Neomonachus > Neomonachus schauinslandi. The sequence continues at coordinate 55,562,415 of NC_058406.1, forward strand.
CCTTTGAGTAGATAATGTGTGTGTGTGTGTGTATACATTCAATTAATTGATTCTCCTAATTTTACCAATTAGACACAGGGATACAGAAATTAATTTGCCCATGATCATACAAAGGTTAAGTGGCAGAACCAGCATGTGAATCCAGGTGAGCAGCTCTAGAGTCTCACCTTTAACAACTGTACTATATTGACTCTTTATGTATATAAATTTCTAAGTACATTCATACTTATACCTGAGTTATTTCCTAATTATACTAGGCTGTATCAAAATTTATTTTCAAGATGAAATGTTACTTCTCACAGAGATAGAAAATATATTTTGATCAGAAAATGATGTGCACACATAGGATAAGGACATTTGTGTGATACATATTATGTAGATTGTATCAAAATAACACTATATACATTAAACATAATTTGCATATATGTCAGAAGCTGATTTACTTTGCCATCTGAATCTTTTGTAATTGAGTTATTTTATTGGAGAGACATATCTAATTCTGTGCTTCCTAACTTTAGAAAAAGCAGGACTTTGTAGTTCAGCAGATGATCTTGAGTATAATTAAAGGAAATACAGTGGTGCAAGAAGTAGGAATGATTTATTTAGAGAAATGAAAATAGAAGAATCCCTTAATAGTTGTCTAGAAATCTATACAAAATAACATTAACCTATTATTCTTTGAAATTTGCTGTCAATGTGTTCTTTTAATGTATAGGTTTTCCTTTAAATTTTGATATTCAAAAGATTTAAATTATCCATTAAAAATCTTTTCAGTAGTTTTTCTCATTGCTTTTATCCTGAGTATCATTTAATAATCTCAGGCCATCCAAATATTTCCCTGCTTATGTTAACTTTTATAACTTCATAATTTACATTTTACTCCTTATGCCATCAAAAAATTACTGTGATCTGTGGTGTTTGTTTCCCGAGATTAAGAATTCCTCATATCGGGGGGCGCCTGGGTGGCTCAGTTGGTTAAGCGACTGCCTTCAGCTCAGGTCATGATCCTGGAGTCCCGGGATTGAGTCCTGTGTCAGGCTCCCTGCTCAGCGGGGAGTCTGCTTCTCCCTCTCCCGCTCCCCCCTCTTGTGCTCTTTCTCTCTCTCACTCTCTCTCTCAAATAAATAAATAAAATCTTTAAAAAAAAAAAAGAATTCCTCATATCGGGGCACCTGGGTGGCTCAGTCGTTAAGCGTCTGCCTTCAGCTCAAGTCATGATGCCAGGGTCCTGGGATCGAGCCCCGCATTGGGCTCCCTGCTCAGTGGGAAGCCTGCTTCTCCCTCTCCCACTCACCCTGCTTGTGTTCCCTCTCTCACTGTGTCTCTCTCTCTCAAATAAATAAAATCTTTAAAAAATAATAATAATAAATAAATAAATTAAAAAAAAAAGAATTCCTCATATCAGTGAGATCATATGATACATGTCGTTCTCTGACTTATTTCGCTCAGCATAATACCCTCCAGTTCCATCCATGTCATTGCAAATGGCAAGATTTCGGCTTTTATTGATGGCTGCATAATATTCCATTGTATATATATATACCACTTCTTCGTTATCCATTCATCTGTCGCGGACATGTTAGCTCTTTCCATAGTTTGGCTATTGTAGACATTGCTGCTATAAACATTGGGGTACACGTGCCCCTCAGATCACTACATTTGTATCTTTGGGGTAAATACCCAGTAGTGCAATTGCTGGGTCATAGGGTAGCTCTATTTTCAACTTTTTGAGGAACCTCTATACTGTTTTCCAGAGTGGCTGCATGAGCTTGCATTCCCACCAATAGTTTAGGAGGGTTCCCCTTTTTCTGCATCTTCGCCAACATCTGTTGTTTCCTGACTTGTTAATTTTAGTCCTTCTGACTGGTGTGTGGTGGTATCTCATTGAGGTTTTGATTTGGATTTCCCTGATGCCGAACAATGTTGAGCACTTTTTCATGTGTCTGTTGGTCATTTGGATGTCTTTGCAGAAATGTCTGTTCATGTCTTCTGCCCATTTCTTGATTGGATTCTTTGTTCTTTGGGTGTTGAGTTTGATAACTTCTTTATAGATTTTGGATACTAGCCCTTTGTCTGATATGTCATTTGCAAATATCTTCTCCCATTCTATCGGTTGTCTTTTGGTTTTGTTGACTGTTTCTTTTGCTGTGCAAAAGCTTTTTATCCTGATGAAGTCCCAATAGTTCATTTTTGTCCTTCCTTCCCTTGCCTTTGGCAATGTTTCTAGGAAGAAGTTGCTGTGGCTGAGGTCGAAGAGGTTGCTGCCTGTGTTCTCCTCTAGGATTTTGATGGACTCCTGTCTCACATTGAGGTCTTTCATCCATTTTGAGTCTATTTTTGTGTGTGGTGTAAAGAAATGTCCCAGTTTCATTCTTCTACATGTGGCTGTCCAATTTTCCCAACACAATTTTTTGAAGAGACTGTCTTTTTTCCAATGGACATTCTTTCCTGCTTTGTCGAAGATTAGTTGACTGTAGAGTTGAGGGCCCATTTCTGGTCTCTCTATTCTGTTCCATTGATCTATGTGTCTGTTTTTGTGCCAGTACCATACTGTCTTGATGATGACAGCTTTGGAATAGAGCTGGAAGTCCGGAATTGTGATGCCGCCAGCTTTGCTTTTCTTTGTCAACATTCCTCTGGCTATTTGGGGTCTTTTCTGGTTCCATACAAATTTTAGGATTATTTGTTCCATTGCTTTGAAAAAAGTTGATGGGATTTTGATAGGGATTGCATTAAATGTGTAGATTGCTCTAGGTAGCATTGACATCTTCACAATATTTGTTCTTCCAGTCAATGAGCATGGAACATTTTTCCATTTCTTTGTTTCTTCCTAAATTTCTTTCATGACTATTTTATAATTTTGTGAGTACAGACTCTTTGCCTCTTTGGTTAGATTTATTCCTAGGTATCTTTTGGTTTTGGGTGCAATTGTAAATGGGATCAACTCCTTAATTTCTCTTTCTTCTGTCTTGTTGATGTATAGAAATGCAACTGATTTCTGTGCATTGATTTTATATCCTGCCACTTTACTGAAGTCCTGTATGAGTTCTAGCAGTTTTGGGGTGGAGTCTTTTGGGTTTTCCACATAAAGTAACATATCATTGGCAAAGAGTGAGAGTTTGACTTCTTCTTTGCCAATTTGGATGCCTTTGATTTCTTTTTGTTGTCTGATTGCTGTGGCTAGGACTTCTAGTACTATGTTGAATAGCAGTGGTGATAGTGGACATCCCTGCCGCGTTCCTGACCTTAGGGGGAAAGCTCTCAGTTTTTCCCTATTGAGAATGATATTTGCTGTGGGTTTTTCATAGATGGCATTTATGGTATTGAGGTATGTACCCTCTATCCCTATACTCCGAAGAGTTTTGATCAAGAAAGATGCTGGACTTTGTCAAATGCTTTTTCCTGCATCTACTGAGAGGATCATATGATTCTTGTTCTTTCTTTTATTAATGTATTGTATCATTGATTGATTTGCAGATATTGAACCAACTTTGCAGCCCAGGGATAAATCCCACTTGGTCGTGGTGAATAATCCTTTTAATGGATTGTTGGATCCTACTGGCTAGTATTTTGGTGAGAATTTTTGCATCCATGTTCATCTGGGATATTGGTCTGTAATTCTCCTTTTTGATGTGGTCTTTGATTTTGGAATAAAGGTAATGCTGGCCTCACAAAATGAGTTTGGAAGTTTTCCTTCCATTTCTATTTTTTGGAACAGTTTCAGAAGAATAGGTATTAATTCTTTTTTTTTTTAAAGATTTTATTTATTTATTTGAGAGAGAGAGAATGAGAGACAGAGAGCACGAGAGGGAAGAGGGCAGAGGGAGAAGCAGACCCCCTGCTGAGCAGGGAGCCCAATGTGGGACTCAATCCCAGGACTCCAGGATCATGACCTGAGCCGAAGGCAGTTGCTTAACCAACTGAGCCACCCAGGCGCCCAGTATTAATTCTTCTTTAAATGTTTGGTAGAATTCCCCTGGGAAGCCATCTGGCCCTGGGCTCTTGTTTTTGGGAGATTTTTGATGACTGCTTCAATTTCCTTAGCAGTTATAGGTCTGTTTAGGTTTTTCTCTTTCTTCCTGGTTCAGTTTTGGTAGTTGATACATCTCTAGGAATGCATCCATTTCTTCCAGTTTATCTAATTTGCTGGCGTATAGTTGGTCATAAAATGTTCTTATAATTGTTTGTATTTCTTTGGTGTTGGTTGTGATCCCTCCTCTTTCATTCATGATTTTATTTTTTTGGGTCATTTCCCTTTTCTTTTTGATAAGTCTGGCCAGGGGTTTATCAATCTTATTAATTCTTTCAAAGAACCAGCTCCTAGTTTCATCGATCTGTTCTACTGTTCTTTTGGTTTCTATTTCATTGATTTCTGCTCTGATCTTTATTATGTCTCTTCTCCTGCTGGATTTAGGCTTTATCTGCTGTTCTTTCCCAGCTCCTTTAGCTGTAGGGTTAGGTTGTGTATTTGAGACCTTTCTTGTTTCTTGAGAAAGGCTTGTATTGCTATATACTTTCCTCTTAGGACTGTCTTTGCTGCATCCCAAAGATTTTGAACAGTTGTGTTTTCATTTTATTGGTTTCCATGACTTTTTAAAATTCTTCTTTAATTTCCTGGTTGACCCATTCATTCTTTAGCAGGATGCTCTTTAGCCTCCATGTATTTGAGTTCTTTCCGACTTTCCTCTTGTGATTGAGTTCTAGTTTCAAAGCATTGTGGTCTGAAAATAGGCAGGGAATGATCCCACTCTTTTGGTACAGGTTGAGACCTGATTTGTGACCTCGGATGTGATCTATTCTGAGAATGTTCCATGGGCACTAGAGAGTAATGTGTATTCCATTGCTTTGGGATGGAATGTTCTGAATATATCTGTGAAGTCCATTTGGTCCAGTTTGTCATTTAAAGTCTTTATTTCTTTGTTGATCTTTTGCTTAGATGATCTGTGCATTTCAGTGCAGGGAGTGTTAAAGTCCCCACTATTATTGTATTGTTGTTGATGTGTTTCTTTGCTTTTGTTATTAATTGGCTTATATAATTGGCTGCTCCCATGTTAGGAGCATAGATATTTACAATTGTTAGATCTTCTTGTTGGATAGACCTTTCAGTAGGATATAGTGTCCTTCCTCATCTCTTATTACAGTCTTTGGTTTAAAATCTAATTTGTCTGATATAAGGATTGCCACCCCAGCTTTCTTTTGGTGTCCATTAGCATGGTAAATAGTTTCCCACTCCCTCACTTTCAATCTGGAGGTGTCTTTGGGTCTAAAATGAGTCTCTTGCAGACATCATATCAATGGGTCTTGTTTTTTTATCCAATCTCATACCCATTTAGCCCATTTACATTCAGGGTAACTATTGAAAGATAGGAATTTAGTGCCATTGTGTTGCCTGTAAGGTGACTGTTACTGTATATTGTCTCTGTTCCTTTCTGGTCTATGTTACTTTTCGGCTCTCTCTTTGCTTATAGGACCTCTTTCAATATTTCATGAAGGGCTGGTTTTGTGTTGGAAATTCCTTTAGTTTTTGTTTGTCCTGGAAGCTTTTTATCTCCTTCTATTTTCAATGACAGACTAGCTGGATAAAGTATTCTTGGCTGCATATTTTTCTCTTTTAGTGCTCTGATTATATCCTGCCAGTCCTTTCTGGCCTGCCAGGTCTCTGTGGATAGGTCTGTTGCCAATCTAATGTTTCTACCATTGTAGGTTACAGATCTCTCATCCTGAGCTTCTTTCATTATTCTCTCTTTGTCTCTGAGACTCATAAGTTTTACTATTAGATGTTGGGATGTTCACCTATTTTTATTGATTCTGAGGGGGGTTCTCTGTGCCTCCTGGATTTTGATGCCTGTTTCCTTCCCCAAATTAGGGAACTTCTCTGCTATAATTTGCTCCCATATACCTTCTGCCCCTCTCTTTCTTCTTCTTCTGGGATCCCAATTATTCTAATATTGTTTCATCTTATGGTATTGCTTATCTCTCGAATTCTGCCCTCATGATTCAATAGTTATCTCTCTTTTTCTCAGCTTCTTTATTTTCCATCATTTGGTCTTCTATATCACTAATTCTCTCTTTTGCCTCATTTATCCTAGCAGTTAGAGCCTCCATTTTTGATTGCACCTCATGAATAGCCTTTTGGATTTCGACTTGGTTAGATTTTAGTTCTTTTATTTCTCCAGAAAGGGTTTCTCTAATATCTTCCATGCTTTTTTCAAGCCCAGCTCGAATCTTTAAAATCATCATTCTGAACTCTAGTTCTGTCATCTTACTAATGTCTGTATTGATTAGATCCCTGGAAGTTGTTACTGCCTCTTGTTCCTTTTTTTGAGGTGATTTTTTCCATCTTGTCATTTTATCCAGAGGAGAATAGATGAATGAGAGAACAAAATGCTAACAGGGTAACAACGAACCCAGAAAAATATACCCTAAACAAATCAGAAGAGACCTGAAACCAGGGGAAAAGAAAGGGAAAGAAAGAAAAAAGAAAAAAAAGAAAAGAAAAGGATTAAAAAAAAAAACAAAGAGAATATGATCAAATATGATCAGGCTGGTGAATAGATCCATGCCACACACTAGATTTTGGGAGTATTTTGGTCTGTTAGAAGAAACTGCCTCCCAAAATTTTAAAGAAGAAAAACTTATATATGGATAAAAATAAGGGTAAATATGATGAAGGGATGGAATATGACTGTAAAGATGAAAATTATAAAAGATTTTATAAACGGATTTGATAAGAAGTTGGTTGAAAAAAGAAAGAAGAGGATTTAAAAAATAAAAAGGGAGAGAATGTGATCAGGCAGGAGACTAGAACAAAGTCATAAACTAGAGATTTAGGGTATATTTTCGTCTTTTAGAAGAAACTGTATCCCAAAATTTTAAAGAGAGGATAACTTTGTATATATATATATACCAAAAATAAGGATAACTACTATGAAGGGATAGAATATGACTCTAAAAATGAAAAATAAAAAATATTTTTTTAAAAAAGGGATTGATAAGATGTTGGTTGAAAAAGGGAGAAAGAAAAATTCAAAAGAAAAAAGAAGAAGAAAAAATGAAAATTAAAAAAATTAACTTTGAAAGACTAAAGAATCATGGGAAAAAAAGCCATGAATTCTATGTGCTGTATACCCCTAGTGCTGGCATTCTGCCATTCTCATTGATGGGTAAACTTGGTCTTGGCTGGCTGTTCTTGCTGATCTTCTGTGGGAGGGGCCCATTGCACTGGTTCTCAAATGTCTTTGCCTGAGGCGGAATTGCCCCACCCTTGCCGGGGGCCAGGCTAAGTAATCTGCTCCGGTTTGCTCTTGGGAGCTTTTGTTCTCTGCAAGCTTTCTGTATAGCTCTGGAGGATGAGAGTGAAAATGGCAGCCTCCCAATCTCCGCCCTGGAGGAGCTGAGAACTCCGGGCCCCACTCCTCAGTATACCCCAGAGAAAAGCAGTCAATTACTCCTGTCTCCCTGGTCTCCAGCCGCACTCCGTGCTCACCCGGCCTGTGACCGAGCATTTCTATCTCGGGCACATGACCCCATCTGGAATCTCCAAACCTAGCAGATTCCTGTGGTGTGCTCCCACGCTGCTTCTCCCAGGGCAGGAAGGGGAGTCTCCCTGGATTTGCCACTTGTTGGGTCCCTGCTGGAAGAGCAGTGGCCCGACTGTACCACGGATCACAGTTTATGGCAACCACTGGAGTGATGTCCCTCAGCGGAGCAGACTTCTAAAAGTTCTGATTTTGTTCTCCGCTGCTCTAATATCTGGTAGCCAGCTGATGGAGACTCCTACCCCTGTGGTCCATCTTCCTGTATATTGCCTCTGATTCACTTCTCCGCACATCCTACCTTCCAGAAAGTGGTCGCTTTTCTGTTCAGAGAGTTGCTGCTATTCTTTTCTTCGATCTCCTGTTGAGTTAGTAGGTGTTCAGAATGGTTTGATACCTATCTAGCTGAATTCCTGGGACCAGACAAAATTTAGGTCTCCTACTCCTCCACCATCTTGAAGGAGACTCTAAACCTAAACTTTTGAAGAGGTCATTTTATGAAGACTAGTTAGGGCAGTTGAAGAAACAGAGAAAATGGTTTTTAAGTGTTGTAAAAATTAAGTAAATTTAACTATAAATGATAGAATTAAAATAAAAGTGTGAGCTGAAACTTAGCAGTTAGGACTGGATAACATTGGGTCTTGCACTCCAAGGCAGGTCGCCAAGACTTTATTCTTTAGACCAGCCTTCCTTAAACACTGGTTTTATTTCAGATATGTAAAAATAAACTGGAGATTTTAATAAATATACATTGAAATCATACTTAAGTGAGAATTATTCTAAAGTCAACTTTAAAAGGGAAAAGTCTTGTAATATCAAAATTAGAAAGTCTTTTAGACTTTAGAAAGTCTTTTAAATTGCCTGTGAATTAGAGTATACAAGGTATATGTGCTTATATATTAATTTTATATGAATTATATATTAATTTTTATGAATGCTAAAGTTTTACCATCAACAAAGAAGGAACAGCAAAGAAGGAGAGTTGGTATAAAGATGACTTTCTACTTTTCCACCTTCAAACCTTTCTACCTTTAAGATAATAATCAATATATATTAATGAATATAGACCGCATTCAAATATTGCTTCTGGTCCAGTCTTTCTTTATTTGGGGACTCTAAATACTTGTGTTACAGTCCTTATTAATATAACCCCTATTTCTCTTATGCTTTTTAAAAAATTTTCAATCCTCCTGTCTCTCAATGCTTTATTCTATATCTTTTTGGAGTACTTTCTTGTTTACTAATTTTTTTTTATTTATGTCTATTCTTCTCTTAAGGCCATCAGTTTTCAGTCAGTATATTTTTCAGTAATAGGATTTCTATTTGATCTTTTCTACAGTTTCTAGTCCTTTGCTTAAACTCTCCACCTTGTATTTTAATTATTTGAGCATATTTTTCACACTCATTTTAATGACTAGGCTTGAGAATGTAATTACATATATCTCTACTGAGTCTGTTTTTATTTTTTGTTCTTTTTCTTAGTTTTTTTTATTAATTTTTTTCTCTTTGTATGTTTGGTTCTTTTTTACTGAATGCCAGACATTAAATATAAAAATTGTAAAAATAATTGAGACTATGGATGTTTCCTTTCCTTAAAAAAGGCAAAGGAACCATATGAACCATGCTGTGCCAAAATTCTAACTCATGGAAACAGTGAGATAATAAGTAGTTGTTTTAAACTGATAAGTTTGTAGTAATTTGTTACAAAAACAATAAAAAACATATATATTACACATACATAGATGTACACACAAACACATTTCATACTCAGTAGAAGTACAAGAAGAGGATATAGTTATGTAGAGTGAGAGAAGTAGGTCAATACTATATATACTTAGGAAATAATAATGTTAAAGGGTAGATAGCACAAGAGGATCCCAAAGAAGTAAGATGTGTTATGGAAGCCAAGAACAGAGAAAATCCTAGGAATGAAGGAATGCATGCTAATACAGCATTTCACAGTGTGAAATGTCATAGAAGAGAACAAATTATTGGCAAGGATTGCTACTATATTATAGCTCCTTTTTATTATATAATTTTCTGAATGACTGCCTTTTTTTTTTCTTCTTGTAACATTATCTTATTAGATCATAGTGTGAATTCATTATGTGGATTATGTCATATACTATCTTTCCCACTTATCAATAGTGCTAAGAAGCTCAGAAACAAAAATGGAGTCCAATTCCAGGAAGCATAAGGATTTGATTTTAGTTAGCGTCCTTCAAGAAGTGGAGGCCAAAATAGAATTAGCCATGCAAGAGATTTATTGGGAGCAATTCCTGTAAAGATAAAGGGAGGAGAAGAAGGAATAGATGGGGAAATTCTTCAGATAATAATATAGGGCTGAGTCCTAGGAAATGAGAGAGAGAAGGAAGGATTGGGTAGTAGGAGCCTCAGGCTGCAATGTAGCTCTGAGAAAATCTGGCAAAGGGGAGGCACAGAGTAAAGATTACCTATAAGAGGAGTGTCATGTTGGCAGAAATGGCACAGCTATCATACCCCAAGCAAATTTAGTCATTAGCTTTGAGCAACCCTGGGTGAGTTTGGGCTTGGAGAGAACACTATAATGGTTTCAAAGATGTGGTAGCTATAAGCTGTCTTCTGACCTATGCTTTTCACAGAAGATTTTCTTAAAGGGGTATCTGAGCAGCATACCCTCAGGGCCACCACAAATAATATAGCATGAATTATTCCCCAACCCCTTCACCTTTTCTTATCTTGTTATTTTGTTGGTATGCATTTTTATAAGGGTGCTTCAAAATATCACTGGAATGAATAGATTGTAATATATTTTTACTGGAAGACTAAACTAAAGGTAAGATTATAAAAACAAATGTTGGGATCTATTGGAAATAGAGTGAATATTGTTCCACTTTATGGATGGTTTATTAACTCCCCTAAACTTTTGATCATACTTTTTTTCTATTCATATTTTATATTTTTAGAACTAGCTTATTACCTGCATTCTATTTTCACATGATTTCAGGCATTGAGAAAGTTCCAAATGTATTTCCTTCTCTTTCTATTGTCTGATGCCTGAAATTACATAATCAGATTAGTGGTATGGTCTCTTATACTTCATGTTTTCTTTTGCCTCTCCCTGGAGTGCCCTCCAATCTTTTTTTCTCTGCTTATCTCATTTATCTTTCAAGGATCAGTTCAAGCATTATCACTTCCAGGGAGCACCACCACATACCCTTTCTGTGCTTCTGTAATATGCCATATGTATATCCATTATAATATAACTTATCCCACTGTACTATCTCGATTGTTTGAGCTTCTTGAGCAGAGAGCATGTGTTTAGCACTTTTTTAGCACAGGTATGTTTAGCACTTCTATTGAGTCATTTTCGCTTGAAGGTGATTAAGAGACAGAAGTAGGTTTTGAATGGGCTAGGAAGTGGTCTGGGGGCTAATGATGGCGGCACTGCTACTGAACAAAGTTTTAGAAAAGCCCACCTCTGAGATTATAGAGAGTGTTCAGAATTGGAACCCTGAGACTAAGTTACTTACTCAAACAAAATTCATAATTTTTCTAAAGCTGACCCTGGGATAGGATTATTTTAATTTTAATATGTTATCTCAGCCCAAGTGGATTGGTTTGGTAAACTATTTAAGTGCAGTATTGTGTGTGTGTGTGTGTGTGTGTGTGTGTCTTTCCACCCGTTAGTAAAGGCAAATGGCATTCATACATCTGCTTGAGTGGAAAAATGTTTTCTTGATTTCCTACAGATGTGACCTCAAGAATGGCATGTTAGTTAAATCCAGGAGCAAATAAATCAATACCAAATGTGAAGTGGCATTTAAAGGTTTATCTCACTGCCAATTTTTCTTTAGAGCTGGCTTGATTTCTTTCAGTAACAGACCTTCTGGGACTCTACCAGTTTGCATGGCTTTCTTCATTGTTTCTCCTCTGGGACACTCACTGATCTTTTGAGAATATTCCCAACTCCTCTTGTTTCTGTAGTCTCTGTCTAGAGGACTCTGTTCAGGGTGAATGAGAACTAGACTCGAGAAACAATGTAGCTCTGCCTTTTGCAATACTGCACTTAAATAGTCATTGGCATAATCATCATGTTTTAAAAATTAATGGAATTATGACATGCTAGAGATTTTACAAATACATATATTCTGAGTGATAATTGTGAATATACTTTTTTTCTTGTAGTGAGTCAAAGATACTTAACTGCGGAACACTTATCATAAAAGGGAAAAACAGAAAAACTTTCTTTAGATCTGTAGACATCACCCCTCTGCTTAAAACTTTCCAATGGCTTTGCACTTCAAATAGAATAAAATTTAAATGTTGTCATGGTCTGTACGACCTTATATGATCTGGACATAATCTGATTTTATAACTTCTATTAGCAGTTTTCCCTGGTTTCCTAGCGCCAGTAGAGTTCCTTTTGATACTCAGACATGTCTAGGCCCTTTCCGCCTTAAGAACTCTACATATGATAAAGGTCCATTTTTTCCCCCTGATTTTCGTGTACCTGCTTCCTTTTCATTTGATCTCAACTCAAATGCCATCTTCTTAGAAAGGTCTACTCTGACCGTCATAGATAAAGTAGGCCCCTCCCCACCCCATATATATTCCATTATTCTATTTTATTTACTCTAAAGCACTCTGAAATTACCTTAGTGTGTTGACTTGGTGAGGGCATGAGCTTTATCTGTTTGGTCATGAACAAAGGGACACATAGCTGCAAATATCAACAGGCTTATATATGATCCTCTCACCTCAAGTCTAGTTCTTTGAAAGTACTTCAACTAGCTCTGATTGGACCTGCTTAGATCAAGTGACCATACCAAAGCCAAATGTTGAGGCCAAGGGGGTAGAACATAAATTAGTCAAACTGGGTTTACATGCCGCCTGCATGTAAAGGGTGGGACAAGCCCTGATAGTGATACCAAGAATGTGAACAAGGGTTTTTTTTTCCAAAGAAAATTGGGGTAATTTTCCTGAAAAATTGATAAATGGAGACTAGGAAGTGAAAGCAGTGGTTGCCCACTACAAGAAATGGAAATAACATGGTCACTTTAAAGGGTAACAAGGCATTCCTTAGTGTGGATATATCCTAATTCAGTTAACCAGTTCACTCTGGATGGATATTTTAGGTTTTTTACAAAATAGCGATGTAATGAACATCATTGTATGTTCATTTTATTATATCAGGATAATTCCTTAAAGTGAAATTGCTGGATCCTGTTGTACGTATTAAATGAAGTTCTACTAAATGAGAACAGGTTTTCTTGTGAAACCTTATTCCCCTTGTTAGAATAGTCCTGCCCAAAAGAAGTATAATGTGAGCCACATATATAAATTTTCTAGGAGCCATGTTAAAAAAGTAAAAAAGAAGTAAGTGAAATTAATTTTCTAAATGTATTCTATTTAACCTAATATGTCAACAATAGTATCATATCAACATGTAATTAATATAAAAATTTACTCATGAGATATTTTATATTTTTTTCTCATGCTAAAGTCTTTGAAATCAAGTATGAATTTTACACTCACCACACATTTCAATTAGGACTTATGCTCAGTGGATGTGCAGTTAGTGACTACCTATGCAAGAGCACTACTCTAGAGTATTCTTGTTCTAGTAAGCATATGAGGGTTTTACACACTGTGGTGTTTTCAGAGACTAGTCCGTAGGCAATTGTTTAAAGCTAGCTCTAAATTGAACCTAGTACAAATCAGCCATTAATCAAAAGTCTCACTCTAAGTGATAGTTTGCAAATACATAGAGGAGAGGACTTGGCAACATTAGAAACCTATCATGAAGACAAGGATATAGACACCAGGAGGAGGCTTGATAGAAAAGCTGAGTGAGGCCCAGTGATGAAAAGTTTGCTAGTGGGTATAGTGAGAAAGGATAGAAATCTGGGAAAACTTAACTAAACTGCCCAGAGGAAAAGAATACTGAATCTGATGAACCACAGTTATCTGGTTACCACCAGAGTGGTAAATTCCACTGTCATCACAGAGATTTCATCAGACTTTGGAAGCCTAGATGAAATATGCTTTTAGACTATGGAAATTTTCTTACCCTGATTTTATAAAAATGTCTAATATATATTGAGTGCTTGCTTATTCAAACTGTGTTCTGCATCTACTTGTTCCTTACAACATGTGAATAAGATACTATAGTTACACTAAGATAAAAAACTGAGACAAAAGTAATTGTTTTCATATCTAGCAACTGATGGAACTGGAATTTAAACTTTTGACTTCTAATTCCAATGTCCATGTACATTAGCTCTGTTCTATTTTATTCTTAACTATACTAACATTCTCATCTATCAGCCTTTCGACTAATCTAATTTCTTATGCACACTGATATAGCAAGTAGGTACCCTGAAATCTTAGACATAAACATTCTAGTCACCAAAAGTTAAATTCTCTTTTGAAACTTAATATTTAGGAATTTAACCTACATATTTATGTCTTATGAAATGGCCAATGAACAACTCAAGGTATGAAAAAAAAATTATCTGAAGTTGAAGACCAAATCCTGAACCCTGGGGATTCCATCAGACCCTACCTGAATAGCCAATCTCTCCTCTTCTCTTTATGGCCTCTCCATCTCATTTTTTAGATAATTTTATATAGTCATTTAGGAAAAAAATTCCCTTGGAATAAATAAGAAAGTGCCATTATCTTAATGTGACAGATAGAAAAGTAGCACAGGACCAGAACAATAATTATTTAATCCCTGAGTGGGAGATGCTGCTGAGCCTCAAAGAAGTACCTGGGGGAGTATGTGATAAAAATGTTGGTGTCAGGGTGTGCATTATTTGGTTCCAATTCCTAAATCTAGTTGCAGATACAATATTCTGACAAAAAAATTTATGAAGTCAATAGCCTGAGGATGCAAGGTTTTTGTTTCTTTGCTACTATTGACTTTGAGGCTTCAATTTGAAATCTGTCCATTTAGGGCAGATTTGACCTTTAGAAACTCACAACTCTTTCATTGATCAAATGAACAAATCACTTATATTAAAAAAGTAGGTACTTATTAATTGTTCACTTAAAAAATTTAGGACTCATTTTTGTAACAGAAGGGTTAAATCAATTAAAGAAGGGGGCCATTAGACTGAGATTTTTTTTTAAATTTTTTTTTAAAGATTTTATTTATTTATTTGAGAGAGAGAATGAGAGACAGAGAGCACGAGAGGGAAGAGGGTCAGAGGGAGAAGCAGAACCCCTGCTGAGCAGGGAGCCCGATGCGGGACTTGATCCTGGGACTCCAGGATCATGACCTGAGCCGAAGGCAGTCGCTTAACCAACTGAGCCACCCAGGCGCCCAGACTGAGATGGCTTTAATGCCTTCACAGTCTAGTGAGCAAAACAAAATCTAAGCCTGTAAATGACTCAAAGTTAAGAAATGGAAACTTAAGATCAACCAATCACAAACAGCCAACTAGGCTTTCTCAAATAAGGCAACTGCTTAAACTGTGACCAACCAAATAATTCCCTTGCATTGCTTCTGTGTCTTCTCTGTAAAAGTCTTGTCCCTAGGTCATGTTGGTGCAGTGCTCTTAACCACCTCTGGTTTAGGACTGCCTGATTTGGACTGATTTTTGCTCAAACTCACCATTTTTAATATTCTTTAGTTTATCTTTTAACAGAAACATGGAGGGGGCCTATGAAATTATCTCACTAAGCACTTAGGTAAAGGGCACTTACAGATCTGTTTATGTTTATGTTTATGTGTCTGCTGTGGTACCAAGCTTGGAGGAATGCAAACAAACAAACAAATATTCTTCCTACTCATAAGCCAGGAAAGGAGCAGTGTTATGCACAGTATTTATAAACAACCCATATGATGATTACCAAATTCAAACAGTTTATGTAGGTAAACATAAGGTTGAACAAATAGAGTCTTAGGATTTAAAAGTTTAAATTGCAGAGAAAATGGCTCTTTCTTCCAACAAAATGTTTTGTTGAAATATTTGAAATATATTTACCTAGAGTAAAAAAATGGCCCAACAGACTTAGAGCTTCTCAGAAGTGGTGCTCAGGGAAGGTAGATTTCATTTTTTTTTCAGCGTGCTTTGGTGTCCTAACAGCTTGATAGGGAGGGATGTGGTAAGCTGGCTGAAGCAGAGACTGTGTTCCTCTGGTTTGTCACTGTATCTTCAGGGTGTGGCACTGACAGGGAAGTATGCAAATGATGCCAAGTAAATGAGAGACTTTCACTGCTGAGAAGTTTCTTTCATCAGTGGTGTTTTGGCTACACAGTTGGCATTTGAACCTCTTGGTATGCTGCCATAGAGGAAATTTTTTTTTAAAGATTTTATTTATTTATTTGAGAGAGAGAGACTGAGAGAGAGAGAGCATGAGAGGGGGGAGGGTCGGGAGGGTCAGAGGGAGAAACAGACTCCCTGCCGAGCAGGGAGCCCGATGCAGGACTCGATCCAGGGACTCCAGGATCACGACCTGAGCGGAAGGCAGTCGCTTAACCAACTGAGCCACCCAGGTGCCCTGCCATAGAGGAAATTTAACAGAGAGTTAAAGCAGATGACCTAACTGTCATTTTCAATCTTAAGAGACTATGACTTTAAGACCTTTCAAAGACTGGCAATTTGATGGGAGTGATGGAGCAAAAAGTCTAGTACCCCGGCCTCAGGAACACCACCCCTCTGATGGAATTTGAGGATTTGTTGATGAAGATAAACATTTAGAAGAAGGACTGCTGTACCCCATCAGATAAAAGCTGGGACACAGGGTTTGTCTAACATAAGTTTAAGTTCATAGCCTCCAACTAATTTTGAAAAAAAAATTTTTTTTTATCGCATGAGGCTCAGAAATGACCTCATCAAAGTGTTGGAGGACTTCTCTCAAGGCCCGAAAGCTCCATGGGAACCATTTGAGTCTGGGGGAAGCACATAGGAGGCTTGAACTTAATTGGCTCCTTTTTTGGCTCCTCTGAGACCCTAGCTGTCTCAATATATACACGGAGGTAATGACACTTGCCGCCTTGCATTCATTAGTATAATAGCTTTAATGATTTGATTTGCTCCTATAAAAGGTGCTATATAAATGCAAATGATCACCAAGAATGATAATTAAGTCTTTAGCTGCAAACCACTCACACCTAATGTCCATATGTCAGAGAATGAGAAATGTAGAGGTATTAAGAAAACTGTCCCCTCTTTGTGCTAAATATGGTGACAGGCATTTGAAAAAGATATGCCTTTCTCTGATTCCATAGCCTGAGTATTTTTGCTGACTGAGGGAGATAACTGATATAATTCATCTTTCAGAAGTGTTAAATGTTAGGGAGGCAAGATGGTGCATTAAATATGGAGGGTGAGGGGGAGAAAAGGAGCAAGGAGTCTATTTCCAGGTGGGAAAATGCAAAGTCCCCAAACCTTAAGTGCATTTAATAGAGAGAGATTTATCATGATTTGTACACTGTCAGCACTGTACACAAACAGCTTTACAAGAGGAAAAAAGTGCCAAAAGCAGGACCTGAGCATCTCAGCCTGAATATAGCTCAGCCCCACATGCATTGTTTTCTCTGCCCTGACCAGAATTAGATACCACTTATTGACATTGTTCATCTCCATGAAATCAACAATCTGATTAAATAACAAAAGCTTCAGGTCTCTTGATTTAAATTTAGAAAGAAGAGGGAATTTTTGTTGCTAGAAATATGCTTCCTTTGCCCTTAAGTTCATCTGCCCATTCTACTGTTACATTATCAAAAAAAAAAAAAAAAAAGATAAGCTAAAATGCAGGATAAAGGTGGCCAGGCATTCATTCCTGTAACAGGTTGATTGTCCCACTTCTTTTTAAAGGATACATTTCATGGGGTTTGATTTTTACAATGTAAGCTGGAGCACAGTTTTCGTTTTTCCTGTTAACTGATGTATTCCTTTAATAACCCTGATACTGTTGTACATGTGGCCAAACCCTCTTCTTAGCATAATACTTAAATAGAGCATTAATTATGAATAAGGAATTTTTACCACTAGCTTAGCCCCTTTATCTTCCTTGGTTTGCTTGGGACTGTTATTTTTATATTCTTTGGGCATTTCTCATTGACTTCTTACAGTATCACAATGTGATCTGATCTTAAATTCTTGTCTTTTCCTTTGTAGCCCATTTTAGTTTTATAGTTTGGCTATTTCATCTATTTCTTGATCTAAGATCAGGTCTTTCATTTGTTTATAGATAATTTACTTCTCTGGTTATTTGGGGTTTTAAGCTTAAAATGCCGGTTGAAGTGAGGAGTTCAGAAAAGAGAAGAGACTCAAAGTACTTTAGAGTCTAAGACATTTCAGTTTTATCCTAGGGGGTTAACTCTCCAATTCAAGGTGAGAAGGTTTATAAAAGTTAGAAAAACAGGTAAACTCATGAAATGACTTCTAAAGTCTCATGTAATTTGCTTTTTAAAAATGGGTTGAAAAGAGAGTATACACAACAAAAGAGTTAGTTCTGAACCTTTTTTCCCTCCCATGCAAATAGGGAAGTTGTTGTGGAAAATAGGAGAAATTTATCCAGCAGCCAGCTAATTGTAAATTTTAAAATGTAAGTGGTAATATTTTCAAAGCATATTTTAAAGCAGTCCAAACCCAGTTACAGGATTAGAGTGATTTGAATCCTCAGCAAAATTTTAAAACTTGCAAATTTGTTTTTGTTTCCTTCTCTCTTTCCATTTGTCATTCTGGTGCTACTCCACTTCACCTATATTTTAACTGTTCAAACCTCATCTGGCAGTTTAACACTCCATATGCCCTCTCTTTCCCCATCCCTTCAAAATTCCTTTCTTTGTAAGGTGATTCAGTTAGGAGAAAAATAACTGTAATCAACTTCCCTTTACCAGAGTATTTGTATACAGAGGAGAAAAATAAATTTTACAAAAGAAACAACATTTTATAAGTGGTATGATAGCTACTTTACTGGTTTTGCCTACTCTGAGCATTTGACAAAATCTTGACTTCTATGGTTAGATAGGGTTTCCCCAATAAAATAATTTATGTATAAGATAAATAACAAATAAATTCATTTTATTAAGCTAATTCAAGTTGATAGTGGTTGTCTGAAGCTCTGTGCTCAGAGGGTGTGTAAAGCAAAGTGAAGATGCAATAGGAAAAAACAGAGCCATCAGTTAGAGATATCTTTCACAGATGAGGGACAAGGGAATGGTGGTCCTAAAGTCAAACATTTACCATTCCTAATATATTGAACTATGTTAAGATAACCCATCCTTTAGGGGTGCCTGGGTGGCTCAGTCGTTGGGCGTCTGCTTTCGGCTCGGGTCGTGATCCCGGGGTCCTGGTATTGAGCCCCGCCGTCGGGCTCCCTGCTCCGCAGGAAGCCTGCTTCTCCCTCTCCCACTCCCCCTGCTTGTGTTCCCGCTCTCGCTGTGTCTCTCTCTGTCAAATAAATAAATAAAATCTTTAAAAAAAAAAGATAACCCATCCTTTAAAGCAGGTGAGACTATTAAATAAAATAATGCTTAAGAAGTACTTAGCATGGTCCTTACGGAGATTTTGATTCAGTGTGTTTGACATGATTACAACTACACAGAAACAACAATAGCAACAAAACAGCAACTGACAAGATGAGAATGATTTTCCACTGGGACTGAAACCCATTGGCTTTACCTAGAGTAGGCAATCAATACATATAGCTGTTGAATTATCGAAATAATGTACTATGAGCTCCAGAAGCATTAAATTGATCTATGAAAATGCAAGTTATGATTACATATGTGTGGGAAATGCTGTATGGTCTGTCCCCTTTTTCAAAACTAAAACACACATTTGCTTATAGAAGTTGAGAAGTCCTCTGGTAAATAAATATATCCTATTTTGCAACATTAACTGTTCTTCCTACCAGATCAATTGCAGCACTGTGCAACATCATGTCATTATTTCTGCCTTAAAAAAGACAACAGAAAACCTCTTTTTTGATTTAACCTAATTACCATCCCAATTTTCTGTCCCCTGGTACATCATATCCCCTCAGATTAGTTGCCTCTATGTCCTGTGTTATAGACTGAATCATGTCCCCCCAAATTCATATGTTGAAGCCCCAATCTCTAGTATCTCAGAATAGCTGTATTTGGAGATAGGACCTTTAAAGAAGTGACTAAGTTAAAATGAGGTAGGTCATTAGAGTATAGGCCCTAATCTATCTGACTCTTCCCTTATATGAAGAGGAAGTTTGGATACTTAGACACTCGGGGTAACACATAGAGAAAAGATGATGTGAGGACACAGTGAAAAGGTGTCCCTCTGTAAACCAAGAATGAAGGCCTCAGAAGAACCCAAACCTGCTGACACCTTGATCTTGGGCTCCTAGTTTCCAGAACTCTGAGGAAATAAATTTCTGTTGCTTAAGCTACCCAGTCATGGTATTTGGTTAGGGCAGCCCTAGCAAGTATTTGTCTCCCCCCATTTTCTCTTGAACCTTCTCTATTCAGATTTTTGCCCTCACTGTTCTTCCAAAACAGGTACATATTAGGATTCGACACCATTTGACACAGTTGATTACTCCTTCCTCCTTGGAAATCCTTTTCCAGTTGGCTTCTAGGACATCAAACTCTCCTGGAGACTTCAATGACTGTGCCTTCTCAGTCTTCATTCTGGATTTTCCTTATCTCCCTGATCTCAAACAGTGCTTCCACCCTGGTCCCCTATTCCTCTTTCCTTCCTCCTGTCATTATCTAACACCTAGCATATACTTATTGTTATCGTCTGATTCCCTCCACAGGAATGTGAGAGATTTTTGTCTGTTTTACCCACTGATATTTCATCAATAGTTAGAACAGTACCTGGCACATACTAAGTAGGTTCAACAAAGGCTTTCTTGAATAAATTGGGTAAAACCAATCAATGTAATTAGGAAAATGGCCTTTTATCTTGTCTAGAGTCTTCCTTTACTCATTATGTCATTGTCTGATGAACTTTTCTTGTGTTCCATGCCATTTGGAGGCAGCAGAGGTTTATTTCAGTAGCACTTTAGTAAATTCTAACATAGTCTGGTGGTCAAGACTATTGGCTCTAGACTTGGACTCTATACCTTCAGTGGTTGTAATAATACACATATATTCTTTAACTTTTTTGTGCCCTTTGCCTCAAATTTGAACAAAAACTAATGATTATTTTGCCCTACAGCATTATCATGGAGATTAAGGGAAAGAACACATGTGAGGTACTTAAAACAGTGCTTGGCACTTGTAAATATTTACTGTTAAATTCTATCATTAATTCAATCAGAATTTCTACAGCAGAGGTGCAATGCTGGAACCTTGGCTTCTATTCTTTTATCTTTACCAGTTGCTAGTGCAGTAATCTGTATAACAAATCTATTTAGAGATGTTCTCCCATCTACCTCAAACACACACTAATCAGAATCAACACCCTAATCAGATACATAGGTGTTAGGAAACATCAGTCCCAAGGGTTAATGGGACATTCTTAGTAGAAGAGTGCTAGCAGTCACTCCTGTTCCAGGCCTCACATAATGTCCCAGAAGTACTTCTTACAATTCTTTGCAAAAAGACTAAAGAGAATCTGGGATCCTCTTCAAATTTAAGAGTTTTGAGTCAATGAAATACTTTTTTGATATGGAAATGCAGCATAAAATAGTTAAATAATCAGGCATATGGCATAGGAATTGTAATAGTATCTATATCTCTATTCAGTTGAGGAGGGGGGGTAGTGGAAGTAGGAATGGGGCTGTTTTAAGCTCACAATATGAAAAAGGACTTTAAAGAATGCTTTATTTGTTGTACTTCTTTCCTGTTTGCAGCAGAAAACAAAAGGTTAGTTCACAAGCCTATGGCCCTATCTGTAGGGAACAGGCTTTAGCATTGAACACATACAGATGAGAGAACCCAAGCACAAGGTGTTAACACATACAGGAAGCCTAACATTTGGCGGAGGGCTGTGAAGGGAGCAAATTTCTTTAGCAACACTAATAATAAATATGCTGTTGAAAATGCACAATAATTGTTCAGTATAAGGAAAGACTGGACATTTTGTAAATTTTAAGAAGGGAATTGTGGGCAAACAGAAAATCACATGTAAAGCAGGGCACAGTTAGAATGAGAAATGGTTTAGTATGGTAGAAACATAATGTGGGGTGAGGTTTTCAAAACATTTTTATTGAGAAGGTGATTTTTAGATTATTGCAGTGAACTGAATCTCCCCAAATGCTTAAACTAAAAGTAAATTGCAGTTTTCCTCTGATGGGTATTACATGAAGGACTTTGGTCACTACAATGTAAAACTCTAACAAGGAAATGGATTCAAGTTGTAGGAGTGGTTAAAGTTCAGCATGGTAAGTGGTATAGTATAATACCTAAAAATGGCTTTGAGTTCAGGCAGACAAGTTCATATTCCATCTCTGTGACTTGCTAAATGGGTGACCTTGGGCAGGTTAATTAATGTCTTTGAGCCTAAATTCTATTTTACAGAATGTATACAGAATGTAATAGTATCTTCCTTACAAGTTGGTTGTAAGGATTAAATGAAATTGGTATAGAAAGTGTACAGCACTGTGTCTGCCTTATCGTTAGTGTTTGGTGAAGGTAGGTGATGATTTTTGATAGTAGCAATCACTGAAAGTTTGGTGAGGGTGGGTGATGATTGTTAATAACCACAATCACTGAAAGGGCTTGGGTGGGAGTCTTGGGAAGGAAGATTTTAGTATCAGAAAATGGACAAAACAGACCCAAATTCAGATAAAAATACATCTCAGTTCCTAGATTGTATTGGAGGAAAAGGAGAACATCATAGCTTCACGTGAAAGAATGTGTGGGGATATATGTGAACTTCTTATATACTGGAACTTAGAGGAGTAAGGAAATGTAATCAATGTGGACCTAGGTCACTTGAGCATGCTTTGCTCTCATCAGTTGGCTAGCTAATGTCATAAGATTAACAATAAACTTAGGGAACTCTGACAAGTTTGATTATGGAACTTCAGAATGCCACAATATTCTTTAACTGGAGTGAGTGCGATAATAGAAAAATGATCTTATTGGATTGTCAGTGATAGAAAAAAATATATGCATACTTTTAAAAAAATCCCTTTGGGCTTTAAGAAAGGTATTCCTCTTGCACTGGTGTTTCACTGTTCAGTGGGGCTAGCCAGATCTTACACTAGAAAGGATATGCCAGTGGTGCCCAAGGAGCATGACTGCTGCTCTTCTGAGTTTCCCTGTGCTGCCCTTCACGACTATGCTCTCCATGGAAATGTTGTGTCTCCTTTTTCCAGAATTGTTTATCAAAACCATTTTTGAAATGGTGAAGATTTTTATGTATGTTACCATCATCCACACCAATAAAATATTTTTCTACTGATCCTCTCAAGCTCTAAAGCAAAGCTTCTTGCTATTCTGTAATATGCCCCGACTCCTGAGATGATTACATTTTATGCTGGCTCATGGCATAAACTTTCACAACTGCCAGCTGAGTTGTCATTGTAGTACAACCAATTCCTTGACTGATGTACAGTGTCTGAGATGTCTTTGTTCTCCTGGCTTCCCACTGGTTATCAGATTACAGTTAAGAAGAAAAGAAGAGTGTAACAATCAGAATAACACTGGGGTCTCTAATGATATTAGAGGTTACCTTCTCTTTAAGAGAGCATTTGTTATTTTAAAGTGATTGGATCATCCAAATACGTCATGCTGGGCAATTCAGCTCAACTATAGACTGGGGCTTTGGAAAGCTTTCTTCCTGATCCCAGAGTTCATCTCATTTTTGGCTGTAGGAAATCGGTGCCTTGAGAAATTAGATGTCTGGAATAATCTTTAATCTCAGTAGATGGCTTTTGTTGTTGTTGTTGAAGTGCTGCCCAATTGTGAGGAAAAACACAATTTTCTTTACAATGCAGAGAAAGAAAGTTGTTATGTATGTATGTATGTATGTATTATTTTTTTAAAGGAAAATGCTTAATGCTGGCCTATTACTTGCAGAAAAGAGATAATACTTTACACTTGTGCTGAGAAAGCGTCAGCTATTTTGCTTTCTTTTCTTCCAAAATGGAAGAAATTTGACACATTGAGACATTATTTGGAAAGCATATAGGACATTTAGAATTGGCTTTCAGTCTGTAGATAGCCTATTGAAAAATTCAGAAATAAGCCTTGATTAATCAACCAATTTTTTTGTTTTGAAAACTTCTCTGAATCTATTATTATGTAAAACAAATAAAAATGGTTTTCCTTTCAAAGATGCTTTCTAATCTCCACTGTGCTTCAGAATTGCAACTTCCTATATGTATATACTGTTCTTCTTATAGAAATGGGAATTCTTTCTTCTCCCTACCCTCACTCACCTCTTCTCTATGTTGCAATGACCAGGTTAAAAATACTTTGTGTTTAAAATGTCTTTCCAGGGAGCCTGGGTGGCTCAGTTGGTTAAGCGACTGCCTTCGGCTCAGGTCATGATCCTGGAGTCCCAGGATCGAGTCCCACATCGGGCTCCCTGCTCAGCAGGGAGTCTGCTTCTCCCTGTGACCCTCCCCCCTCTCATGTGCTCTCTCTCTCTCTCATTCTCTCTCTCAAATAAATAAATAAAATCTTTAAAAAAAATAAAAGATAAAATGTCTTTCCAGGGGTGCCTGAGTGGCTCTGTTGGTTGAGCATCTGACTCTTGATCTCAGCTCAGGTCTTGATCTCAGGGTTGTGAGTTTGAGCCCCGTGTTGGGCTCCATGCTGGGTATGGAGCCTACTTAAAAAATAAATAAATAAAAGTAAAATGTCTTTCCTGAATCCCAGCTGCAGGCTTTTAATCCTAATGGAATACATGCACAGATTTTACATACTTGTTTTGTGCAACAGCTGCTTGGCAAAGGAATTTGGAATGTAGATGTAACCTCTAACAAGGAAAACTCAGACAAACCATATCAAATTGTATTGAAATAGGGGGAAGCTGAGATCACCAAAGAGAAAATATATAGTCTGTAATTCAAATGGCCAAGGCAGATTGTTTAAAACAAAAGTCAGAAAGCATTCTGCTTGGCAGTAAAAATTTGAGTTCTCCTTCCATCTTCTCAAACAGTCTCATGTTGTACTATTCAGCCCCATTGCACCAGATGTAGGGGCTCCAGTCACAGGATTATCTAGTGGAATAGATAATCCATTCCTTCTGTGTTGCTAATAGGTAAGGCTGTTCATGCAGAACACTAATGACAGTGGACAGCACTCTGCTTTTTTACAAGCAGACCCTGAAGGCTATGACTCTTTTAGATATATCAGGCTGCTCTACTGGTCTGATTACTCACAGTGGGAGAAGTGTCCAGCTGATCCCTGTGATCAGTCTCACCAGCAGTGCAAAGACCCCATGGCTAGAATTGTCATAGCTTCTACCTTGTAACCAAAGTTGCCCAGAGCTAGTGGGCACATGGTCTCTGACAGATAGTTGTGGGTAGGAGAGTAGGGAACCAGCACAGGGATATTTCAGAATAGCAGCTCTAACTGAGGATAGACAAGGGTAAGACATAAGATAAAGTGAGCTTGGAGAAAGCATCTCCAATAAGAAACACGTCCCGTGAGTCTCCTGGTTCCCCTGGGATCAGATTCCCGTGTTGAACCATATGTTCTGTTAATGCTTCTACCCTGTGTGTCTCATATAAATGACTGTCATTTACTGAATGCTGACCTGTGTACCAGGCTCTACATACATTAACTTAAAGTTCATTCTGTCAGTTGTTAGTGTTATATCCTTCCTTTTTTTACAGATGAAGAAAATGAGGTTCCAAGAGATTAAGTAACATGCCCCAATTCACAGTTAGTGCATATGTATTAGGATTCAAACCCAGGTGTATTCAATTCCTGTACTTTTAACTACAGTACACAGTTGCCTCATTTTCTCTCCACTCTTTGCTAGTCTCTTTCCTACTCTGAAAAGTCTCAGGTTTGATTGTCCAGTTACTATCTTAGAGCAGGATTCTCCGTGAAGCACCCTCACTGAAGGAGTTGTTTGTACTGGTGGGTCAGCAGGACAGGAACATCCACTGGGACTGGTGCTAATTGCTTGGCCACAAGTTTCCAATGCAAATGCTGGGTACACATCTGCAGAAACACAGTTAAAACAAGTAACTTTTGACAAACAAATCAACTATGTGACATTGACTGAGCTTGAATTATTCCCATGCATAAAGTCTAATGAAAATCAGAAGTATAGAGATTTATCTTTCTTTCTTTCTTTTTTTTTTCTATTTGAGGTGGACTCTCTGGTGGATCTGTATTAGGTATATGAACATGCTTGCTTTTATGAAATATTTATAGCATCCCATACTGTAATAGACCTTAAATTATTGATGTTTAATGAAATTACATATTCCCAGCTTCATAGGTCTTCGGTCAAAACATTGATGCTACATATTTCTATTATGTTATTGCTAACTGGAAATACAGGTCTTTTTCTCATTCCAAAAGATCCTCAACTCTGTAATGAGAGGAGTCTAAGGAGAGGAGCAAAGAGAGAAGAGTTGAAGATGTTACTCTAGCTGATAAGAGATGACATTTGTAAAGTCTGCCTCCAGCCATGAAACCCAAGCCTATGATCTCTTCTCTCCTTAGTACCACCAATTTGAGACTGCTAAGGGGCAGATCCTATGCCTAGAAGATTAGGACTTTAGGCCTTTTGAATTTAAAACAAACTCTGGTTACTTTTACTGAATTAGATTCTTTTTGGTTTTCTGAGAGCAAGGTATTGATAGAGAGATGGACTTAAAGACATTTAGGATATGATTCCCCAGCTTAAGAAGCAAAAGCAAGGGAGAGGGTGGTGATAGAAGGGGCCATGTATGAGACAGGCACAGTGTTCAACATGGGTACTTATAAAAAGTTGAGGTGTGGGTGTCTTGGAAATCTGCATGCACAATATTCCTTTCAGATAAGCTATTGGAATAGAAGTTCAGAAGAAGGGGAAAGTTTGTGGTACATACCATATTCCAGCCATAATAATAGCTCATAGTTATGAGAAGTTCTATGAAGCATTTATTTTTCTCAGTCTGGAGTCAAGTTGTCTAGCTTTGATATCCACCTTTACTACCTCATAGTTGTGTGATGGTGTCCAAATTACACTCTTGTCTACCTCTATCTCCTTGTTTATTAAAACAAAAACAGCAGCAATACTAGTACTAATCATAAAAACTTCATACTAAATGTGAGGAGTGAATGAAATAATTCATATAATACACTCAATGTAGAACTTGGCAGATGGAAGAATCAGTAAATAATACTATAACAAAAATTGATTGCATATTTAATATTGACTTTCTCCTTCCTTGCTGACAAACTGATTGAGTTGAGCAGCAATATGCCTAGATAAATGTGCACTTTCAGCTTCTCTGGAACAAGAAGTAGCTTCACAATGCAGTTCTGGTCAATTTGTTGTAGGGGGAGGTCTCCTGAAAGTTTCTGAGAAAAATTTCACTTTCCCATTCAAAGAGAACACATATACCTAACATCACCCCTTCCCCGCTTTTTCTTCCTTGAGTGTGAATCTCATGTCAGGAACCAAAGCCATCATTTGTAATGGAAGCAGCAACAAAAGAAAATGTCAAGAGAATTGCAGAAATTCCACCCCAAACACTGTCAACCTAATTAAACTGACACCAGCAAGGTGCCTATATCCAGGTTTCTTTCTGTGTGAGAAAAATCCCCCCTATTATTTATATCTTTTTATATTGAGAAGGTCTTCTGTTATTTGTAGGTTAAAGCATTCCTGATAGGGCTATCTATTATTATTATTATTATTATTATTATTATTATTATTATTATTATTATTTTACTTAAAGCCAGGCATTATTTTATTTAATCTTTGAAAAAATCCAGAAAGGTCAGTATTGTTTTGCTGGTTTTTTTTTTTTTCCAGTTGACACTTAAAATAAATTGGAGCTTAATAAAAAGTAACATTTTAGTATTAAAAATGCTAGTGATAACAATAATAATATAAATAATGAATTATAATAAAATGATAAAAGAGTAATGTAATGACTAGCTGACCAATTTTTGGTACTTATTTTATGCCATTTACATCACATTTTTTAAATCCTTACAACCCTGTGCACGAGGTATTGTTAATCACCTCACTTTTACAGATGAGGAAACTGAGGCACTGTAAGATTGAATAACTTGCCCGAAGTCACAGAATTGTGGCTCAGATTAAGATCTTTCTGACCACCAAGCTTATGTGCCTAATTATCTAACTAATCCTACCTGCCTTCGTGCAGTTCCAAAATGCTTTCTCTTTCTTCTGGGTCTTTGTGCATGTAGTTCCTTGTGGCTGGAACAGTTTTCTCTCTACTAATTTGGCCAAATCTCACTTATGTTTCACACCTCAGCTTAAATATGTCTTCTCCTTGGCCTTCCCTGACACCCCCCCCCCCCGTGTGTTTCTATCTTCTGTATTACATCTATCATAGCACTTAGTCCACTCTTTTGCATGTTCTACTTATTTATCCTCCTAACCCATCAGACTGTTGTCTTGCTGAATGCTGGCTCTATGCCTTGTTCATCACCATTTTTCTAAGATTTGGCTTATAGTAGACATTCAATAACAGGTGTCAGAGTTGATTGATCCTTTGTTTTAGTTCAGTGCTTGAGAGGAGTGATAGTGTCTGGGTAGGCAGGAACAAAAGCAGATTTGGGGAAAGGGAGGGATGATGGGCTCAATTCTAGAGTACCTATCATGACTCGCATGCAGGTCAGTTCATGTAGCACCAGTGAAATCATGTTCTCTATTTTAACATTTATGCAATCAGTCTTCAGAGGGCTACTTAGTCCATGGCCAAAAAAAAAGAGAAAGAAAAAAAAAATAAAAGCTCTGAAAAGGTGGCAGTGTGTGTCTCTGGAAGGCAAGCCTAGACTTGTGGTGGGAGTTAAAGAAATGCAGAATTACAAAAAAGAATCCCTCCCACGGATGTCTAAAAATGATGTTCCTAGCAGCTTTAGGTATCACAGTTACGCAGGCAGAAAAGTATTTGATTAACTCACTGGCATTATCTCTGAGGTGTGGGTGTCTTGGAAATCTGCATGCACAATATTCCTTTCAGATAAGCTATTGGGCATTGTTCTACATATGCTACATTACTGCTCTTCAGCCCACTTGTACATGGCTAACGTCATATACTTTGGAAATTGCTCCTCCCAAGGTGAAGATAGTTATGGCTATTTTATGGCTTGCATTTAAGAACAAGATGAGATTTAAAGTTGACTTAAAATAGAATTTCTGAATGTACCACAATGGATAACATACGCCACCCTATCCCTTCATTCTCTGTGTATTGCTTTCTTCTGAAAGTTTTCAGATAGTTCTTTTGCATATGCACTTTCCCTTCTGTATTTAGGTATATAGTGAATCAGATTTGGTTCATTTAGGTGGCAGAGTTAGTCACAATGTGACTTTGAAGTCTGCAGGGGCCACATACAGAAGGATCTCAGAATAATGGGATGAAGATGTAGTGTACTCAGTATTCTACCTATTCTGTCCCCTCCCCACCTATGAGTCAGAAACACTCTTTAATTGGGTGATTCTCATGATTAGAGAAGAGAGCTTTCTGCCTAACATTTAAGAAGCCCAGACAAGAGACCAACTTCCCAAACTTCTAGGTATTCCTGTGACCTTACTTGAGTCCATTGATTTATTAGTGACTCAGTTTCTCTATCTGATTTAGAAGTAATGATAATTGATATTTTTAGGTCACAGGAATACCTAATAGGTTTATTTCTTTGTCAAATTTCAATCAACTGGTAATGGGTCCCAGGAGCAAGTTGTTGATAATGACTCTAAAACTGAGTATTGATTATTAGAAAATTATGCTCCAATCCAGGGGTTAGCTTTTTTTTTTTTTTTTCTGTGTAGGGTCAGATAGTAAATATTTTAGGCTTTTCAGGCCATATGGTCTCTGTTCCCATTTCCTAACTCTGCTTTTGCAGCCCCAAAGCAGCCAAGGCAATATATAAACAAATGGCTGTGCTATGTTTTAACACTTTTTTTTTACATAAACAGGTGGCAGGATTTGGCCCAATTCAGGACCATAGTTTGCTGACCCCTGCAATTAGCAATGTCTTTGGTGGATAGAGGGAGCCTGGTGACACAGATGCCATATATTTCCCATACCTCATATAGAGAGTCACAGCATCCAAGCCTTTTTACTTTTATAGTCTCATTGTTTCCTTCCAACAAACACATGAGGCAGCTCAGCAGCAGGTATTTTTAGAATAGTGGTGTATTCTGGCTAAGAGCAGAAGCTTTGAAGAGAAAGCAATGTGAGGATCCGGCTCTATACTTATAAGCTATATGAGGTTGGGCAGACTGTTTTCCTCATAGTACCCCAGTCACCTAATTTGTTAATAGAGCATAATAACAGTATCTACCTCAATATAAAGGACCCTTCAATAAATGCTCATGGTAAATTATTATTATTATCTTCTCCGTTCCTATCTATAAACTGAGACTAACCTCATGGTATTTATATGTATTAAATGACGTAGCATGTGTAAAGCTTATAGCACAATGCCTTGTATGTAGTAATGCTTAATAAATGTTAACTAGTATTCATATTTTCATTTTACCAATAAAGGAAGTTTAAAATGATCAAATAGTTCTGCCAAAGCTTTATAGTGAATAATAGCAGAAGTGGGCTTGCAACCTAGTTCTTTGGACACCAGAGATCATACTATGCCCACTAAAAATGAGCAAATATGTGTTGAAACTTTCTGAAAAGGAAAAAAGTAAAATTCAAATGGTAATATTTTTCATTAGAAGTGATAGGATATAGACAAACCCTAGCTTTCCACCCTAACTTTTGACTGATTGGTTTTTAGTCATATATTTTTCTGTAAAATTCCTTAATTTGAGGTGTATTTTCTTTATATGCCAGTCAGGAGACAACTTGTCCCTGGGAATAGAACACAGGCTTTAGAACTGTTAGGGAGAGGAGATTTTATATTGCCTTTTTCTACTAGATGTGTTTCATCCTTTAAGAAACAGACCTTATTGCCCTAAATGCCCATGTTTTATTCCATATTGGTATCACAATCTTGACCTCATCTGAGTGGAGAAGGTGGTAGACATACAAACTAAAGTTGGGGGAGGCTAGAGAGCTCTGGCTTGTGTGCTTATGTGGCTCAAAAAGATGATCTGGGCCAATTAGATTAATTTCCATCCCCTTTCCTCTGCCATGGAGAATGGCAGAACAGTGAAGGTCTTTGGACAAGAGATGGCACTTGGAAAGTTATGAAAAGTAAAGAGATATTCAGCAAGAGCATAAGGGGAAAGGTATTACAGGCAGAAAGCACAGACAAAGCAAAGAAGAGTTGACTGGAAAGGGGAGAGAGATCCTAAAGAACTGCCAGGAAGCTTTTGAGACTGTTGCTTAGTAACCGCCTAGCTCAGTTTGGTGGCTGTAGCTGAATCATTCAAGTAACTCTCACTTGCCCAATTCCTTTCTCCACCCCCGTAAGGGTGAACACTTGGAATGGAATCTAATTCTAAACCAGCAGCTGATACAGACATCAATGATGGGAAGTAGATTACCTCAGGCACATCTCTTCTTAAGTCACGGGGTAAGTTCTTGCCTCCTCTCCTAGGAACACCCAGAAACTCCCTTACCCATGCTTAAACTGGCCCTGGGATTAAGCAAGCTGTGATTTACTTGACTGAAACTCACTTTGTAAATAATGTTCCCATGAATAATACCTAACTTTAGAAGAAGAAATCAAATTTAAAATTGAAGGAAGATGAGAAGGAAAAGGCCCAGGGGAAAGTGCAGATGAGCATTTTCATTTATTTTAAAAAAATGTAAACACTTGTAAAAGATGGCACTTCCAGCACTGACAGGCAATGGAGAAAGAAATTTGTCAAGGTCCCATGTATTTTCTTGATGATACTTCTCCTCCCTCAGTGAATAAATTGATAAAATATCAAGAGCTGTTCTGGAGATAACAAGCCCACGAGAACTTACAGCAGATGTACACTGCAGCAGTGACTCGTCTATTTGAGACTAGCCCAGGGAAGCTCCTACTCACCTGCAGAGAAGGGCAGAGATTCTGGTCATGACTCACAAAAGTGGTGGCCTGAAGAAGGAGGGGGAGACCAGCATGGGCATCTCAGGCTTAAGTAGGCCTGGTGTGCCCTTACAAGCCCAGGGAGTGGGGGAATTTATCTCCCCCCATCTGCCTCCATTTGCTTTTCACTTCTCTCCTCCTCTTTTTCTTTCCACCCTCACAAACACATGCACACATTGGAGAAAAGAGGCTATTTCTGGCTTGCTAGCAAAGACAGAAATCACACCCAGACACAAAAAATCTAGGAGAGGATACTGCTGGCAGAGCAGACCACATTTTTGTATAGCTGGGACCCTCAGAAGGAAGACACCTGTAGGTAGCATTTGGTCTTCCCATTTGATTGATTTGTTTTACTTCAGTGGTTAAAACTTTGAATTTCTGTCATTAGCAGCTCACATGAGAGTTTCTGAAAGAACAACAGAATGGTTCCATTAAATAGAATTCCTTTTCTACAATCCACTTGAATGTTTAATATGTATTTCTTTAACTTCTTAGAAGAATGGCCTTACACAGCTAATACCTGGGGGGTCTGGACATGTTCTATTCTTTTTTAATTCACATATTGAGGAGAAAATGAGTCATACTTGATTAAGGGGTTGATACCACCTACTCATGCAAATTATGTGTGTGGATGGAGGCAAGATGAAGCAGTATGCCATAGGATAGGCAATGTACCTTCCCATGCAACTTGAGTTTTCCCTTTGCAGATCACAAACCCTGGCATCTCAATCCCTGAGCTATTGGGTCTGCAGTCAATATTGCAGAGAATTGGCATGTCCATGCATTTGTGTTGTGTGTGTGTGCCCGCGCACGCTCATGCTAAATCTCTGGTTCTTCACAAAATGTCAAACTATTATATTTATGTAATCCTTATTGCTTCTGTGGAAGAGACTGTTTGAATGCCAAATCAGACTGCCAGGCACAAATTATGGTAATAACAATAATGGTTATTTATTATTTGTTTTGTGCTTGGCAGTGTGCTGGGTGAATCTCCTCATTTAATCCTTCTAATATTCCATGAGTAGATATTTATAACTTCTACTATAATAATCTCAGGGAGGTTAAATGAGTAAACTCAACCTCAGATCTGCTTATTTCTAAAATGTGTGCTATTTTACAGCTTCCCTGCTCTTATTTTAGAATTGTACTGTGAAACCCACTATCTTTTAAAAACATTCCTATAAGATGTAAGAATGTTTTATTTATAGTGTATGACAAAGCCAGAAATTTAAAATGCTTCAATATCTATGCTACTCACTTTAGCATATAATTTTATATTCTCACAATTTGTTCTGTGTTTTCTTTCTTTTTTCTTTTTTTTTTTTTTTTGGTTGTCATTTTATGAAGACCAGTCCTTGATGGCAGATTGTTTTTTTAATACTTTTTTTTCCTGTATTCTCCTCTGGGTCTAACATAAGATAAGAAATCCAATTACAGCAAAGACAAGGGAACAGACAAGACATTAACATGTGTGTGCCCAACACAGGGTGAGATATTTTCACATGGTTCCTATGGAATCACATTTTATATGAGGATTAGATTCTAAAGTCAGCACATGTGGTGATTATTTGTTAGTGTTTTCCCCAACATTAAGTTGCCTTTCTAATATAGCCCCTCACTTCTCAGCCATGTAGAATGGGATTGGTCTTCTCACAGCTCCAGAGTGGGCCCTGACTGAATTAATCAGTGAGGGGTGCCTGGGTGGCTCAGTCATTAAGCATCTGCCTTCAGCTCAGGTCATGATCCCAGAGTCCTGGGATCGAGCCCCGCATCGGGCTCCCTGCTTGGCGGGAAGCCTGCTTCTCCCTCTCCCCCTCCCTCTGCTTGTGTTCCCTCTCTCGCTGTGTCTCTGTCAAATGAATAAATTAAAAAATCTTTAAAAAAAATTAATTAATTAATCAGTGAATTCCATCTCCTTGACTATAGTTATTGATTCAGAGATATCATATGACCCAAGCAAAAACAACCAACATACAATTCCTGGGGCTTTAATTTGAACTTTAAGAAAAGCCAAATTCTTCTTGCCATAGCTGTAGAGCCTTTGAGGACCAAGAAGGAATGATCTTTATATGAATCCAGCCAACTCTGAAAATGCAGAGCTCTGAAATGGTGAGAAAGACTTGTGTCTCAGGAATATTCCTGGAATATTGTTTAAGGAATATTGTTTAAGTCCCGAGGCATCCCTAAACCAAGACTAGGAACCAATAGATTTTCTTATTGCTTTAGGAGTTTGAATTGATTTTTCTGTTTCTTACAACATGAGTCCTACCTAATTCTCCAGGAAAGGTTAAAGAAAATAACAACGACAACAACACTAATTTCTCATAGTAGGACCACTGTAACTAGTTTTTGTTGTTGTTCATTAAAATGGAAAAAAATGCTATTGATTTGTATAGGTGATTAGGTGACTTTCATTTAAAGGCCATGCTAGGAAAAATATACTTCTTTAAATTATAGAATAACAGCCTAAAGTGGTGAGTTGCTCAAAATGTATAAGGCAAGTGGAAACTGAGTTTATCCCAGGAAACAGGAGATTCTTGTGTTTGCTCTAGACTCTTTGCTCATTGAGTGGCTGTCAGGTAACATCAATGTCTTAGTTCAGGCTGCTATAACAAGAACACCATAGACCCAGTAACTTCAACAACAAACATATTTCTCACAGTTCTGGAAATGGAAAAGTCTGAGATGGGGTGCCACTGTGGTCAGGTTCTGGTGAGGACCCTCTTCTAGGTTTCCTCACATGGTGGAAAGAGACAGCTCAGGTCTCTTGATCCCCTTATAAGGGCTCCAATCTCACTATGGGGACTTCATCCCACTGACTTCATCCAAACCTAATTAACTCCCCAAAGACCTCGCCTCTATATACAAACACACTGGGGATTAAGACTTCAACATATGAATTTAGTATGGTTGCGGAGGGGTGGGTTGACATTCTAATCATAGAAATTATCTGCACTGTTTCAAATTATTTCCCCCTGACTCTGCCAAGCATGTGTATTTGAAATTGCATATGAAAAATAAATATATCTACATTATGACTCCATGGAATTATCTAAGTTTGTCTTCACGGCATCACTTTAAGGAAGGAGTCAGTATTTCAATATTCTATATATGAGGACACTGAGACTCAAGAAAATTTTAGAGCTTTCTTTCAGCATAATAAAGATAGTAAATGAAGCCAGG
Organism: Neomonachus schauinslandi; assembly: GCF_002201575.2. Taxonomy (NCBI): domain Eukaryota; kingdom Metazoa; phylum Chordata; class Mammalia; order Carnivora; family Phocidae; genus Neomonachus; species Neomonachus schauinslandi. The sequence goes on from NC_058406.1 coordinate 55,597,185, forward strand.
ATTTATAGCTAGGTCTATCAGACACAAGCTACATGACACAGGAGATCAATAAATTCTTTTTTGATTGCTTGCAAATCTTATTGGGCTTCAATTTAATGAAAGCTATAAATATGGTAGCAAATTGCTACCACTCAGGAATCAATGAGCCAGCTTAATAATGTGATATTTGGAAGTCTTGGCCTATCTCCTTGACTGAGTTTTTTCTCACTATACTTTAGTTTTAGAATCTTGGCTATCTCTAAATTACAGAGTACATGGGGATCATGTAGTGGCATGTCCCTCAAGTAGTTTTGTTTGGCTAAAGCGTGATAATTTCTTACCAAGCAAGGAAGTCTCAAAATATGTATCAGGAAATAGTTACTGGAATTAGGGAAGAATATTATAATTACTTACTGAAAGAAAAAAAAGACTAGAAATGGAAGACATCTCATCATTAACATAAAAAAGCCATAGTGGTCTTTTGCTCCATCCAAAAATGCTACAGATGATCTGAGCAGAAGAATATATTTGAGACTTATGAGACCAAATGTTTTTATCCTCAAGACTATACATTTTGTTTTGAGTATGAGAGTATAATAGTGAGAGAAGAGCCAGACTCTGATCCTATCTCTTAGAGACTTACCCTCAGTAGAGTTTCTTTTCACACTTTTCTTATTGGCAGAATGGAAAAAAGGAACTAACATTTATTGAAGGCCTATACGGTACCAGTCTATTTTAGATGGTGACATTATTTAGTCACTTCAAAATCTCTGAGATAGACTTTCATTTTAGAAATAGACAAAACTTTGGAAATTTTTAGAGTTTTGCCAAAATTAATATGACATATTAGAAAAGCTAAGTCTCCAAATTCACAAATTCAGAGCAGAATCCACTAGCTCACATGTGTTTGCAAGTCTCCCAATTATGAGAAGTAGTCCTCACACATATCTAAAGCTTTATCCAAATCTAAACCTTGATGATCAGAGGAAGTTTTCAATCTGTTTGTTTTTTAGTTAGAGGCATTAGTTCTCTGTGCCACCTTTGAATTTATTTTCTTTTTCTTTTTCTTTTTCTTTTTTTATTATGTTAATCCCCAAACATTACATCATTAGTTTTAGATGTAGTGTTCCATGATTCATTGTTTGTGCATAACACCCAGTGCTCCATGCAGAACATGCCCTCTTTAATACCCATCACCAGGCTAACCCATCCTCCCACCCCCCTCCCCTCTAGAACCCTCAGTTTGTTTTTCAGAGTCCATCGTCTCTCATGGTTCGTCTCCCCCTCCGATTTCCCCCCCTTCATTCTTCCCCTCCTGCTACCTTCTTCTTCTTTTTTTTTCTTAACATATATTGCATTATTTGTTTCAGAGGTACAGATCTGAGATTCAATAGTCTTGCACAATTCACAGTGCTTACCAGAGAACATACCGTCCCCAGTGTCTATCACCCAGTCACCCCATCTCTCCCACCACACCCCCCACTCCAGCAACCCTGTTTGTTTCCTGCGATTAAGAATTCCTCATATCAGTGAGGTCATATGATACATGTCTTTCTCTGTTTGACTTATTTCACTCAACATGATACCCTCCAGTTCCATCCATGTCGTTGCAAATGGCAAGATCTCATTCCTTTTGATGGCTGCATAATATTCCATTGTATATATATACCACATCTTCTTTTCCATTCATCTGTCGATGGACATCTTGGCTCTTTCCACAGTTTGGCTATTGTGGACATTGCTGCTATAAACATCGGGGTGCACGTACCCTTTCGGATCCCTACTTTTGTATCTTTGGGGTAAATACCCAGTAGTGCAATTGCTGGATCATATGATAGCTCTATTTTCAACTTTTTGAGGAACCTCCATACTGTTTTCCAGAGTGGCTGCACCAGCTTGCATTCCCACCAACAGTGTAGGAGGGTTCCCCTTTCTCCACATCCCCGCCAACATCTGTCGTTTCCTGACTTGTTTATTTTAGCCATTCTGACTGGTGTGAGGTGGTATCTCATTGAGGTTTTCATTTGGATGTCCCTGATGCCGAGCGAAAATGAGCACTTTTTTTTTTTTTTTTTTAAGATTTTATTTCTTTGAAAGAGAGAGACACAGCGAGAGAGGGAACACAAGCAGGGGGAGCGGGAGAGGAAGAAGCAGGCTTCCTGCGGAGCAGGGAGCCCAATGTGGGACTCGATCCAGGGACTCCGGGATCATGACCTGAGCCGAAGGCAGTCGCTTAACCAACTGAGCCACCCAGGCGCCCACTGAGCACTTTTTCATGTGTCTGTTGACCATTTGGATGTCTTCTTTGGAAAAATGTCTGTTCATGTCTTCTGCCCATTTCTTGATTGGATTCTTTGTTCTTTGGGTGTTGAGTTTGATGAGTTCTTTATAGATTTTGGATACTAGCCCTTTATCTGATGTGTCATTTGCAAATATCTTCTCCCATTCTGTCGGTTGTCTTTTGGTTTTGTTGACTGTTTCCTTTGCTTTGCAAAAGTTTTTTATCTTGATGAAGTCCCAATAGTTCATTTTGCCCTTCCTTCCCTTGCCTTTGGCAATGTTTCTAGGAAGAAGTTGCTGTGGCTGAGGTCGAAGAGGTTGCTGCCTGTGTTCTCCTTTAGGATTTCGATGGACTCCTGTCTCACATTGAGGTCTTTCAACCATTTGGAGTCTATTTTTGTGTGTGGTGTAAGGAAATGGTCCAGTTTCATTCTTCTGCATGTGGCTATCCAATTTTCCCAACACCATTTGTTGAAGAGACTGTCTTTTTTCCATTGGACATTCTTTCCTGCTTTGTCAAAGATGAGTTGACCATAGAGTTGAGGGTCCATTTCTGGGCTCTCTCTTCTCTTCCATTGATCTATGTGTCTGTTTTTGTGCCACTACCATACTGTCTTGATGATGACAGCTTTGGAATAGAGCTGGAAGTCCGGAATTGTGATGCCGCCAGCTTTGCTTTTCTTTGTCAACATTCCTCTGGCTATTCAGCGTCTTTTATGGTTCCATACAAATTTTAGGATTATTTGTTCTGTTGCTTTGAAAAAAGTGGATGGTATTTTGATGGGGATGGCATTGAATGTGTAGATTGCTCTAGGTAGCATTGACATCTTCACAATATTTGTTCTTCCAATCCATGAGCGTGGAACGTTTTTCCATTTCTTTGTGTCTTCCTCCATTTCTTTCATGAGTATTTTATAGTTTTCTGAGTATAGATCCTTTGCCTCTTTGGTTAGATTTATGCCTAGGTATCTTCTGGTTTTGGGTTCAATTGTAAATGGGATCGACTCCTGAATTTCTCTTTCTTCTGTCTTGTTGTTGGTGTATAGGAATGCCACTGACTTCTGTGCATTAATTTTATATCCTGTCACTTTACTGAATTCCTGTATGAGTTCTAGCAGTTTGGGGGTGGAGTCTTTGGGGTTTTCCACATAAAGTATCATATCATCTGCAAAGAGAGAGAGTTTGACTTCTTCTTTGCTGATTTGGATGCCTTTGATTTCTTTTTGTTGTCTGATTGCTGTGGCTAGGACTTCCAATACTATGTTGAATAGCAGTGGTGATAGTGGACATCCCTGCCGCGTTCCTGAACTTAGGGGGAAAGCTCTCAGTTATTCCCCATTGAGAATGATATTCGCTGTAGGTTTTTCATAGATGGCTTTTATGATATTGAGGTATGTACCCTCTATGCCTATACTCTGAAGAGTTTTGATCAAGAAAGATGCTGTACTTTGTCAAAAGCTTTTTCTGCATCTTGAGAGGATCATATGATTCTTGTTCTTTCTTTTGTTAATGTATTGTATCACATTGATTGATTTGTGGATGTTGAACCAACCTTGCAGCCCAGGGATAAA
>NC_058406.1:55611014-55700966 GCF_002201575.2 Neomonachus schauinslandi
TTTATCCCTGGGCTGCAAGGTTGGTTCAACATCCGCAAATCAATCAACATGATACAATACATTAACAAAAGAAAGAACAAGAATCATATGATCCTCTCAATAGGTGCAGAAAAAGTATTTGACAAAGTACAGCATCTTTCTTGATCAGAACTCTTCAGAGTATAGGGATAGAGGGTACATACCTCAATATCATAAAAGACATCTATGAAAAACCTACAGCGAATATCATTCTCAATGGGGAAAAACTGAGAGCTTTCCCCCTAAGGTCAGGAACACGGTAGGGATGTCCACTATCACCACTGCTATTCAACATAGTATTAGAAGTGCTAGGCACAGCAATCAGACCACAAAAAGAAATAAAAGGCATCCGAATCGACAAAGAAGAAGTCAAACTCTCACTGTTTACAGATGATATGGTACTTTATGGGGAAAACCCAAAAGACTCCACCCCAAAACTGCTAGAACTCATACAGGAATTCAGTAAAGTGACAGGATATAAAATCAATGCACAGAAGTCAGTGGCATTCCTATACACCAACAATAAGACAGAAGAAAGAGAAATTCAGGAGTCGATCCCATTTACAATTGCACCCAAAGCCATAAGATACCTAGGAATAAATCTAACCAAAGAGGCAAAGGATCTGTACTCAGAAAACTATAAAATACTCATGAAAGAGATTGAGGAAGACACAAAGAAATGGAAAAACGTTCCACGCTCATGGATTGGAAGAACAAATATTGTGAAGATGTCAATGCTACCTAGAGCAATCTACACATTCAATGCCATCCCCATCAAAATACCATCTACTTTTTTCAAAGCAATGGAACAAATAATCCTAAAATTTGTATGGAACCATAAAAGACGCTGAATAGCCAGAGGAATGTTGAAAAAGAAAAGCAAAGCTGGTGGCATCACAATTCTGGACTTCCAGCTCTGTTACAAAGCTGTAGTTATCAAGACAGTATGGTGCTGCCACAAAAACAGACACATAGATCAATGGAACAGAAGAGAGAGCCCAGAAATGGACCCTCAACTCTATGGTCAACTAATCTTCGACAAAGCAGGAAAGAATGTCCAATGGAAAAAAGACAGTCTCTTCAACAAATGGTGGTGGGAAAATTGGATAGCCACATGCAGAAGAATGAAACTGGACCATTTCCTTACACCACACACAAAAATAGACTCCAAATGGTTGAAAGACCTCAATGTGAGACAGGAGTCCATCAAAATCCTAAAGGAGAACACAGGCAGCAACCTCTTCGACCTCAGCCACAGCAACTTCTTCCTAGAAACATTGCCAAAGGCAAGGGAAGGAAGGGCAAAAATGAACTATTGGGACTTCATCAAGATAAAAACTTTTGCACAACAAAAGAAACAGTCAACAAAACCAAAAGACAGCTGACAGAATGGGAGAAGATATTTACAAATGACACATCAGATAAAGGGCTAGTATCCAAAATCTATAAAGAACTTATCAAACTCAACACCCAAAGAACAAATAATCCGATCAAGATATGGGCAGAAGACATGAACAGACATTTTTCCAAAGAACACATCCAAATGACCAACAGACACATGAAAAAGTGCTCAACATCACTCGGCATCAGGGAAATCCAAATCAAAACCTCAATGAAATACTACCTCACACCAGTCAGAATGGCTAAAATTAACAAGTCAGGAAATGAAAGATGTTGGCAGGGATGTGGAGAAAGGGGAACCCTCCTACACTGTTGGTGGGAATGCAAGCTGGTGCAGCCACTCTGGAAAACAGTATGGAGGTTCCTCAAAAAGTTGAAAATAGAGCTACCCTACGACCCAGCAATTGCACTACTGGGTATTTACCCCAAAGATACAAATGTAGGTACCCGAAGGGGTATGTGCAACCCGATGTTTGTAGCAGCAACGTCCACAATAGCCAAACTGTGGAAAGAGCCAAGATATCCATCAACAGATGAATGGATAAAGAAGATGTGGGGTATATATATACAATGGAATATTATGCAGCCATCAAAAGGAATGAGATCTTGCCATTTGCAACGATGTGGATCGAACTGGAGGGTGTTATGCTGAGCGAAATAAGTCAGTCAAAGAAAGACATGTATCATATGACTTCACTGATATGAGGAATTCTTAATCTCAGGAAACAAACTGAGGGTTGCTAGGATGGGGGGTGGGGTGGGAGGGATGGCGTGGCTGGGTAATCGACATTGGGGAGGGTATGTGCTATGGTGAGCACTGTGAATTGTGCAAGACTGTTGAATCACAGATCTGTACCTCTGAAACAAATAATGCAATATATGTTAAGAAAAAAAAAGAAGAAGAAGATAGCAGGAGGGGAGGAATGAAGGGGGAGAAATCGGAGGGGGAGATGAACCATGAGAGACGATGGACTCTGAAAAACAAACTGAGGGTTCTAGAGGGGAAGCGGGTGGGAGGATGGGTTAGCCTGGTGATGGGTATTAAAGAGGGCACATTCTGCATGGAGCACTGGGTGTTATGCACAAACAATGAATCATGGAACACTACATCAAAAATTAATGATGTAATATATGGTGATTAACATAACAATAAAAATTAAAATAAAAAAATCATACTGCAAAAAGATCTGACATTCAAATGTCATTCAAAAAAAATGAATTGTATATGTAAATCACCTTACAAAGCTTTATTCCAATCCTCCATTCCCATCCTCCTTCTGTGGTATAAGAAAGTAGGAATCAAGCAGTCATTAGAGAAATACTCTGATTATCCAGCATGTTCCAGTAGATGTACTTTATCCTGTATCATCATCCTAGTGGAGCGTCATTCAGTATTCTGTTGTCCCTTAATGCTTTCAACAGTTTTTTGGCTTCAGTTTCTTCTAGTGATTCTCCGTCTTGACTATGTATCAGAATAGTTGATGGAGTTAAAAAAACAAAAAAAAACCTATCTGAGCTTAACTCTGACCCTGACTTATAGAGGTTGTGTACAGTTTAGTAGGCTTAGAGGTCAGGGGAGAAGCCCAGTAATGTGTACCCTTTACAAGCTCCCCAGGAAATTCTGCTGCACATGGCAGGTTGTGAATTACTACAGTTTAGGACACATGCTGTAGAATGGCAAAGTAGACCACTCTTGGAAACAGAAGGGAAGGTTGCATTCCCAGAAAGTGAATATGCTAAACCCTTCTTAATCCCCATAGCTTTTTTCTTAAAAAAAGTAGTCTTTAAACTATCTGCATCAGTAATAACTGGTGTTCTTGTGGTAAGTGTGGCTACCTAGGCCTGACCCAGGATGACAGTCCTTGTTTTGGGATCTCCAGGAATCTGTATTTAACAAATTTCCCAAGTGATTCTTCTGGGCCCTGACATTTAAGAATTATTGCCAGAGTTGTTTCAGACTGGAGATACACTGAAGACAGATCTGAGAATAAGGCACAGACCTGAGGGGCTTCCTTTGAGAATTGATTGTGCTGATTTCTTTAAGCACAATGTCTTTTGACTTGTGAACTGAATCTACACTTGTTTCTTAAGTTAATTGACTTTATTATACACTTAGCTTTGACCTAGTCTTCTCTTTTCTCACCTTTCCTTAAATCCAGTATGGACTTTCAAGTATGCCAAGGTCTTGAAGAGAACCAAGCTCACTTTAGACCTACTTCAGAATAAAAATTTAAATTTTTGCTATCTCCTTAGAAAATCTGACTTACTTAGTATAGGTTCTATACTAGGGGAGAGGCAAAATAATAGGTGTTCTTTGAATTCTTCGACTTGTATCACTTTGATGAAAGTCTATAGAGTGAGTTTATATTGCATTTGAGTGAATCCAGTAAAGAAGGTTGAGATATCACTTGTTTTTAGAAGTCGGAAGGGAAACTACTTGGCAAAGCATGTAATTCAATGTCCTAGCTTTTGACATCCTATCTAGGAAAATGTCATACTGCAATGCCAGGGGTTGCCAATCTCCTACAAAGGAAAGCGAAGTGATTTTGTTTCTGCTTTTGTTTTTGTAACTAAGGATTTTTAGTGTGCACTCAGATATGAAGATTTGAAAGTACTTGGATCTTTTGGTAGAAATGCCTGAGCTGTGCTTACTCCCTCTATGGACACATGAATCAAATGCAGTTTTTGTCAAAGTTTGCTTTAATGTAGTTCCTAACTAATCATGACTTCTGCTGAGATTTGGTCATGTGGACAGGGCTTGGAAATAAAATAACAATGGTTTTAGAGGTTTTCTTCTTTATTACTTTTTTATATGCCCTGATTAAAATGAATTAAGCTTCAGCTCATTTAACAACCCTTGCAATAAAGTCATCAGACCTCTAAAGACTTGGGAAAACAAAATTGCTTCTACACACATGTATGAAGCTTCTGGTCTTTAGTATTCTGTAGTTTATCAGCTTAGGTTTTTGGCAACCATTCTGTGGAGTGCTTTCCTTCTTTAGTGTTAGGAAGAAGGGATCAGGAAGAAAACAATTACCTTACAATTTCTTTAATTGTTTTAATACAGTTAGTTTTGTACAATCTTTATATTCTGTTTTCATCAAAAGGGTAAGAAATAGTAACTCATTTAGGACAGAGTGTTTTGGTCCGTATACATCTGATTTATGGCCTACAATTTTCTCTAAAGTAGCAAAAGTCAAGAAGCGTTTTGAGGGGAACTACTTTATCTAGATGTTGAAGTAATCTCCAGTGTTTTTTGTTCTTATCCTTTTGATTTGCTTGTTTGTGTCATCATCATCCCAAGGTGGGAGAACAGGTTCTAGGATTCTCCTAATCCCCAATACCAACTCTCTTCTCTTATTGGTTGAGAACTGCCCCAGGGACAGGATGGGCCATTATCTTGGTGCCACTTCCAGCCTGCCCTGAGTATGGGCTGAACATGCCTAGAGAAAGTTGATCAAAGAAAGTCCACAGGCAGAGAAGCATAGGTACAATTGTATTGTATTGTCAACTCTTTCATATTTCCTTACCCGTTTTCTGTTTAGATTTCGTAGGTATGAACCATAATTACATCTCCTAAAAATATTTTAATTTCCCAGGGTGGGTTGCCCAAAGGAAATAAACAGACTATGCTACTAAAATACATAAAGATACTATCTTGTAATTTGGAAGTAAGGATTCACATGGTGTTGGATAACCCAGCACATGATGGATTTTCTGAAGGAAAAAAAAAAAGTAAGAAACAGCATTTAAATTCAGGAAATTTTGCTTAACAGGATAAATTCCAGAACATGTATCTGAGGTCCTCCTTCATCAAACTGCTTGCTACTTTTCTAGCTCATTCTTGTCACTCATCATCATACACTGAATATTTCAACAACACTAAACTGTTTAAATTTTCTAGATATACCAAGCTGGAAGGAAATAAGGGACAGGTGGTTTACTAGAGACTAGGAGCTGGGATTGTCCTGCAAGAGCTAGAACCATGGTATAGGCTGCCAGGTGGGACCTGAGACCACACAGATGCTGTTCCTTGAGAGCTGAACCAGAGAAAGCACAGCTGCTGCTGGAAATGACAACCCACAGAGTGTCAGGAATGTCAATATCCTAGCTTGTTCTCTCTTCCTGCCCTCATTCTTCCACCATTGGCTCCCGTTGCCCAAACTAATTAGATGTCAACTGGCAAGGGAGCCCGGGAAATACAGTTCCCTGAGATACAAAGCTGAACAGAGAGGGTATAGGAAATGGATCCTAGAGCAAACATGCATGTGAGTTTTACAACCTGTCTTAAGTTGGGTTTACCCAGAAGTACTCTAAAGCAGGGACTTGAATTCAAGTAGTTTATTTGAGAGGTGAATCCAGGATACACAGGAACAGAAGTGGGAAAATGATATATAGAAGGTAAGGAAGTTGATGGAAGGAGCATTATAGCAGGTTATCATTGCGGGCAGCTGAGGCTCAATCATGTTGGGAACCCATGAGAAACTGCATGGAAATGAGGAAGCTGGGGTATGTATGTACCAACTCTCTTCTCTTATTGGTTGAGAACTGCCCCAGGGACGGGATGGGCCATTATCTTGGTGCCACTTCCAGCCTGCCCTGAGTATGGGCTGAACATGCTTAGAGAAAGTTGATCAAAGAAAGTCCACAGGCAGAGAAGCATAGGTACTTGTAGTAACAACTTGTCAGCAGGTTAAGGAACAGTAAGTGTCAAGGGGCGATGACTGCACTTCTACATATCCAAGACTGAATTAGGTGCTTCTCTTCTGTGTATTTTGTGTACTTTCTTTATATGTCTGTCATTGTGTTTATTACGTATCTCTTTCTAAACTCAACTTTTGCTCATTAAACCAGAACCTATTTCTTATTCTTCATCTAGTTCCCACGGATACTATTTATATATATATAGCCACGGATATATATATATATATCTCTTAATATATATAAAGTATTAAATTGGTATTTCTTAACCCAATCAGACCCAAATCCTCCCTTTTTAATCACAAATAATTTGAAATATCTCATTTACTGTCCTGAAATTCAAATAATATAACCTGCCTACACACATTTTGAAAATATCAATATTATGTCTTAGCTCTGATAAAAAGAGTTAAAAGTCATGTAAAGGATAAGGCGTGAGTATACTAGAAGGCATAGTAAGTGGTTAGATACTTGCACTTATGAAAAAATACGTTTAACTTTAAGAAAAAAGAAAACATTCATTTGAATATTATTTACTTTTTAAAATCTTTGTTAATTAAAATACAGGTTAATACATAGACTCAGTATATATATACACAGACTTAGTGAAAATGAAACAACTAAAAGTGCAGAATGACACAGAAACATTGTATTGGCAACTTAAATTTCATAACATTGTTGTAACTTATGACATGCTTTTCCAAAAGAGTGAACAAATTTACTAAGAAAGTGTTTTTTGGTTGATTAGCATAATGGCATTTCTGAAAATTCTGTGTAATTAAAACAACAAATATGCATATGTGTATTTATATGCAAAATAGAGTTAGACTCTAGACTCAGCTATTATATAGAGATATTTAACCCACATGAATCTCCCACAGGATATTTGATAGTTACCAGATGTGAGACACCTCTCTAAATTTGCGGGACAGTCCTGTGTATTGCTGTATGTGTACCATCCCTGGTCATCCCCACACCCTAAATTCCAAGAAGACCCCATAACCATTGTGACAACTAAAAAATACTCTCAAATTTCTAAAACACCCCATTGAAAGTGGGAGTCCTCCTTTGAGACCTGCTTTGTTAAATGTTTGTTGAATGCCTCTGCTTCTCAAATACATGGGACCTGAATGTTGGAATATCTATGGACTGGTGAACAGAAGGTTGAAATTACCTAGGAGTATATAAAGTGGAAATCCACCAATGTATTAAAATCATTTCCTGACTATAAAGATGATTAAAATATATGTTTAAACATCTAGATATTTGTTGGGATATTTAAAACTGTCCTCCAAAAGAAAATATAATGGAGTTGGCCTTTTCAGTTCAGCATTTATAATGGCTTGGAATATATAGGAGCCATGCTTATCAGATTTAGAGATAACACAGAGTTGGAAGAGATAGTTAATGTGATGGTTGACACCCATGGTAAAAAAAATTGAGTTAAAGCAAATACAATAAAATTCCAACTCAGGTTTCAGAATATGATTACATCAGTATGGAATGAAGGTATAGGCTCACTTATACACACATTGGCTCATTATTGTCTTGATAAGTAGAGTGATATTGGTTTCACCTGTTTCCATGCAATCTTTAAGTGCAATAGATGTTTAGTATTCAAAACAAGCAAGGTTATAACCCCAATATATTATATTTGTTTATGGTAGTGTATTTATTTCTGAGTCTTTATGAGACTTTATGCTTTATGAGAAGCATTAACCAACCTGAGAGCTTTTAGAAAAGACAGATAATGAAAAAATCTAAAAACTCTTCCATTTGAAGAATGATGGACAGAAATTGGGGATGTTCAGAGTAGTGAAGAAAATATTTAGGGAAGATGTAGTTTACATATGAGTGAATTAAGACTCAGAGAGATTAAGTAATTTGTCCAAGGTAACAAAATTAGTACTGTTTGTAGATTAATTTTTTAAACATGCATTGCCAAGTGATGGACTATGCATCATTTACAGTGTTCAGAATAAGCACATGTATTGATTATGGCCATACAAACTGCCATATAAACAACCTCCAAATTCTAGTAGCTTACTAATTTGATGACTTAAAATTAGTTTATTTCCACACATCTAACTGTCCAATTTTTGATCCTTTTAGTTCATGTGCTTTCTTCCATGTGGTGATTCTAGAGCTCAGGCTTCCTCTTTCTTATAGTTCTTATATTCCTTTAGGGCCCTAGCATCCTCCACATTTATCCAGCCAACAGGGAAAGGAGAGTATATATAGGATGCTATATACGACATATGTGTACAGTAGCACAACTGCTTCTTAGAAATTGCTTGGGAAATGACATAAACATATCCCATTAACCAGAAGAACTCATATGACCAAACTTGGAAGCAAGGGAGATGGTTCGGAGAAGGGGAGCAAGGAGTCAGGAGGAAGCTGAGAAATATAGGCCTCAATCAGGCAATTGTCTTCTAAAGATTCCTGGCTATGAAAAAGAGAGTTAATTTGTTGATGAGTGACTAACCTTTTCAGCCACAACCAGTAAGATGAATTTTCTTTCCCTCATTTTATATTTGAGAACACCAAAGCTCATAGATTTAAGAAACTTTCCCAAGGTCTCACAGCTTCTAATTGCGAGCAAAATTCTTTGCTGAAATTTGTCTAATTTTAAAGTCTAGTTATGTTCTTACACCATACCAAACCATCTCTAGTAAGAGATGATCCTTCCTATTATTGCATGTGGCTCTCTTCCTCAAATGAATTTAATCTTTCAATTTCTACTGGCTTTTTTGTTTGTTTGTTTGTTTGTTTTTGATCAGCCAGTGAAATCCTAGTTAGTTCTAGCTTTTCTTGAATCAAGAGTTACATTTCCTTTCTAGAAAAATTCTGTTTTTCTTAGTTCCACTGAGGCATGCCACCAGTCATCATTCTCCTGGGAGTGGTCAAAATGCACACATCCACAACACACACACATCCACTCATACACACACACAGAAGGCCCTTCTCTGACCTTTTCTAACTTACACATTTTTCTCCTTTGGGGGATTAAACTACTCTGCTCCATGCTCTGGTATTTAAATAAATCTGCATAAGATACTGAAGTCACTTATCTTCCAGGCTTTGCTCAGTCTCCTTAGCAACCTCCCTAGCAACAGACTTCTTTAAAAAGGAATCTCAAAAAAGTTGCACAGAACCATATTCTTTACAATTATACTAAAAATCAGAAAAAAAGTGAAACAAAAACTCTCATGGCAACTTACACTGACTTCCTTCCTGTTGGTTCATTCAATAACCCCCAGACCTGTTGAGGAGTTTCTGTTCCTGCCCATACTATCCATTCTGTACATTGCAGTCAGAGCCATCTTCAAACACAGACCAGTACGTATCATTTTTCTACTAAAATCCTTCTTTCTAATGCCTTCTATTCTCATTCTGATACAGTGAAACCTGGGCCTTTGATCTGAGCCTACAAAGCTTTACAAAGGTCTCCCCTTACCCCTCTAGGATTTTGCTCTTTCATGCTCCCCTTTGCTCTCACTGTCCTGTCTTTTTGTTACTCCATCTGCCAAACTCATTTCTCCTTCAAGACTTTTACATTTGCTATTGTTTCTGCCTGGGCTACTCTGAGATTTTTACATGATTCATACCTTCTCATACTCACTGACTACCTTAATTAACCTGAATTACTTTTTAATAGAATCTGACACTATCTGAAAATACAATCTTTATTTATTTATGCATTTATTATGCATGTGATTTACATGAAAGGGAGGACTTTGTCTTCTTCACTACTTTATTCCTATCACTTAGCATAGGATTCACAATGAATAATCACTCAGTGTTGAATAGATTAATTAACTAATGACCAGTGTTTGTTCAGTGCCTCCCATGTATCAAGCTTTCTTGAATAATTTATTTGTTGTTTGAGAGTGTTGACAAAATGACTGACATTTACAGAGAACAAGGCCCAGTACCATGTTCATCCTAGAAGTAAACGCTTATGTATTAGGGACATTCTATTCCAGATTTAGGTTAAGAGCAGAATTGGGATTCTGTCAGGCAGCCAAAGCTGACCATAATTAGTCTGCAGAAGTGAGAAAGGCACTGTCTATGTCGTTTTGCTCTCTGTATTCATCTAGACTTCAAGATCATGCATAAAACATGTTTGCTTTAACTTTGGGCAAAGTTCAGCATACTGGAGTTTGAGGGAAATTCATCTTTCAGACAGGTGGTTTCCAAGATTATAAAATTGAGCACAGGTGACAAAAGGGATTTGCTTAAGAGAGAGGAAGGATTCTTTAGTATTTCTTATGCTTAACCCTCTTTTTCTTTCCCAGAAATGATGCTTGATAAAGAACATTGGTTAAGTGGGTGCTTTATGGATGATGTGGAGGAAATAAAGGTGGTGTATAAGTTAATCAAAAATTTCTCCCACATTGGCTTTCTCCCTTAGCTGTTTAATTAGCTATTCAAGAGCAGCACTCCTGTACCTGACTAAAAATAGGCCAAAGCTTGGTCAGGAGAAAAGCATGGCAACCTGTTTTCTCTGTATTTTAATAGTAGTTCAGATTTGCACGTTAGTTTCATGAGACAGATTTTTATATTTTTTTTAGAATTATGCATCTATAGTAGAAAATACATTTTAAAAGTGTAGTATTACATTACTTTTGCATAGAATTTTGTAATTTGCAAAACACTTTAATGTAAATAATCCAACTTTTCTTCTTTGGATACAAATAGGTGTTATTAATGTTAAAAACCTCTTGTAGTGGCCTCTTGTCCTCATTTGTACATAAATGGGCAGCCCCTCCCACCTTGGTGTTTCTGGGAGTCCCAAGGAGATATTTGACCTTATCTCACAATATTGTGTCAGTTATTGCTGGATGTCCATTGTTTTCTTTCTTATCTGTACTGGATTATTTTGTCAATGTTCTCTGCTCTCCAAATTACTTTAAATATGCCTGCTAGTGCCTCTGTTTACCATGAAAATGCTGATATTGTTGCTGACATCTGTGGTGCTAGAGGAGGGGTGCTGTAATCTCCATGGAAGTGGAAAGAATGTTTTGTGATAACCTATTTTATGCTATATTTTCCTCCCTTCTGCTTTCACATGCTGGGACTCTTATGCCAAGTACATAGATTCTTTGAGCAGGCCTTCCGTTCACTCACAAGGAATGCTTAGATTAACGCTAGTACTGGGCTCAATTTAGGCACAAGTGGGAGTCTGCTATGCATTACTTCATTAGGTTTCCATGACAATTCTATGAGGTAGTCAGTGTAAGGTAGTATTGGTCCCATTTTATATATTAGAAACTAAAATACAACAAGGCTGATTCATTTTTTAAATTTAAAAAAATAATTATGAAGAATTATCAGATTAAATTAGGTGATCAGATGCCTCTCTGTTTATTTTAACCCAGACCTTTTTGGTATTTTTTGTCTAAGATCAAAGTTTCCTTTTGTTAGCTCCTCATGCAAAGACTTTTTTTTTCTGCTTTATTGAGATGTAATTGATAACAAGGACATTCTAATTGCCTGTAAATGAAAAAAAAAGCTGTCCAGGAAGGGATGAATTTCATGTGATTGGAGGTTTGGAAGCAGAGACTGGCAGGTACATGGGGGTGATGAAATACCAGATGGAGGATATGAGCCAGATAATCTCTAAAATCCTTTTCCAATCCTTTTGTGGTCAATAATCACCCAGCTAAACTCCAAACCAAACAAACAACAATGTGACTCTGCTAAAGGAAAAGGAGGAGGTCTGGGCTTTTGTTAAAAGAAGCATGAAAGCAAAGCAGTTGATGAAATCTGAAAGAAAAGCAGAGGAAAGCCAGAGGGAGATTCTCAGTTTAGGCAAGAGCAGGGTCTGGTGAAGCAGTTTGTGGATGATTAACTCTATCCTAGAGTTCATGGGCATAAATGTGCTGACCTGACCTGAGGTCTTTCATGGGGAAAGAGGAGACTAGTGGGTAGGAGTTGAGTGGGAACAAAGTGTTGAGTTCAGAAGCAGTTGGGCCCCATAGTGACATCTCAGAACCCTCTCCTATTTGGTTTTGGTTCCCTGTCCAAATCTAACAGCAGCACCCCCTAAGGGACACCAGAGTGATAAGGCTGATTGTGGTAGGACAGAACTCTCTGGTGCAGAAGAACCAATCAGAGGAACCCAGCCTTCTCAGGAAAGAAGAAAGACTAATGACAATTGTGAGACATCCAGAAATCTCCTCTTCTGTTTCTGTTTTGAGTCAACAGGACTCAAAAAGTTCTGGGACAGAGAATTGTGAACTGACCATGACACAGCCCAGTGGCCTGGGAGAATTGTTACTCTTACTCGCTCTATATCTAATTGACCTATATCCACACTTTAGTGTTCATTCAACTCACTAAAGATTTTCCAGCATCTGGGTTTTCTGTGCACTTGTTTTCCCTGGGATGCTGGGGCTCATTGCCTTGTGTATGAGTTGGCAGGGAGGGCGGATTTTCCTTGATCATATATCATCTTACTCTTGAAATGACCTGTTTCTTAACTTTGACCCATGGACTGTAAACATTCTCACTGCTAAATTCTAGAACCATTATCACATGATGCTCTGTCTGTCAACCCATACAGGTGGCTTTGCATCATTTATTTCAGCCTTGGAAGCTGAGCATGCTAATATAAAACACCCTTATGAATGATGTAATATTTATTTTTTAATGGTATATCCTTTTTTTTTTACATAAGAAAAGTAAGTTCAAACAGCTTTAATAATCTTGTTAAGGCTCACATCAGAAGAGAAAAACAGTTTTTCTTTCTAGATGGGTAAACTGAAAGAGGTTAAATGTTTTTCTCCTCATAACAACAACAACAAAAAAAACAGAGTTGGGAATATAACTCTGCAACCTTTATTCCCAGTTCCCTGTTCTCATCAGTAAAACACAGTCAACACCCTGCTCTCTTGCTCTGATTGCTGTATTTACATGCCCCAATTCTCCCATTAAATCTAAATTGTATTTGTATTTAAATCTAAATTGTATTTAGCATCTCCAGCAGAAAGCTTTAATTTTTAAATTATTTCTCAGAGTTCTGAGGAGAGGTTATTGGAATTCTGTCTTGAGACTGCAGGTGAAAAGGTAGTGCAAAGGTTAAAGGACTAAACACAGGTCACACAAAGATTGCTGTTGCCAGTGTAGATAAAAATTCATAGGATAAAATTCCCTTTGCCTTTGTGTATGAAAATTTTCATAGTAAAATATTTCAAATGACACTAAAAAATGACAAAGTGAAAAGAAAAACCAAGTATCCATTTGCCTACTCTTTAACTTAATGCCTTGAATAGTTAATTATCTTTACCTAATTCCTATGTTTTTCAAACCCTATGTAGTCCCTGGCAATAGTTTTGCATGCAAATAATGACTATAACGTGTCCAAGAGCTTTAGAAACAGTAAATACGGATTTGAGCTTACATATTGTCTTGGTATATAGGTGCTAACTATTGACATCGATATACTCAATTCCTGAGTGCTTGTGAGATCACTAGTTCAGGTGGAAGACACTGGATAGGACTAAAAAGAAAACATGAACATGTGTAATTACCCAGTAATTCAGAATATTAGCATGTGGCTAGGAAATTGAAACTAACACCAATACATTCAGAAATTTTCAGACCAATGCCAAGAATGGATAAAGAATAAGGTAAAGCTTAGAAATTTAATACAAAAAGATAAATAAGACTATAGATTACACTAAGACTTGGTAAACGGAACTCTCAATTAGAATAGAGCATGAAGGGGTAGAATTTGTGCAAAATGTAAAAGGAAAGATGAGGAAAATCTTTTACATGAGTATATATCCTATGCAAGAAGATATAATATTTTCAGAAATTTAAGCAGGAGAATTACATAATTTGCATATTCTTAGAACAGCGTGGCATGTGATTAGAAAGTGGAAAACAGGAGTCAGAAGCCAATTTGAAAGTTTTCCAGTAAGAGATAATAGATGTCTAAACTAATTCAGTGACATGGTCAAAGGAAAGACCATATATGAGAGATAATGAGGTGGAAAAATTAATTAGAAATGTGAGACATTAAGGAGTCTGCTCTAGAACAATGGGTGGATGGCGGCTTCGTTGACCAGAATAGAGAATGTGTGAATCTATTGAGAAGACAATGAAATTTAGAAATTTTGCTTTGACATGGTTGAAGGACATTTAATTTAAGATGACTGGCAGTTGATAAGAAAATTATGCCTGGACCTCAGTCAGGAGGTCTGGGGAGAGATACTCTTAATCCTGAAGTTTTTAAGATATAAGATAACGTATAGAAACTGTTCATAGATCGGACCTTGGAAATTCCACATGTAATCAATTAATCACATCTTTGTGATTAGTGTTTAAAGAACTAAATATAGCACTAAAAATGGGCATATGTCAAACACTTTGGAATACATAGAAGGAAATACTTTGTTATGTGCTCTATTTTGGTAAATTAGGAAGGTTTTCCTTAATCTTGGAGGATGTCTCCTGAAAGAGGAACTAGACTTAACCTATATGGCTTCAAAAGCATAATTCAGAACAGTGAAATAAGGAATAACTTTTTAATAGATTGAACTGTGACAGGATAGTTTTAGTTAGGCAGAAACAAATTTCTAGACACTCAAGCTGTGTCTGACATATAGGAAGCATGCAGTAAACATTTGTTAAATAAATAAGAATGATCACTTTGCTGAGAGTTGTAAATGACGATGAAATACTGAATGAGGAGCTCTTTAAAATGTCCTCTGAAATTGATTTTGCCCAGTCTTATGACTCTAAGATTTTACATTGAATAGTTCTTTGGTCCATTTTTTTTAAAACTTTAAATACAAGGGCTTATCTGAAGATAAGATTTCCCCGTAGATATAACTTCATAAAATTAGTTTATCACCCTTTTCTGAGAAAATAGGACATGTAAATATGTTTGAGCCTACTTTATCAGATATAATGTTCAAATCTAATTAGACATTTACATAAGCCTACCACTTTGCCAGTATCTTTACTTTGAACATGATTGTTCATTTTAGAACAATTTTAGGTTTACAATAAAATTTAGAAGAAAGTTCAGAGCTTCTCATGCATACCCTCCCCCCACCACATGCATAGCCTTCCCTACTGCTAGCACCACTTACCAGAATAGTACATTTACTACCAAGGATGAACCTACATTGGCACATTATAATCATCCAGAATCCATAGTTTACCTTAAGGTCTACTCTTGGTATTGCACATTCTATGGTTTTGGTCAAATGTATAATTACATATATTCATCATTATATCATTGAAAGTATTTTCACTGCCTAAAAAATCCTCTGTGCCCTGATTATTCATCTTTCCCCCACTCCTCACCCCTGGCAACCACGGATCTTTTTATTGTCTCCATAGCTTTGCCTTTTCCAGAATGTCATATAGTTGGAATCATACAGTAGATAGCCTTCTCATATTGGTCATGTGGTAATTCTATGTTTATTTTTTTTAATTTTTGATTTGATATTTATTTTTTAATATTTTTAAATTTTCATACTGTTTTTCACAGTGGCTGCACCAATTTGCATTCCTTCCAATAGTGCACAAAGGTTACTTTTTCTCCATTCTTGCCAATACTTGTTATTTCTTGTGTTTTTTATTTTAGTCATTCTGGCAGATATAAGGTGATATCTCATTATAGTTTTGGTTTGCATTTCCCTGATAATTAGTGATGTTGAACATCTTTTCGTGTGTATGTTGGCCATCTGTATGTCTTCTTTGGATAAATGTCTATTCAGGTCTTCTGCTCATTTTTAATCAGATTATTTGTTTTTTTGGTGTTGAGTTGTTTAAGTTCTTTTATATAAAATTTTGCATATTAACTCCTTATCAAATATATAATTTACAAATCTCTTTTCCCATTTTGACATGATACTATATTTAGAAAACCCTAAAGATTCCACCAAAAGACTACTAGATCTGACAAATGAATTCAGTAAAGTCTCAGGATACAAAATTAATTTACAGAAATCTACTGCATTTCTATTCACTAATCATGAAGTAACAGAAAGAAAAGTTGAGAAAATAATCTCATTCACAATTACACCAAATATAATAAAATACCTAGGAATAAACTTAACCAAGGAGGTAAAAGACCTGTACTCTGATAACTATAAAATATTGATGGAAGAAATTGAAGACAACACAAACAAATGGAAAGATACTCCATGCTCATGGGATGGAAGAACCACTATTGTTAAAATGCCTTACTACCCAAAGCAATCTACAGATTTAATGCAATCCCTATCAAAATACCGACATTTTTTTTTTCCCACAGAACTAGAACAAATAATCCTAAAATTTGTATGGAATCTGTAGTAATCAAAACAGTATGGTATTGGCACAAAAATAGACACGTAGATCACTAGAAAAAATTAGGGAGCCCAAAAATAAACTCATGCTTATATGGTCAATTAATCTATGACAGAGGAGACAAGAATATATAATGGGGAGAAAACAATCTCTTCAACAAGCAGTGCTGGGAATACTGGACAGCTACAAGCAAAAGAATGAAACTGGACCATTTTCTTACACCATAGACAAAAATAAACTCAAAATGGATCAAAGACCTAAATGTAAGACCTGAAACTATAAAGCTCCTAGAATAAAAGATAGACAGTAATCTGTTTGACATCAATCATAGAAACTTTTTTGGGGATACATCTCCTCAGTAAAGTGAAACAAAAGCAAAATTAAATGATTGACACTACACAAAAATAAAAAGATTTTGCACAGTGAAGGAATCCACCAACAAAACAAAAAGGCAACCTACTGAATGGGAGAAGATATTTACAAATCATGGTTTTTTTCTTTATTGAGTTTGCAATACTACTATAATGCTTCTGAGTTAGAATGATGTTTATCATTCTCAAAAGATATGTTTCCTCTGTGTTTTGTGAAACCCAATATTAACATGTAAAACACATTCTTTTGATTGCTGTACAGAAGCCCTGTTTTTTAAATATGCAGTACAACCTTATGTTTCCTAGATGCAATTAGGACAGAATATATGAAAAATGTCAACAAGAATAACAACTGAGGGTTTGACACTGAACATGTGCTATTGTCATTTTAGGGACAAGTCTAAATTAAAAATTCTAGTTAGATAAAGGTCAGATTTCTTAAGCAAATGAGTTAATAAAGAAGCACTAGCTTCCTCCATAGTATTGATACTATGACCAACATAGTAAGAAATATTTATTTTGATCATATATTTAATACATACACATTAAGCATTTCCTATATACTATGTATATGAAGGAAGAAAGTTACAAATTTAGGGTATCCCAAAGTATTAGCTGCAAGTTAGAGATGGTTTTAGGTACCATGTTGAAATGGTATTAAGTGACAATCTATCGTGCAATGGGCAAGCTCTTTTCCCTTTTCTCTCGTGTCTTCTGGTTATCATCAAAGAGAATGTTTCAATTTGATTCCCTTCTATCTGCACTTCCTCTATAGTACTGACAAATCTCTTTCTTTCTCTCTCTCTATCTATACACATATATATATGTATATACTTTTATATATCATATATATGTATATGTGTGTGTACTTTTTTAATGAATGGAAGCATCATCCGTCCAGAGCTTGAGGCAGACAACAATATCACTACAATTTAATAATATGATTTTTATTTTTGTCATTTTTATTTTGGACTTTCTAATTAGAGTCAGAGATATATTTTCCTTTAAGATAAACTGATTTAAGCTAAAAAGCAAAAACTTTAAGTTAAAGAAACATTAACAATGCAGGTGATACGCCAATACGGTAAAATTTGTGGATTGTCACACAAATGGGTAAAGTTGGCAAGTACTGGACATTTACCCTGGAAGATAATCATTTGGGTTATTTTGCATGGGACAGATTTCCTAAATATTCCTTTCATTATACCTCTATTTAAGTGCTGTTTTACACTACTAGTTATATAGGGACAGAGATTATCACTATCCTGGAAGCCTGCATTATTTTAAGGTTTATGTGAAAAGACAAAAATAGGAGAAAAAAATTGAGAACTGGGCTTTGACTCTAATGCATTTTTTTAAATCAAATGTAAGAGCTGAATATGCCCCATGGCCTTGTTCTATGATGCACTACACTATGGTTGTGCATCTTAAAACTGTGGGTTTTGCTCCTTTAAAAAAAAAAAGATTTTATTTATTTATTTGACAGAAAGAGACACAGTGAGAGTGGGAACACAAGCAGGGGGAGTGGGAGAGGGAGAAGCAGGCTCCCTGCCGAGCAGGGAGCCCAATGTGGGGCTCGATCCCAGGATCCTGGGACCATGATCTGAGCCAAAGGTAGATGCTTAAGGACTGAGCCATCCAGGTTCCCCTTGCTCCTTTTTTGGTTAAAAATCACTAAGCCACTTTGGGTACTTTCAGAGGGTACAAAAGGCAACTTTGGGTGATACAAGTTATATGTACAGATATATATTATTTCAGGTTATGAAGGTGCTTCTGATTCAGAAACTGGCAAAAATAATATCAAGCACTTAACAAATCAGGCCTCCATAAATACTTAATGATTTTTTTTTTTTTGCTCTCCATAATGTAAGAGAACAATGGCTTTTTGTTTTTATCATGAAGAGAATGAATGACCTGCTATGCAAATATAAGGCTTTATTATATATTACCAGCCTTCCTTTTGTGATGTTGATCATTGTTCTTTCTCCTGCTCCTTAGCCCATGATTTCTCATATTTATTCTCCTACCTCTATGCTTCCTATCTCCTGATGGATGCAGAAGCTTGACAAGCTGCCATGAGGACATTGGTATTTGGCAGAGAGCCCTGTCCTATCCCTCTCTTTGCTGGGGCTACCTCTTAAGGACCCTCTCCTGGATTTACTGCCTTGGGGTTAGCCTTGTCAACATTATCTGTTCTATTTTCATGAAATAAGGGAAATGAAAGTTTGAGAAGAGTCAGGATCTCAGAGGCATATGGAGAATACGTCTTCCTTGCCCTGGACACTGGTACCATACAGATGAAACCTGGGGGTAGGTTGTAATTTGGAAATATCTCATTCAGATTTCATGATGCAACTCAAATATCATGTTTCCTCTGAAGCCTTTTCCTATCCTCCTGGGCAGATTAATAGATCCCTAGAACTTGAGTTCTCATTACACTTTAATTAAACCTCTATTGCGGCACATACTACATTGTACCAATTTCATATGTTTTGGCTTTTGCAACTGATCTGCTGGAGAGAAGAAATCTATTTTATTTATTTCTATCACCCCAGCACCCTACTCAGCATCTGCTACATAATAAGCACTCCCATTTTGGGGAGGAATAAAAGTGTGGGAAAGAAGGAAGAATAGAAAAAGAGAGAGGGAGGGAGGATGGGGAGGAGGAAGAGTGAATTTTCTTTATCCTTTGGAGTAGATGATTTTGTTTTTATCCTCCCTGAGTACAGATTTGTAATTTAAACCTAGATTTTAGCCCAAGAATATATAACAAGGCTATATTACTTTTCTAGGTGGCAAGATAACCGTGATAACTGTTGGTCAAAAGATATAAAATGTTCCTTCATTCGAATCCATTTTGACTACAGGTTTTCCTTTGGTTTTAAAAATAATTTTTTTCTTAAGTAAGTGCTATGCCTGTGATATGCTAAATACATATAAATGGCAATCTCAAAAATGTCTTAATCAGTTTTTCTTTCGCCTATGGGATTATTTTTGTTTTCTAGCTCCAAAATGCCAAAAAAAACCCCCAAAAACCTAATACATTTTTAAAAAATCTAGATCATTTTGCCTTTTGATCTGAGACCTGGGCACTCATCTTATTCTCATACAGCAATTGGAGTCAAACAAATCATTAAGCAACTCTAAGAGGAAATTCTATATAAATTTAAATAGCTTATATTTTTATTTAACTTATCCCAGTTTTAAGCCACTGTACCACATATAAACAAGGCATTTCCAGGACAAGTATTTCCCTACCAAATTTCTTGCTACAGTTTCTACTGAGGTAAAAACTTAGCATTTGCTACCTCTCCTCAGGTAGGTGGGTTTTTTTAAAAATTTTTTATTATTATGTTAATCACCATACATTACATCATTAGTTTTTGATGTAGTGTTCCATGATTCATTGTTTGTGCATAACACCCAGTGCTCCATACAGAACGTGCCCTCTTTAATACCCATCACCAGGCTAACCCATCCTCCCACCCCCTCCCCTCTAGAACCCTCAGTTTGTTTTTCAGAGTCCATCATCTCTCATGATTTATCTCCCCCTCTGATTTCCCCCCCTTCGTTCTTCCCCTCCTGCTATCTTCTTTTTTTTTTTTCTTAATATATATTGCATTATTTCTTTCAGAGGTACAGATCTGTGATTCAAAAGTCTTGCACAATTCACAGTGCTCACCATAGCACATACCCTCCCCAATGTCGATCACCCAGCCACCCCATCCCTCCCACCCCACCCCCCACTCCAGCAACCCTCAGTTTGTTTCCTGCGATTAAGAATTCCTCATATCAGTGAGGTCATATGAGACATGTCTTTCTCTGTTTGACTTATTTCGCTCAGCATAACACCCTCCAGTTCCATCTACATCATTGCAAATGGCAAGATCTCATTCCTTTTGATGGCTGCATAATATTCCATTGTATATATATACCCCACATCTTCTTTATCCATTCATCTGTTGATGGACATCTTGGCTCTTTCCACAGTTTGGCTATTGTGGACATTGCTGCTATAAACATCGGTGTGCACGTACCTCTTTGGGTCCCTATATTTGTATCTTTGGGGTAAATACACAGAAGTGCAATTGCTGGATCGTATGGTAGCTCTATTTTCAACTTTTTAAGGAACCTCCATACTGTTTTCCAGACTGGTTGCACCAGCTTGCATTCCCACCAAGAGTGTAGGAGGGTTCCCCTTTCTCCGCATCCCCACCAACATCTGTTGTTTCCTGACTTGTTCATTTTAGCCATTCTGACTGGTGTGAGGTGGTATCTCATTGAGGTTTTGATTTGGATTTTCCTGATGCCGAGTTATGTTGAGCACTTTTCATGTGTCTGTTGGCCATTTGGATGTCTTCTTTGGAAAAATGTCTGTCCATTTCTTGATCGGATTAGTTGTTCTTTGGGTGTTGAGTTTGATAAGTTCTTTATAGATTTTGGATACTAGCCCTTTCTCTGATATGTCATTTGCAAATATCTTCTCCCATTCTGTCGGCTGTCTTTTGGTTTTGTTGACTGTTTCCTTTGCTGTGCAAAAAGCTTTTTATCTTGATGAAGTCCCAATAGTTCATTTTTGCCCTTGCTTCCCTTGCCTTTGGCGATGTTTCTAGGAAGAAGTTGCTGTGGCTGAGGTCGAAGAGGTTGCTGCCTGTGTTCTCCTTTAGGATTTTGATGGACTCCTGTCTCACATTGAGGTCTTTCAACCATTTGGAGTCTATTTTTGTGTGTGGTGTAAGGAAATGGTCCAGTTTCATTCTTCTGCATGTGGCTATCCAATTTTCCCACCACCATTTGTTGAAGTGACTGTCTTTTTTTCCATTGGACTCTTCCCTGCATTGTCGAAGATTAGTTGAGGGTCCATTTCTGGGCTCTCTATTCTGTTCCATTGATCTATGTGTCTGTTTTTGTGCCAGTACCATACTGTCTGGATGACAGCTTTGGAATAGAGCTGGAAGTCCGGAAGTGTGATGCCACCAGCTTTGTTTTTCTTTTTCAACATTCCTCTGGCTATTCGGGGTCTTTTCTGGTTCCATACAAATTTTAGGATTATTTGTTCCATTTCTTTGAAAAAAGTGGATGGTATTTTGATGGGGATGGCATTGAATGTGTAGATTGCTCTAGGTAGCATTGACATCTTCACAATATTTGTTCTTCCAATCCATGAGCATGGTACATTTTTCCATTTCTTTTTGTCTTCCTCAATCTCTTTCATGAGTATTTTATAGTTTTCTGAGTACAGATCCTTTGCCTCTTTGGTTAGATTTATTCCTAGGTATCTTATGGTTTTGGGTGCAATTGTAAATGGGATAGACTCCTGAATTTCTCTTTCATCTGTCTTGTTGGTGTATAGGAATGCCACTGACTTCTGTGCACTGATTTTATATCCTGCCATTTTACTGAATTCCTGTATGAGTTCAAGCAGTTTTGGGGTGGAGTCTTTTGGGTTTTCCCCATAAAGTATCATATCATCTGTAAACAGTGAGAGTTTGACTTCTTCTTTGTCGATTCGGATGCCTTTTATTTCTTTTTGTTGTCTGATTGCTGTGGCTAGGACTTCCAATACTATGTTGAATAGCAGTGGTGATAGTGGACATCCCTACCGTGTTCCTGACCTTAGGGGGGAAGCTCTCAGTTTTTCCCCATTGAGAATGATATTCGCTGTAGGTTTTTCATGGATGGCTTTTATGATATTGAGGTATGTACCCTCTATCCCTATACTCTGAAGAGTTTTGATCAAGAAAGGATGCTGTACTTTGTCAAATGCTTTTTCTGCATCTATTGAGAGGATCATATGATTCTTGTTCTTTTGTTTATGTATTGTATAACATTGATTTAGTTGCAGATGTTGAACCAACCTTGCAGCCCAGGAATAAATCCCACTTGGTCGTGGTGAATAATCCTTTTAATGTACTGTTGGATCCTATTGGCTAGTATTTTGGTGAGAATTTTTGCATCCATGTTCATCAGGGATATTGGTCTGTAATTCTCTTTTTTGATGGGGTTTTTGTCTGGTTTTGGGATCAGGGTAATGGTGGCCTCATAAAACAAGTTTGGAAATTTTCCTTCCATTTCTATTTTTTGGAACAGTTTCAGAAGAATAGGTATTAATTCTTCTTGAAATGTTTGGTAGAATTCCCCTGGGAAGCCATCTGGCCCTGGGTTTTTATTTGTTGGTAGATTTTTGATGACTGCTTCAATTTCCTTAGTGGTTATAGGTCTGTTCAGGTTTTCTATTTCTTCCTGGTTCAGTTTTGGTAGTTGATACACCTCTAGGAATGCATCCATTTCTTCCAGGTTATCTAATTTGCTGGCATAGAGTTGCTCATAGTATGTTCTTATAATTGTTTGTATTTCTTTGGTGTTGGTTGTGATCTCTCCTCTTTCATTCATGATTTTGTTGATTTGGGTCATTTCTCTTTTCTTTTTGACAAGTCTGGCCAGGGGCTTATCAATCTTGTTAATTCTTTCAAAGAACCAGCTCCTAGTTTCGTTGATCTGTTCTACTGTTCTTTTGGTTTCTATTTCATTGATTTCTGCTCTGATCTTTATTATTTCACTTCTCCTGCTGGGTTTAGGGTTTATTTGCTGTTTTTTCTCTAGCTCCTTTAGGTGTAGGGTTAGGTTGTGTATTTGAGACCTTTCTTGTTTCTTGAGAAAGGCTTGTATTGCTATATACTTTCCTCTTAGGACTGTCTTTCCTGCATCCCAAAGATTTTGAACAGTCATTGGTTTCCATGACTTTTTTTAATTCTTCTTTAATTTCCTGGTTGACCCATTCATTCTTTAGTAGGATGCTCTTTAGCCTCCATGTATTTGAGTTCTTTCTGACTTTCCTCTTGTTATTGAGTTCTAGTTTCAAATCATTGTGGTCTCAAAATAGGCGAGGAATGATCCCAATCTTTTGGTACTGTTTGAGACCTGATTTGTGACATAGGATGTGATCTATTCTGGAGAATGTTCCATGGGCACTAGAGAAGAATGTGTATTCTGTTGCTTTGGGATGGAATGTTCGGAATATGTCTATGAAGTCCATTTGGTCCAGTGTGTCATTTAAAGTCTCTATTTCCTTATTGATCTTTTGCTTAGATGATCTGTCCATTTCAATGAGGGGGGTGTCAATGTCCCCCACTATTATTGTATTGTTGTCAATGTGTTTCTTTGCTTTTGTTATTAATTGGCTTATATAATTGGCTGCTCCCATGTTAGGGGCATAGATATTTACAATTGTTAGATCTTCTTGTTGGATAGACCCTTTAAATAGGATATAGTGTCCTTCCTCATCTCTTATTACAGTCTTTGGTTTAAAATCTAATTTATCTGATATAAGGATTGCCACCCCAGCTTTCTTTTGGTGTTCATTATTAGCATGGCAAATGGTTTTCCACCCCTCACTTTCAATTTGGGGTGTCTTTGAGTCTAAAATGAGTCTCTTGCAGACAGCATATCGATGAGTCTTGTTTTTTAATCCAATCTGATAGCCTGTGTCTTTTGATTGGGGCATTTAGCCCATTTAGCCCATTTACATTCAGGGTAACTATTGAAAGATAAGAATTTAGTGCCACTGTATTGCCTGGAAGGTTACTGTTACTGTATATTGTCTGTGTTCCTTTCTGGTCTATGTTGCTTTTAGGCTCTCTCTTTGCTTAGAGGACCCCTTTCAAGATTTCTTGTAGGGCTGGTTTCATGTTTTTGTTTGTCCTGGAAGCTTTTTATCTCTCCTTCTATTTTCAATGACAGCCTAGCTGGATATAGTATTCTTGGCTGCATATTTTTCTTATTTAGTGCTCTGAATATATCCTGCCAGTCCTTTCTGGCCTGCCAGGTCTCTGTGGATAGGTCTGTTGCCAACCTAATGTTTCTACCATTGTAGGTTACATATCTCTTCTCCCGAGCTGCTTTCAGGATTTTCTCTTTGTCTCTGAGACTCGTAAGTTTTACTATTAGATGTCATGGTGTTGACCTATTTTTCTTGATTTTGAGAGGGGTTCTCTGTGCCTCCTGGATTTTAATGCCTGTTTCCTTCCCCAAATTAGGGAAGTTCTCTGCTATAATTTTCTCCAATATATCTTCTGCCCCCTCTCTCTTTTCTTCTTCTTCTGGGATCTCAATTATTCTAATGTTGTTTCATCTTATGGTATCACTCATCTCTCAAATTCTGCCCTCATGATCCAGTAGTTGTTTATCTCTTTTTCTCAGCTTCTTTATTTTCCATCATTTGGTCTTCTGTATCATTGATTCTCTCTTCTGCCTCATTTATCCTAGCAGTTAGAGCTCCCATTTTTTATTGCACCTCATTAATAGCCTTTTTGATTTCAACTTGGTTAGATTTTAGTTCTTTTATTTCTCCAGAAAGGGTTTCTCTAATAACTTCCATGCTTTTTTCAAGTCCAGCTAGTATCTTTAAAGTCATGATTCTGAACTCTAGGTCCAACAGCATACTAATGTCCATATTGAGTAGGTCCCAGGCAGTTTGTACTACCTTTTGTTCTTTTTGTTGAGGTGATTTTTTCCATCTTGTCATTTTGTCCAGAGGAGAATATATGAATGAGAGAACAAAATGCTAACAGGGTAACAACATCCCCAGAAAATATACTCTAAACAAATCAGAAAAGACCTGAAGCTGGGGGAAAAGAAAGGGAAAGAAAGAAAAAAGAAAAGAAAAAGAAAAAGAAAAAGATAAAAACAAACAAAAACAGAACAAAACAAAACAGAATATGATCAAAACGATCAGGTTGTTGCATAGATTAGTGCCACACACTAGATTTTGGGTGTATTTTGGTCTGTTAGAAGAAAGTGCCTCCCAAAATTTTAAAGAATGAAAAACTTATATATGTACAAAATAAGGGTTGATATGATGAAGGGATGGAATATGACTGTAAAGATGAAAATTATAAAAAATTTTATAAAAGGAATTGATAAGTAGTTGTTTGAAAAAAGAAAGAAGAGGATTTTAAAAAAAAAAGGGAGAGAATGTGATCAGCCAGGAGACTAGAACAAAGCCATACACTAGAGATTTAAGGTATATTTTGATCTGTTAGAAGAAACTGTATCTCAAAATTTTAAAGAGAGAACAACTTATATATATATGCCAAAAATAAGGGTAACTACTATGAAGGGATAGAATATGACTCTAAAAATGAAAAATAAAAATGTTTTTTTAAAAAAGGGATTGATAAGATGTTGGTGGAAAAAGGGAAAAAGAAAAATTCAGGAAAAAAAAAAAGACAGTTAAAAAAAATTAACTTTGAAAAACTAAAGAATCATGGTAAAAAAAGCCATGGATTCTATGTGCAGTATTCCCCTAGCACTGGAATTCTGCTGTTCTCATTGATCAGTAAACTCAGTCTTGGCTGGCTGTTCTTGATGATCTTCTGGGGGAGGGGCCTCTTGCCGTGGTTCCCAAATGTCTTTGCCGGAGGCAGAATTGCCCTGCCGTTGCCAGTCCGGGCTAAGTAATCTGCTAGGGTTTGCTCTCGGGGGCTTTTGTTCCCTGCAAGCTCTCTGCACGGCTTTGGAGAACGGGAGTGAAAATGGAAGCCTCCCAATCTCCGCCCTGGAGGAGCCAAGAACTCGGGGCCCCACTCCTCAGTGAGCCCCAGAGAAAAGCAGTCAATCACTCCCATCTCCCCAGTCTCCGGCCGCACTCTGTGCTCACCCGGCCCCTGACCAAGCGTTTCTATCTCTGGCACCCGACTCGGTGTGGAGTCTCCAAACCCAGCAGATCCCTGCAGTGTGCTCCTGCACCACTCCTCCCGGGGGAGGAAGGGGAGTCTCCCCGGATCTGCCACTTGTTGGGTCCCTGCTGGAAAAACAGTGGCCTAACTGTGCCGCGGATCATGGTTTATGGCAACCCCGAGCTGAGAGCCTGCTCCTCGGCCTTGTCTCTGCAGCTGGCTTCCCTGCTCCGATACCTGGGAGCTCTGCCACCCTCAGGCACCCCCGGTTTTTCTGTGACCCCGAGAGTCCTGAGACCACACTGTCCCAGCAAGGGTTCCACCCCCCGCTTAGCCACTGGAGCGATGTACCCTCAGCAGAGCCGACTTCTAAAAATTCCGATTTTGTGCTCTGCGACTCTATCACTTGCCAGAAGTGCCCGACAGAGGCCCCCTCCCCCGCCATCTATCCTCCCAAATATTGCCTCAGATTCACTTCTCCGCACATCTTACCTTCTAGAAAGTGGTTGTTTTTCTGTTCAGGGAGTTGTTGGTATTCTTTTCTTCAATCTCCTCTTGAGTTTGTAGGTGTTCAGAATGGTTTGATCCCTATCCAGCTGAATTCCTGAGACTAGACAAAATCCAGGTCTCCTACTCCTCCGCCATCTTGCTCCCAGGTAGGTGGTTTTTAAACTGAATGTGATTATGAAAGAGAAAAGAAGGAAGAAAAAGAGAGAGGAAGAAAATATGTTTTTACAGCAGAAAACAGGAAGTGTTTTAGAGACAAGCCTACAATGCTGGGAGAAAAATAATCAAAGTGGAGAAATCTTACACAGACCTAGAAATCTAAACAGAATATTTGTTTTTCTGCTATGTTCTAAGAACCTTTAAGGAATGACCTTATTTTTTTCTTATTGTACAACATTCACCATCTTCTATATCCATTGCATTTGATGTTTGAAAGTTGCTTATTTTCCTCTTAAGATTTTAGTACAGTTTCATTAAAGATGCTTTACCAACACCAAATGATGGTCTTCATAAAAGAGCTTGTTTTGTATAAACACTGTTGTCATTGAGGTGAGGAACCATGTATTTTTCATCTTTTTATTTAGGACTTAGTAAGGTAGTAGACACATAATAAAGTATTTGATGAAAACTGTATAAATGATTGGATGATGTATGAACAACAAAGATCAAATTCAAAATAAAACAACAGTGTAAGTATTTCATTTAGTTGAAAATCATAAATGTAAAAAAAACATAAGTGTTTACTGTGTGCCTGCCATGATTTACACACTGAATCCAACACTATGAATTTTGTAAAATTAGTAACTTTCTGGTCTTCAAAGAACATTTTTAATATCAGCCACATATTCTACCATGGTGTTTTAAAGTAATCAACATCAATTTTGCTTAATTGATATTATCATAATATTATGTATAAATTAATAAGAATGCATGATTAACCTGACTAACTGCTTTTCTGACTTCTTGTCCAGTTTTGAGAAACTCATAGAGGAAAAAAATCTTCATATTAAAACTTTTTTTTTTTAAGATTTATTTATTTATTTTGAGAGGAGGAGGGTAGAGAGAGAGGGAATCCTCAGGCAGGCTCCCCACTGAGCATGGAGACCTCTGCTGGGTTCATCCCAGGACCCTGAAATTATGACCTGAGCTGAAATCAAGAGCTGGTAGCTCAATGGACTGAGTCACCCAGGTGCCCCTTATATAAACCTTTTATCAGGACAATATAACATTCTTTCACTGATACTAGCAGAGGCTTTATAATTTTAGTTACATATGGAGCTTGAAATAATTTCATTTTAGTTTGAAAATGGTTAATTTTTTTAGGCTCTGACTGTTAAGGAACCAGATGTCAAGGTGGCTAATTAGGATAATGAGACAAACTGAAAGTAACATTCAAGACTTTATTCACTTACTGTGACAGAGCAAGCAAGAGGCAAAAAAGTAGCAATGGCTCTTTAGTATTCCATTTCTTTCCATGGATCAGCACCAGACAAGAGTCAGTTGGATTAGGACAGACAGAAGAAATCATCTTACTGTCAAGAACCCCTGAACAAAAGGTTCCTGACTTTTTATTGGCCTCTGTGTGTACATATATGTATGTACATGCATCTGTGAGGGATAGGAACAGAAATGTACTGAGTGAAAGTGGAGAAAAGTACCTTAGCCAAAGCCCTCAGTAAGGAGGATTTTGAATGAAGGTGTCTAGGTTAGGAATGCAAATATGAATATGAATATGTCTGGCTGTCCCAAGGATAGGGGATTGAGTCGTTGGCTGCAAGTCCTTCCAGAAAACTGCAATGCACTGGCTGGGTACCAGCTCTGATGCAGGGAGGGCAGATTTCCTCAATGAGACTTGAGAGACAAAGCTTTATTATCACCTATGGTTTGGCCAGAAAAATCACACATAGGATTTTGGCCCAGAGCCAGACACCTCACTGACTCATTATCTTCCCTCAGCTCTTCTGATGCACAGCTCTTTTGCTGTGCATCTACATTCACTCCCTTCTGTTAGTGTCTCTCTGCCTAGAATTCTACAGCATGTGGCTCAAAAATATTATTCCTTTCAATACACTTACTATCTTTTAGATACTTGATCTCATGGTCAATTACCTTCTGCTTCTGTTAACTTTCATTTTCACTTCTAATCAGTCATGTGCCACAAATAAAAGAATAAAGTATTATCCCTGAGTTTACTCAGTACTGTTCAAAATCAAAATACACTTGTCATTTCTTGCCTTTCTTTCTCTCATGCACAAGATATTGATACTGATATTTTAGAATATTATTCTCTTAAATTATTAAATAGTCCCTTTATGGCTAACTGGTGCTCTTTTTTTGCCAACTCAGTTACCTGAATTCTATTACTTCAGTTGCTGACATCCTCTCTTGCTCTGACCTACCCCTTTCTTGGCATTCCAGTATCAAGCCCTACATTATCCTCACATTTAGTTTTCTGTCCTCGGGTCCTGCCTCTGGGCTACAGTGTTTGCTGGAACCATCAAGCTTGGCTTACTATAAGTTTGTGCTGTCCAACCATAACTTGGATGTGGATATTTGCTTGGCAACCCTCTTGTCCATTCCTCGTTGGATTTCTGACTTCAGTGGCAGCGGAAGGCTTTAGCTTTCCATTACTTATCTTTTCCCACCTCTCCTTACAGCTGACAGTGTTCTCTATTTCCTTAATGAGAAGTGAGCTCTCCAACTACCTTCTTAGCACCTCTTGTATATCTTTATAACTCCCTGTAAGAGAAAAGGTGATGTCTTTCTTTTTCTTTAAAAGTAACACAACAGTATCTGTAATAATGTACTATAGCATAACAGTAAAGAGCATGGGTTTTTTAGAGAAAAAATAGGAATTCAGTTACTATATTCATGTCTAGATTAAAATCTAATATGATGGAGTAACAAGATATGTATTTATACTCAAATATAAAACAGCCCAGAAAAAGATGACAAAGAAGACAGACAAATATATGGAACAATTTTTTTGAGACACTAGAATTAGGTTACAAACGACCTATGAAAAACAAGAAACAAATATGATAAGCCCTACAATTTCCTGAGCTTCGTGCCTTGAGAGAGATTCCAAGCTACAGCTCAGAGAAGAGGAATTCAGGTAAAAACCAGCTGACTCTCTGAGTTGAGAAAATTAGTAAGGAGTTAAAAAAACTGATATAAGCTTGACAGAGTACCAGACAGCTGCATGAAGGAAAAAGCCCTTGAGATTTACAGAAAATTCCTGCCAGGTACTCAGCTGTGTAGTGATCAGAGCATGCCTGTGAATAAGCAATCTGAGGCTGGAGCAAATAGGGAACACTGTCTCTGTACTCATAAAGGGCTGGGAATAGTGCTTTCTCCCACCAGCCTAAATGGAAAATTCATTTATAGAGCATTGCATAGAGTAATCACGAAGATCTTTCTTCAGTTGTAGTGAATAATTAGCCCAGTTTGAGCACTGCTCAGGACTCACCTACAGAATGTAAAAGCAAGACCGAAAATAAATTATATCTTACAATAAAGCTCAAGGATATTTATAGGAGTACCAAGATACCCTGCTTTGAAAAAGGTAAAATTCACGATGTATGGCACCCCATTAAATACTATCTGGTATACAAGAAATCATGGAAACATGGCCCACAGTGAGAATAATCAGTAAATTGAAATGGAGCCAGAATAGACAGAGATGTTAGAATTAGTAGACAATGACATTAAAATAATTATTATAAATATATTCCATATGTTCAAAAATTAAGTAGAAATATGGAAGATATAAAAAAGACCAAAGTCAAAAGTATGCTAAAATAAATGAAAAGAGCATCAGTGAGCTGCTAGGACAACTTCAAGAAGCCCAATATATAAAATCACAGTCCCTAAAGTGAGAGGTAGGGAAGTGGGCCTGCAGATCCAAGCCCAATGAATTCCAAAAACAAGAACCATGTGGAAAAGTAAACTAAAGCCCAGCATGATCAAATTCCTCAAAAACTTGCAATAAAGAGAAAATTGTAAAATCAGCCAGAGGGAAAAAAAGACACATAGTATAGAAAGAAACAAATTTAAAGATGACAGCAGAATTCTCCTTGAAAACAATGCAAGCAAGAAGGAAATATAGCAACACTTTCAAAATATAGAAAGAATGATACCAATCAATCT
The DNA here is from genome assembly GCF_002201575.2 of Neomonachus schauinslandi. NCBI lineage: Eukaryota > Metazoa > Chordata > Mammalia > Carnivora > Phocidae > Neomonachus > Neomonachus schauinslandi. The sequence goes on from NC_058406.1 coordinate 55,642,153, forward strand.
AGAATTCTATACCTAACAGAAATACATTTAAAAAGTGATTAGACAGCAAAAGCTGAAAAGAATTCATTACCAGGTGATTCACACTACAAGAAATATTAAAAGTTCTTTGGGTAGAACAAAAATGATACAATAGAAATCTAGATCTCCACAAATGAACAAAAAACACTGGGAATGATAACCATGTGGGTAAATGTATAACTGTTTTCTTATTAGTCTTTTAAAAAGATATTAACCATTGAAACAAAAGTAGTAACAATGCATTGTGGGTTATATTACATATCTGTAAGTAAAATGTATGGCAATGGTAGCCTTAAGGCCAGAAAGAAAGAAACAAAATTATACTATTCTTAGATTCTTATATTATGCAGAAAGTAGTATAATATCACTTGGAGATACACTGTAAAAAGTTAAAGAATATATACCATAAACTTTAATGCAACCACTAAAATTTAAAAAAATTATAGTTAATAGGATGATAAGATAAATAAAAGGAAATAATAAAAAATGCTTAGTGACTTCAGATGTTAAGAAAAAAAGAAGAAAAAAGGAATAAGGAGAGGTGAGACAAATAGAAAGACAAATAGCAAGATGATGAACTTAACCATATCAATAACACATTCCATATTAATGATCTAAATACCCCAGTTTGAAGATAGAGATTGTCATATTGGCTTTAAAAAAAAGAAAAAGAAAAAAAACCAGACTCAAGTATATGCTATCTATTAGAAACTCACTTAAAATTAAAATGTACCACAAATAAAGCTTCAGGCCAGATGATTTTACTGATAAATTTTAACAAATATTTAAGGAAAAAATAATTCAACACAAACTTTCCTGGGAATTTTTAAAAAGAGGAAATACTTTCAAATTCATTGACTAAATAAGGCCAGTGCCAGTGATAGATGTTATCATTGCCATATATATATAAATATGGGGTTTATCAAATCTATCTAGAATGATTAGGAAAGCTTAAATTTTTTTCCAGTAAAAGCTTATTGAACTTATATTTGTTTTAATTGACAATACAACACCTTCAAATAATGCCTAATATCTTTCCTATTAGTACTATAAGCAATATATTTTAACCAAGAAAACATCAGCAAAGGAACAAATATTAAAATGCATTGTGAACAAGATGTCAGCAGTGAATCCATTAAATATCTATAAAATAATTCTAAAATCTTTATTTACTTATCATTTACAGAGAAGCCTTTTAAAGTTTATTGTAAAAATGAAGTAATTTTTCTTGATAAAAGTTTTGTATATCATTTCTTTAGTGCAAGTTGCTCCAATTATCATTTAGCTAATGAACTCTTCAAATTTCATTTGCATAATTGGTTCCAATTTTGACAAGGAGAATGTATCCTGCTGTGATAAAAGCATCATCGGACTCACCAATCGAGTGATGATTATTTGGTTTGAAATCAGCATGGACACACCACTGAACAGACAGGCAGAAATAGTGTCTTGTCATTCTGGGTTTCTAAAGCCTTAGCTTGCTTTCTGCTCACAGAGCCTGGGACTCAAAACTCAAGATTGACTATATTCATTTATTTATTTATTTATTTATTTTTTATTCTTATGTTAATCCCCATACATTACATCATTAGTTTTAGATGAAGTGTTCCATGATTCATTGTTTGTGCATAACACCCAGTGCTCCATGCAGAATGTGCCCTCCTCAATACCCACAACCAGGCTAACCCATCCTCCCACCCCCCTCCCCTCTAGAACCCTGTTTGTTTTTCAGAGTCCATCATCTCTCATGGTTCGTCTACCCCTCCGATTTCCCCCGCTTCATTCTTCCCCTCCTGCTACCTTCTTCTTCTTCTTTTTTTTTCCTTAATATATATTGCATTATTTGTTTCAGAGGTACAGATCTGAGATTCAACAGTCTTGCACAATTCACAGCGCTTACCAGAGCACATACCCTCCCCAGTGTCTATCACCCAGTCACCCCATCCCTCCCACCTCACCCCCCACTCCAGCAACCCTCAGTTTGTTTCCTACAATTAAGAATTCCTCATATCAGTGAGATCATATGATACATGTCTTTCTCTGTTTGACTTATTTCACTCAACATAATACGCTCCAGTTCCATCCACGTTGTTGCAAATGGCAAGATCTCATTCCTTTTGATGGCTGCATAATATTCCATTGTATATATATACCACTTCTTCTTTATCCATTCATCTGTTGATGGACATCTTGGCTCTTTCCACAGTTTGGCTATTGTGGACATTGCTGCTATAAACATCGGGGTGCACGTACCCCTTCGGATCCCTACTTTTGTATCTTTGGGGTAAATACCCAGTAGTGCAATTGCTGGATCGTATGGTAGCTCTATTTTCAACTTTTTGAGGAACCTCCATACAGTTTTCCAGAGTGGCTGCACCAGCTTGCATTCCCACCAAGAGTGTAGGAGGGTTCCCCTTTCTCCGCATCCCCGCCAACATCTGTCGTTTCCTGACTTGTTCATTTTAGCCATTCTGACTGGTGTGAGGTGGGATCTCATTGAGGTTTTGATTTGGATTTCCCTGATGCCCGAGCGATATTGAGCACTTTTTCATGTGTCTGTTGGCCATTTGGATGTGTTCTTTGGAAAAATGTCTGTTCATGTCTTCTGCCCATTTCTTGATTGGATTATTTGTTCTTTGGGTGTTGAGTTTGATGAGTTCTTTATAGATTTTGGATACTAGCCCTTTCTCTGATATGTCATTTGCAAATATCTTCTCCCATTCTGTCGGTTGTCTTTTGGTTTTGTTGACTGTTTCCTTTGCTTTGCAAAAGCTTTTTATCTTGATGAAGTCCCAATAGTTCATTTTTGCCCTTGCCTCCCTTGCCTTTGGCGATGTTTCTAGGAAGAAGTTGCTGTGGCTGAGGTCAAAAAGGTTGCTGCCTGTGTTCTCCTTTAGGATTTTGATGGACTCCTGTCTCACATTGAGGTCTTTCAACCATTTGGAGTCTATTTTTGTGTGTGGTGTAAGGAAATGGTCCAGTTTCATTCTTCTGCATGTGGCTATCCAATTTTCCCAACACCATTTGTTGAAGAGACTGTCTTTTTTCCATTGGACATTCTTTCCTGCTTTGTTGAAGATTAGTTGGCCATAGAGTTGAGGGTCCATTTCTGGGCTCTCTATTCTGTTCCATTGATCTATGTGTCTGTTTTTGTGCCAGTACCATGCTGTCTTGATGACGACAGCTTTGTAATAGAGCTGGACATCCGGAATTGTGATGCCGCCAGCTTTGTTTTTCTTTTTCAATATTCCTCTGGCTATGCGGGGTCTTTTCTGGTTCCATACAAATTTTAGGATTATTTGTTCCATTTCTTTGAAAAAAGTGGATGGTATTTTGATGGGGATGGCATTGAATGTGTAGCTTGCTCTAGGTAGCATTGACATCTTCACAATATTTGTTCTTCCAATCCATGAGCGTGGAACGTTTTTCCATTTCTTTGTGTCTTCCTCCATTTCTTTCATGAGTATTTTATAGTTTTCTGAGTAAAGATCCTTTGCCTCTTTGGTTAGATTTATTCCTAGGTATCTTATGGTTTTGGGTGCAATTGTAAATGGGATCAACTCCTTAATTTCTCTTTCTTCTGTCTTGTTGTTGGTGTATAGGAATGCCACTGACTTCTGTGCATTAATTTTATATCCTGCCACTTTACTGAATTCCTGTATGAGTTCTAGCAGTTTTGGGGTGGAGTCTTTTGGGTTTTCCACATAAAGTATCATATCATCTGCAAAGAGTGAGAGTTTGACTTCTTCTTTGCCAATTTGGATGCCTTTGATTTCTTTTTGTTGTCTGATTGCTGTGGCTAGGACTTCCAATACTATGTTGAATAGCAGTGGTGATAGTGGACATCCCTGCCACGTTCCTGACCTTAGGGGGAAAGCTCTCAGTTTTTCCCCATTGAGAATGATATTCGCTGTAGGTTTTTCATAGATGGCTTTTATGATATTGAGGTATGTACCCTCGATCCCTATACTCTGAAGAGTTTTGATCAAGAAAGATGCTGTACTTTGTCAAAAGCTTTTTCTGCATCTATTGAGAGGATCATATGATTCTTGTTCTTTCTTTTGTTAATGTATTGTATCACATTGATTGATTTGCGGATGTTGAACCAACCTTGCAGCCCAGGGATAAATCCCACTTGGTCGTGGTGAATAATCCTTTTAATGGATTGTTGGATCCTATTGGCTAGTATTTTGGTGAGAATTTTTGCATCCATGTTCATCAGGGATATTGGTCTGTAATTCTCCTTTTTGATGGGGTCTTTGTCTGGTTTTGGGATCAAGGTAATGCTGGCCTCATAAAAGGAGTTTGGAAGTTTTCCTTCCATTTCTATTTTTTGGAACAGTTTCAGAAGAATAGGTATTAATTCTTCTTGAAATGTTTGGTAGAATTCCCCTGGGAAGCCATCTTGCCCTGGGCTTTTGTTTTTTGGGAGATTTTTGATGACTGCTTCAATTTCCTTAGTGGTTTTAGGTCTGTTCAGGTTTTCTATTTCTTCCTGGTTCAGTTTTGGTAGTTGATACATTCCTTGTAAAGGAATATCATCTTTATTTAGAAAAGAGAAAAAAACAAGATCGCAAGTACATTCCCAAGGTCACACAGCTAGTAGAGGAGGGACATGAAATTCAAATAAAATTACTCTGAGTCTAAAGCTATTTTATACTCCCTGCAGCCTTATATTACATCCTAGAACTAATCTGAGTTAAAATTGAGTTCCTAGACCAAATAATGTTAAGTTTGATATCTTACCTTATAAAAAAATACTTGATCCTCCTATTCTCTTAATATTGGTGAATAGCACAACATCCTTTCAGTCAAAGAAATATGTCAGATTTCTTATCTGCTTTCCTTCAACCCAATAGTGGTAAACCACACCAACCAGTTTGAAAAGGTTGTGTTTGAAGATTTTCCTTAAGAGGAGTGTAGCTTCATTGCTTGGGGGAATAAAGCAGTGATTATGTGAAGCAGATTACCAGGCAAAATTAATCTATGGAGATTCCTCAAAAAGTTAAAAATAGAACAACCCTACAATCCAGCAATTGCCCTAGTAGGTATTGTATACAAGATATGTATTTACATATAAAAATACTAATTCTTAGGGATACATGACCCCAATGTTTATAGCAGCATTATGTACAATAGCCAAACTATGAAAACAGCCCAAGTATCCATCAGCTGATGAATGGGTAAAGAAGATGTATTACACACACACACACACACACACACAGAGTAATATTACTCAGCCATGAAAAGAATGAAATCTTGCCATTTACAATGATATGGATGGAGCTAGTGAGTATTATGCTAAGTGAAATAAGTCAGAGAAAGATAAATACCATATGATTTCACTCATATGTGGAATTTAAGAAACAAAACAAATAATCATAGGGAAGAAAAAGAGAGAGGCCAACCGAAAAAAGACCCTTATCTATAGAGAACAAACTGACCATTACCAGAGGGGAGATGGGTGGGAGGATGGGTGATATAGGTGATGGGATTAAGCAGTGCACTTGTGATGATCACAGGATGTTGTATGGAATTGTTAAATTATTATATTGTACACCTGAAACTAATATAACACTGCATATTAACTAAGTGGAATTAAAATAATAACAAAAAACGGGCTCAGATTTTATAAAATAATCCATACAAAAACATAATTTTTTTTTTTTAGTTCTTCCAACCTGATGTATAGATTGAATGTAATCCCAAACAAAATCTTAGCAAGTATTTTGTGGATATCAACAAATTGATTCTGAAGTTTATATGAAGAGACAAATCCAGAAAAGCCATGTCAGTAGTGAAGCAGAAGAACAAAGTCAGAGGATTGACACTACTTGACTTTAAAACTTATTATAAAGCTGCTGTAATCGAGTCAGTGTGGTACTGGTGAAAGAAGAGACAAATAGATCAATGGAAAAGAATAGAGAGCCTAGAAATAGACCTACTTAAATATAGTCAACTGATCTTTGACAAAGGAGCAAAAGCAATAGAATGGAACAAAAATAGTCTTTTCAACAAATGGTGCTAGAACAACTGGACTTAGCATGCAAAAAAATGAACCTAGACAGACCTTACACCTTTCAAAAAAATGAACTCAAAATGGATCACAGATCTAAATATAAACTGTTGAACTATAAAAAACCTAGAAGATAACAAAGAAGAAAACCTCAATGACCTTGGGTATGGTGATGCCTTTTTAGATCCAACACCAAAGGCATGATGCATGAAAGAAATAATTGATAAGCTATGCTTAAAAACTTCTGTGCTGTGAAACTTAAAAACTTCTGTGCTATGAAAGACACTGTCAAGGGAATGAGAAGACAAGCCACAGACTGGGAGAAAATATTTATGTAAGACATATCCAGTATAGGTCTGTTATCCAAAATATACAAAGAATTTTTTTAAAAAAGATTTTATTTATTTATTTGAGAGAGAGAGAGAATGTGAGAGAGAGCGTGAGAGGGAGGAGGGTCAGAGGGAGAAGCAGACTCCCCGCTGAGCAGGGAGCCAGATGAGGGATGTGGTCCTGGGACTCCAGGATCATGACCTGAGCTGAAGGCAGTCGCTTAACCAACTGAGCCACCCAGGTGCCCCAAAATATACAAGGAATTCTTAAAATTCAAAAATAAGAAAACAAGCAACCTGATTAAAAAATGGGCCAAACATCTTAAGAGATTCCTCACCAAAGATATACAGATGGCAAATTAGCATATGAAAAGATGTTCCACATCATGTGTCATCAGGGAAATGCAAATTAAAACAAAAAGATACCACTACAGAACCTATTGAAATGGGCAAAATCTGGAACACTGACAATACCAAATGCTAATGATGTGGAGCAACAGGAACTCTCATTGATTGCTGGTGGGCATACAAAATGGTATAGCCACTTTGGAAGACAGTTTGGCAGCTTCTTACAAAACCAAATATACTCTTACCATAGGATGCAGCAGTCATACTCTATGGTATTTACCTTACCCAAAGGAGTTGAAAACTTATCTTCACACAAAAACCTACACATGGATGTTTGTAACAGCTTAATTTATAATTGCCAGAACTTAGAAGCAACCAAGATGTCCTTCCACTGGTGAATAGACAAATAATCTATGCTTCATTCAGGCAATGGAATATTATTCAGTGCTAAAAGAAATGAGCTATCAAGTCATGAAAATACATGGAGGAAACATAAATGCGTATTACTAAGTGAAAGAATTCAATCTGAGAAGGCTACACACTATATGATTCCAACTATATGACATTCTGGAAAAGACAAAAATATGGAGATATTAAAAAGATCAGTGGTTGCCAGAGGTTGAGGGAGAGGGGAAAATGAATAGGTAGATCACAGAGGATTTTTTCAGGGCAGTAAAAAATACTCTGTATGATACCATAATAATGAAATACATGTCATTATACATTTGTCCAAACCCATAGAGTGTATAACAGCAAGAGAGAATGGAAAGATAAACTGCAGACTTTGGGATTATAATATGTCAATAAAGGTTCATCAAGTGTGACAATGTACCACTCTGGCGAGAAATGTTGATAACTGGGGGAAGCTATGCATGTTTGGGGGTGGGGTTATATAAAAAAATCTCTGTACTTTCCCCTCAATATTGCTGCTTTAAACTGTTAAACTAAAACTGCTTTAAAAAGCAGTGTTAATTTTTTTTAATTAAAAGAAAACTTCCAACATATAAAGATGTTTGAAACTGTTCTTAGAATAGGTTCTCTAGCCCAAACATAAAACAGAAATTTGCACTGTAGCCAGGTCTGATAAAAAAGAAGTATTCAGATAAACACAGAATTATTTTAATACAAATAGGAATTGAAATTTAAAAATGCTATTATTTTAGGAAATGGGTATTGAAACTCTACTGACATTTGTCAGTAGACAAAAAATTTGTATATTACCTTTTCTATAAAACATAAGAACAAAGATAGTGAGACTAATTTTACTTTATAGCCTGTTGAACCTGCAATGTTATTTTATAATGCTGACATATTATCACGAGTTTTTCAAAACTAAAAAAAAGTTTAAAATATCTAACTTACATTTTATTGATCCTTTTGCAAGTCTTGGCAAATCATGGTAGATTAGATTGTTGTGCAAAATATTCACTTCCTCCTCTCCATGACATATGTGTACTGACCTCTTATTTTGGGCTCTGTCGTTTGGCTTTCTTTGGCCAATAAAATTTGGATAGAAGTGATGATATACCAGTTCTACATCTATGGTTTAAGACTAGGATTACCAGATTTAGCAAATAAAACTACAAGATGATCAGTTAAATTTGAAATTCAGATAAACTGTATTTTGGTATAAGTATGTCTCAAATATTTTATGTATGTTCCAAAAAGTTTCTCATGCTAAAAACTATTTGTTGTTTATCTGAACTTTAAATTTAACTGGATATCCTATATTTTATCTGGCAACTCTACATAAGAGCCATTGAATGTTTTTGCTTGTCCTCTTGCCAGTCCCTTGAGAAGAATATGTCCTGGGAGCCAACTGGTTCCAGGAAATGAAGAGTTTGTAGATCTGACTGAGAGCTAACCTACAGATTAGAGCTGCTCAGATGAAACTCATCTAGATCAACTAATTTTCTATTCACTCATTCAAACTATAGATATGTTAGCAAAAAAAATGGTTATTGTTGTTTGTCACTGAAATTTTTGTGTTTGCTTGTTACATAACAATAGCAGACAGATGCACAGGTTTTCAGAAAATAGAGTAAAGAGCACATTGGCATCATTATCAAAATGCACAGAATCAGTTTTGTCAGTGGCTTTTTCTATGTTGACCAAAGCTGTCATGTAGATATACTTGATAGTAGATATTTTACTTTTAATTTATACTCAGATAAAATTTGTTCATTCAGTAACACAGAACAGTGTACCATCTCTGTGACAATTACAAATTATCACTGATTGATTACTGCACCTGAATCTTTTTCCAGATCATACCTTCCTCCTGTTTTTATCCATTTTCTATCATACATAGACCAACTGTTCACACTGAAAAGTCTTGTTCATTTATCACTTTATTCAGTGAATATTCACTTAGTGCCTTGTTAGTTATTTGTTACTGCCTAAAAAATTATTTGAAAATTTAGTGGCTTAAAACAACATCTATCATCTCACAATTTCTGTGGGCCAGGAATCTGCGAATGGCTTAACAGACTCCTTTGCTTTAGGATCTCTCTCATAGGCTATAATCAGTGTGTTGGCTAAAGTATTTTCATCAAAAGATTCAGCTAGGGAAGGATTCTGCTTCTAAGGTTATTCACATAGCTGTTGGCAGGATTCAGTTCCTTGTGTGCTGTGCCTCACATTCTCAGTGGCTATTGGACAGAGGCCTCCCTGAGTTCCTTGCCACATGGGCATATCCAGCATTGCAGTGTGCTTTATCAAGATCTGTAAACCAAGAAAGCAATGGAAAGAGAAAAGATTGGCAAGATGGAAATCAAAATGTTTTATACCCTGATCACAGAAGTGCCATTATATCCCTTTTGTCATATTCTATTCATTAGAAAGAAGTTGCTAGGTCAAGTCACCACCCAAGGGGAGGGTATTACACAAGTGTGTGACTACTGGGAAGTAGGGGCCATTGAGAGTTGTGGTAGGCTGAAAAATGACCCCCTGAAAGATATCCACGTCCTAATCCCTGGAACTTCTAAATGTTACCTTATATGGCAAAATAAGAGTCTTTGTGGTTGTAATTAAGTTAAGGATTTTGAGAAGGAAAGATTATCCATCTCTGGGTGGTTAACCTGGATAGACCCTAAAAGCAATACATATATCCTTATAAAAGGGAGCCAAAGAGATTTTACACACAGATAGGAAAAGGAGATATGAAGATGGAACAGAAGGGAATTAGAAGATGTTGGCCTTGAAGATTGGGGTGATGTGACCACAAGCCAAAGAATGTCAACAACCAATAAAAGGTGAAGAGGCAAGGAATGCAATCTCCCCTCGAGCCTCCAGAGAAAATACAGCAATGCTGGCACTTTGATTTTAGCCCAGTGATACTGATTCTGGACTTCTGGCTTCCAGAGCATGAAATAATAAATTTTTTTTGTTTTAAGACACACAAAGTCATACTTAAACTAGCCTAAACAAGAAACATTTATATTAATTTACATAAATGAAACTCCCAAGTTTAGTTAGTTTCAATTACTATCCCCAGTTGGGACTCAAATAATGTCATATATCTTTCTTCATTATTACTTTTATACTTAGGCAGAATAAGAATTGTTGCCAAAATGTGATGGCAAGATGATTAACAGTAACTCATGCCTTGCATACTATTGTGTCATAAACCTGAGCAGAAAGAATAATTCTTTCTTTTCAATATACCCCCATAAACTCCAAGAGCATTTCTCATTGGCTGTGATTGGTCATATGTCATCTGTGAAACCAATCTTTGGTTTTAGAGGTATGTGATAGTCTTATTTTCCTGGCTGGTTCCTATGTCCCCCTTAGGGTGAGATTAGTTCACCAAACTCATGTATTAAGAGGAGAGGAGTGATTTCTTAACAAAAATTAGAAACTTCCTGGAAAGAAGATGAATAGGTCCTGAATAGGTGAAAAACAACAACAACAAAAAAATAGAAAAAAGGAATTTTATACTTTATTCAGTACCAGTGAGCACTGGAGATCAAAAACTCAATCTTTGCATTTCAAGGAATTTAGAGTCTCATGTTGGGTACAAAACAATAAAGACATAATTACAATGTATCTCGAGTAACTACTTTCTCAGAAACCAAGACTAAACAATATCATAGATACAGATAATAGATAGATAGATGATAGATTTTTTTCTTTACTTTAAGCAAGTACCTCATTGATCTTCTTGATACTCCCTATAAACATGCTATTTTACATCTCAGGACCTTTGGGAAGTAGTATAATGTATTATTTAAAAGCATGAAATGTGGGAGGGAGATGAGCTAAATGGGTGATGGGCATTAAGGGGAGCATTTGTTGGTGATGAGCACTAGGTGTTATATGTAAGTGATGAATTACTAAATTCTACTCCTGAAACCCGTATTACACCAAATGTTAACTAACTTGAATTTAAATAAAACTTGAAACAAACAAATAAAAGCATGGGTTATGGTATCATACTGTCTAGGTTTAAAAAATGGCACTACAATTTGTTAGTTCTCAGATCTTTGTTAAGTTGCTTAACCTATCTGAGATTTAGCATCTGATTTTTACAATTGAAATCAGATTACCTAGTGTGTAAGATTTTTTCTTTTCTTTTTTTTAAAGATTATTTATTTATTTATTTATTTATTTATTTATTTATTTATTTGAGAGAGAGCATGAGAGGGGGGAAGGTCAGAGGGAGAAGCAGACTCCCCACCAAGCAGGGAGCCCGATGTGGGACTTGATCCCGGGACTCCAGGATCATGACTTGAGCCGAAGGCAGTCGCTCAACCAACTGAGCCACCCAGGCGCCCTAAGATTTTTTCTAAATCAGGATTTAATGAGCTAGCTCATTCTGAGAATTTTAGTATAATATTCAGCAATTGCTCCATGAATATTATCTATCATTATCTCTCAGATTTGTGGGGCCTAGAATATTTTTCCTCTCTTTCCCCCACCCCCTGCCAGTGAACTCCTTTATCTTAGAGGAGTAGATTAACTCTGCTCTTCTTTGAAGTCTTGTCTCACAACTTTTCTTACACATTATCTATAGCAATCCATGGTAACATATTCCCTTGGTCTTACCTCTATTATCACACTCACCACATAATCTTGTGAACATATGTTTTGCATTTTTTTTTCTTGCTAGATGTTCAGAGTTCTGCTTGATATATAGTGGATCCTCATAGGTGTTTATTGAAAATTTCATGAAATCTCATCTTAAGGGCCTTGTGAGTAAAACTTTTGCTCACATTGAAAATACCTGAAAATCAGTACATCTTTATTCTCTTTTGACTGTACCAGAAGTTCACATAATGTTCTCCACAATCTAATTAATGCATATATTTCTATAATCTAATATATGACAATGTATTGTCAGTATGTCAGACTATTAGTAAGAAATATTATTTGTAGGGCGCCTGGGTGGCTCAGTTGGTTAGGCGACTGCCTTCGGCTCAGGTCATGATCCTGGAGTCCCGGGATCGAGTCCCGCATCGGGCTCCCTGCTCAGCGGGGAGTCTGCTTCTCCCTCTGACCCTCCTCCCTCTCATGCTCTCTGTCTCTCATTCTCTCTCTCTCAAATAAATAAATAAAATCTTTTAAAAAAAAAAAGAAATATTATTTGTAAAGTACATGAAGTGTTTTATTATATGATTAAAGTTGTTATTTTCACTCTTGTTCAATGACGTAATGCTTCTCGAGATATCTTTGCGTTTGAAGAAAACATCAAGCCACTTGAATATTTACCCTCATGATCTATGTTTAATTATTCTTTGTAAATACGATTGGTAGCTAAATTGGTAAGAGCGTATGAGAGAGAGAGGGAGAGAGAGAGAATGAGAATGAATGAGAATCTGAAAAGTCCTGGACTTGCCTCATATTTTGTTCTTTCCAGATATTTGTTTGAAAGGTCACATCCAGGGTTACTCAGTCTGTGGCTTGACCCAACAATACATAGTATCTCATTTGTATTCACTCCTAGTGGGGATAGTGAAACAGTATTTGTCGAATTAAACTGAACTGAAATAAAAATCCTCCTATAACTATTTTATCTAGAGCTCAAACTTTTTCTCAGATCTAAGAGGTCTAAGTTTGAAAAGCCTAATAAATAGTAACAGTTGTATTTCCAAATGCCTTCTCTATCTTCCCCTTCTGTGCCCACCTTTCAACTGCTCTTATAAACACTTGTTTAACTTTATTAATAATCTCCCAAGTAGCAGTATCAGCAAATGGGTCCAACTCACAGATGGAAAGTTAGAACTTGGGCCAGACAGCTAACATATTCATCCACTGCTTTCCAGAGTTAGTCAAGTGTGTCCAGCTGGTTTAGCATAATAGGAAGCTTATTAATACAACATAGCATTATAATCACTGAACTGAGACTAAATTTTCTTTCAACAGAAATGAAACTATACAGTCACAGTAAGTGTTCCACAGACTCTGGGGATGCACAAACTGGTTTAAACTTAGGATTCCTCAATATTTAGCAGAACAATTTTCATCGCAGTAAGCAAAATGTATATTTGCTTCTTTTATCCTATTTCCCTTGAAGACATTTCAATCAATAGCAAGAAATAGGTACAAAGGGTTGATTGTTAAGGCACTTGTAAATAGACAATGTACAATGTTCCAATCTAAATTTTTTGCAAGTGACTTGAATTCCGAGATGCCACAAGTACGAAGTCTAGAATTCAATATTCACAAGTGGCAACAACAACAAAAAACAAACAAAACAAAAACTGATTTAAATAATGGCTAACCAACTTGCCACATATTTTACAGTGAATACCTTAGTATTATTGTCTAAATATGAAAAGAACATTGTCCCTACCAGCATACATGCTCAGTGGAGAAGTGAGACAATTCTAAAGCTAAATTGAACAAGTAAGCAAAACAGTTATTCTTAAATTACCTAGAGTCCAGAACTTAATTTATGTGGTCAATTTTTTAAATTTTCCAATTTTTAAAATTTTCCAATTCCAAGCCTTTGGCTTCTAACGTTTTGAACTCAGTAATCTTAACTTTTTGAAGAATTCATTTAAAGTATGAAAACCTAGAAATGATCTAAGGATGATGAGTTTAACAATGATTATATTATTGCTGGTGAGTGTCAATCAATCTGTAAGAAGGGTGGCGTATTGGAAAGAGCACAGTCTTGAGGGACAATAGAATATACTTAAGAGATAGTCTCTAGGGCTTGAATATTACCTCCGCCAATTACCAGCATGGGTTATTTAAATTCTATTTTAAACTCTAGGTACAGAATAGAATAATTAGAATAGTACATGCCACTTAGAATGCTGGCATGTAATAACAATAAATTTTAGATATTATGATTACTATAATTATTTTATTAGTAATATTAATATTCAGATCCAAAAAAAATGTATTTAAGTTAGTTTGTCCCTTAACTAACTTCGCAAACTTGAGAAAGTTGTTTAGGGGCTCTGACTTTCAGTTTCCTAGCATGTCATAAGAAAATCATATTGCCTACCTCATAGATATGCTGTGAGGTTTAAACAAAATATTCCTTGGCAGCTTGTACTATACTGTAAAGCACCAGTATAATTTCTGGCATAGCATCTGATAAGTGATGCATATTTTTATTATTGCCTATTCTTATATGCTAACCAATGTCCTAAAGACGGTGAGTTCAAAAACTATATGTGCCAAAGCTTTCTCAACCTAATTAGAAAGTCAAAACATACAGAATGAAGAAATAAACTATTAAACATTCAAACATTTCTAATAAGTCACATATTTCAGTAAAGAAATTGGACCTTCTCAATATATGATTACTTATAGTTTTCTTAAAAAAAACATGTTATGATACTAGTATATTATAAATAATAAATACAAATAGACATTTTAGAATGAGGTAAATATTAAATATATAAAATCACTTTCAGTCTCACTAAAATACTACTATTAATATATAAATACAATAAATTTTGGGTAAAGCAATGTGATTGAATATGCCTCACTGAGTTTTAGTCTTGCTTTAACATTTTGTGACATAGCAATGTAAAGGTCTAATTCTGGTTTCATTTTTTTTTTTAATTCCTGATTTTTATGACTGTCGTAGTTGGAAAAGGACTAATGAGAGACTATGGACTCTGAGAAACAAACCGAGGGTTCTAGAGGGGAGAGGGGTGGGGGGATGGATTAGCCCGGTGATGGGTATTAAAGAGGGCATGTATTGAATGGAGCACTGGGTGTTATACGCAAACAATGAATCATGGAACACTACATCAAAAACTAATGATGTAATGTATGGTGATTAACATAACAATAAAAAATAATAATAAAAAAAAGACAAGTCCTAATGGCAAAAAGCCACCATGAAGTATTCTATTAAAAATATTACATAAGATTTTTAAGTTTGCACACCAATGATGGAAAGTTCATGTTGTTTCATCTTGTTAATATTTTTCTTCCCTGATTCAGTTGTTTTTCTTTTTAACCTAAATATACAACATTGTACTTTTAAATTTTTTAAAAGAAATTTCAAATTCCCTACAATGTCATTTGTGAGAATTTTAGGAAGTTTAAAAAATTATGTTGCTGTGGTTTTAGAGTCTGCAGATATGAGTGTTTTTATGGGTGATATACAGCATTTTTGGCGGCAACACCAAAGAATGGAAACAATTCTAAGCATCTGTTTTCCAAATACTCTCTCCATAGCAAGAAATTCTTTCAAAAAGCAATTATTTTCTTGCTTATTGTTGAAATATTACTTTTACCTCGAAGAGATGAATTCAAAGAGGTTATTAAATTATTTAAAGATCTGATAGGTAGCAGCAACCTAACAGTATGATAGGTACCTGTCATACTGGAAAAAAATCAACAAATTTGGAACATCTGTCTCCTGTAAAATAAAAACACATAATTCATATTTAGGGTCAGCAACTCTTTTCAGTATAATGGCAAAAATTTTTACAGTCTATTCCTCCATTTTATCACATAATATTGTAAAGATTTTACTATTTTAATATCTTTTATTTATTTGACAGAGAGAGAGACAGCGAGAGAGGGAACACAAACAGGGGGTGTGGGAGTGGGAGAAGAAGGCTTCCCCCTGAGCAGGGAGCCATCCCAGGACCCTGGGATCATGACCTGAGCCAAAGGCAGATGCCTAACAATTGAGCCACCCAGGCGCCCTACTATTTTAAAAAGTTATTTTAAAAATACAGTTAACCAGGGGCACCTGGGTGGCACAGTCGGTTAAGTATCTGACCCTTGGTTTTGGCTCAGGTCATGATTTCTTGGGTTGTGAGATGAGCCCTGTGTGAGGCTCCACGCTCAGCATGGAGTCTGCTTGAGATCCTCTCTCCCTCATCATCTCCCTCTCACTTTTACTCTCTCTCTCTCTCTGTCTCTCTAAAATAAATAAATAAATCTTAAAAAAATACAATTAACCATATGATATCATCCCATAAAGTGCAAAATGTGATATGTTAGAATACACGAACAATCCAGTGAGGACACCATTGTCAACATTTAGGGCTTATGGATATTTTTATTCTTTTCAGGGATGATTTTCTGATATAAGTTCATGTAGAGTGACAGCTGAATAAAGCACAGACTGAGTAAGGCAGGGTGAGGCAGAGGTGGCCCTATCCATTTACTGGATATTACAAAACTTAATTTCTTCCCCATATTTTTAAAATTTTTCTAAAGATTTGTTTATTTTTAATTTAGAGAGAGAGAGAGAGCATGCATCAATGGGAGAGACAGAGGAAGAGAGAATCTCAAGCAGACTGCATGCTAGCACAGAGCCCAATGCAGGGCTTGATCCTACACCCCTGAGATCATGACCTGAGCCAGACACTCAACCAACTGAGCCACCCAGGTGCCCCTTCCTCATATTTTTATTAAAAACAAATATGCCCTCTAACTGTATATTCTTCTGGCGCCCCAGTGGGTCATCTTGTACATTATTGGCTTTGTGGCTCCAGCTTTGGTGTCCTCTGAAAAGACTGCAAACTTTGGATATAATCTGTGTGGGAGAATCAGCAAAAACTGGAGTTGTAAAAACAACAACAACAACAACAAAATGCTAGTCCTTTGGGTTTGGATAAGGGGAAACAACAGCCTTTAGTGGACATCTCCTTTATGACAAGTCTTTTGGTATGTACTTTCACATTGATTCTCCTTTTTACTTATAGCATAAAAAAAGTAAATTAACAATCAGGGGTCTGTACCTGTGTTGTTCAATAAAGTAGCTGCTAGGCACATATGATTATATAAATTTAAATCAATTAACATGAAATAAAAATTTGGGGTTTTTCAGTTTCACTAGCCACATGTCAAACCACATGGCTAGTGGCTACCATATTGGACAGCATAGATTATGGAATATTTCCATCATTTCAGAAAGTGCTAATGGATAGATCTAGTCTGTCTGGAATGAGACAGAAGCAGAGATTTTCTTTGTTGCCACTGGCACTTATCTAAAATTCTAAACAAATACTTTATTTTAGTCTATAAGACCATAAAAGGAAGAATTGTCCTTCCTCAATTAGTCAAATTAAATTAGAACTCCACACATAACAACACTAACTCATATTTATTAAGAACTTACTTTGTCCCAGACACTGTAGTGTTTCATAAGAATTATTTTATTTAATTTTCACAAGATGTCAATGAAATAAGCTCTTAAAAAGTGAAGAGGGTAATCTGAAGCCACAGGGTTGATAAATAGTAAAGCTGTGATGTGAATCTAAGCAGTCAGAAGTGGTGCCATGATTGGTGACATCACATACTCTATGGCAAGGACATAAGTGGTGGGAGCAGGCTCAGGCACATGCCTTGAGTATAAAATTTAAGGGAAAGGAATATGCCATAAAAACTCAGTAATCAAGATAGGTAATACCTTAATGTACTATTTTTTTAAAAATCAAAATAATGGGAAAAAGCCATGCTGAACACAGTATCAAAATTTTAAATAAAGACAGGATCACTATTACTTGTTTTTCCTTTTGCCTCAGGTGCCAGTGTGGTTCTTATGGTACTTTATTTAAAATTGTGATGTTGTGGGGCACCTGGGTGGCTCAGCTGGTAAAGCGTCTGCCTTCAGCTCGGGTTATGATCTCAGGGTCCTGGGATCGAGCCCACATTGGACGCTGTATTGGGTCAGTGGGGAGTCTGCTTCTCCCTCTCTCTCTCTCTGCCCCTCTTCCCAGCTCATGCTCTCTCTCTCTCTCTCTCTCAAATAAAAAAAAATTCTTTAAAATTGTGGTGTTGGAATTTTTTTTTTGTATTAATTTGGTTTTTAAAATAGTCCCTTCAGGGGCACCTGGGTGGCTCAGTTGTTAAGCATCTGCCTTCTGCTCAGGTCATGATCCCAGGGTCCTGGAATGGAGCCCTGCATCGAACTCTGCTTCTCCTTCTCCCACTCCGCCTGCTTGTGTTCCCTCTCTCGCTGTCTCTCTCTCTGTCAAATTAAAAAAAAAAACTTAAAAAAAATAAATAAAATAGTCCCTTCATAAACTCTTTGAATCACTCCTTCTGACCCTTACTGGACCCATGACTGATACAACTAATTAATTAGAATCTCTGAAGGCATTAACCAGGAAGCTAAATTTCTTTAGCTTTAATAATTTCTTAGATATAGAATTGTTGGGAGCATATAGTAAACACGCAATAAAAGGTAGCAATATATTTTATTAAATGGAATTTATTTTTCTCTATCCTTGATGTTTTTCTTGAGAGATGAGGAAGTTGACATAGAATAATCAAGAGCTGATATATTGTAATGGAATTTATAATGTTACAGAAAAAGAGGGCAGCCATAGCAAGTGATTAATAATCAAAATTGATATGTTCCATAAGAGACTAGTACCTTCTAGAGTTGCATTCAACTACTAAGAAGACTACAGACCTCTCACCAGCATCTGTTCAATGTTATATCCACAGGTTTTACACCTTACAGAGCACCTTAGTTTCTAGGGGGCACTGTGGTACACAGAGGGAAGAAAAAGAAAGGCATAGGTTTATGATACAGACAGAATTAGATGCAATCTTGGGCAAGATACTTAATCTCCCTGAAATTGAGTTTCCTTATAGAAAAAGCAATGATTATCTGAGTATGTTTATATCTCATTGTGGCATAGGGTTTATGTTTTCCTAACCTACATTTTGTAAAGCTTGGTTAGTTATATAAGTTTTAGGTCTAAAACATAACTTTTGCTTGGTTATTGCTATCTATAAGACACTGTAGCTTCAACTAATGAGGATAGAATGATAATGAGAAAAAGAAAACTGAGGAGGACAATTTAATTTGAGCTTCTCTTAAGTATATTAATGCAGCCTCCATCCTAATATGTGAATAAATTGTATGAATAAAAGCATAAATAATAGGGACATATTAGTTTGATATCAGTCACCCTACCTTTTGCATACATTTGCTGAGAAATTTATAGCTACCATATAATAAACAGGATATCAAGCAATAAATTCCTACACAATTGTGGAGTCCAGCTATATTTTTTATTCGACCCTTTGTCTTTCTGACTCATCCTAATCAAATATGTTTAAGGAAATCATTAAATAATTTAAAAACTATTCTCGGGGATCCTGGGTGGCTCAGTTGGTTAAGTGTCTGCCGTTGACTCAGGTCATGATCTCAGGATACTTGGATTGAGCTCCATGTCAGATTCCCTCCTCAGTGGGGAGTCTGCTTCTCCCTCTGCCCCTCCCACTGTTAATTCTCTCTCTCTCTCTCAAATACATAAATAAAATCTTAAAAAAAAAAAACAAAACTATTCTCAATCGTACATTATTTAGATACTTTATTTTGATAGATATAAGCAACTTAAGTGGCATGATTATATATAAGTTGGAGTTATACATAAGGAACCACAATTTTAACTGACATATAATGTAACTGTGTTGTATGTGGTTCCATGATCAAGATTTATTTCAGTTATATGTTGCTGTCTTTAAAAAAAAAAAACTATAAAATTTGATGACAAAAAACATTATTTCTCATAGTTCTATGCATTGATTGGGCTAAATTGGGTGGTTTTTTGTATATTGTATAAGCTATGTGAGGCCACATACACCTGAGAAGAGCTGGGGCTAAAATGACCAAAAGGCATTTTTTCCCAGACAGTGTAGTCTTTTGACATATTCTAGTCTAATGACTGTCTTCCACGAGGTAGAAAGCAGATGCCAGTCTTATTAAAACTTGGGCCCAGAATGTCATTTCAGCTGCATTCCAGCAAGTCATGAGACCAGGCCAGTTTCAAGAAGAGAAGAAATAGATTCCGCCTCTTGATGGCGAGAGTGGGATATATGTACAAGGGTGTAAGGAAGTGTTGATAACCACATTTGGAAGCCATCCATCTCTGTACTATGCCACAATTCACGTCCCCAGCACCTGCAAAGACATTCACTTCTCCCCCCAAAGTCATATCCCCATTTGACTTGGAGTCAAACAACCTCCAAGTTCAGGATCCTGTCACCTAGATCAAGCATAGATGTGAAAAAGCTCCTTGGGGGGCAGTTGTTCAGATGTAGAAACTCAGGTGCAGTTCCCAGCATAAAATATATGGCATTGGCATTTTGAATGAGTAGTTAGAAGAGAGGGATATGACTGGTGAATAAGCTGTTAATGGAGGAAAAATGGGGACGTTGCTATGGAAGACTGGAGAAAGGGTAGGCCATGTTAATTAAGTTTTGGCAGAAAAATTGAGTTTGTTGCCTGAAGTTACTTGGAAGACAAAAAAGTACCTAATGAACCCTGGATCTGGCTGGGGAGATTTCTAGGCAAAATTTTGAAAATGGCTTTTTTTAGCTACCTATGTGAAGATACTGCAAGAGATTATGAGCTAAAGAAGGAACTTTTCAGTTTTCAAGCAGAATTGAGAAGAAATATTTTCAACCCAAGTCTTGCTGTGTTAGAAAATAACACTATTTCTCAATCCTAGTTTCTCAAACTGACAAAAAGTTCTCAAAGTAAGAAAGAGCTTCAGGACAAAGATCAAATTGAGGTTCTGACAATTAATGTGGCCTCGGGGTTAAGATCAAATCAGTAGTATAGCTATAATACTGCTTTTAAAAAATCTGAAAGATTTAAGGCAGTGCCTTATAGACCCTTTCAACCAGACAAAAGCCTTCAAAGAATTTTAAAGATATGGGCACCTGGGTGGCTCAGTCATTAAGTGTCTGTCTTTGGCTCAGGTCATGATCCTAGGGTCCTGGGATTGAGTCCCACATCGGGCTCCTTGCTCAGCGGGGAGTCTGGTTCTCCCTCTCCCTCTGCCCCTGCTTTGTCCCCTCTCTTGCTGTGTCTCTCTCTGTCGAATAAATAAATAAAATCTTAAAAAAAAAAAAGAATTTTAAAGATATTATCCCAGGGCATCCTGAGTCTCAACCCGAAGTAAAGAAAGACCCACTTTGAAGAGATTTTTGGTTGTGGTGTTTTTCTAATGTAGTGGATTATAATTTCATACCATGGAAACACAGTGCTTTTTAAGGTAGTTAAATTAGATTGGATGAAAAGTGACAAAGTTTAAAATGAAAAGAGACTTTTAGGCCTCTAACTTTCTATGGGCAGGATGAAAACTGAGAATGCCACTTAGCTGTATAGGACATTTCTTATAGTAAAGGAAGGATGGTTTAGAAAAAGGCTACAGTCTAAGGATGGAGTTGGGAGACATTGAAATCACTCCCAGGGAACAGAACTGAATCCCAATTTTTCTTGCCCAACAGTAAAGTGCTCTGAGAACTGATATCATGCCATTGTATGCTGAGTTTGTCTTTTTGGATTACAAATCTACAGATTTACAAGGTCCATACTAGAAGATCCTTATCTGGACTTGAATGTGAGTCATAAGATACTGAACTTTTAACCTAATCCCCTAATTGGATAAAATTTCTGGTCTTTTATGAATGTGAGAGACTTTTGCACGTAGGGTGGCTATAAATTGTTGAGGCCAGAGGGTGGGTTTTGGCAAATTGCCTGCAAATATTGCCATCAACAATTTCTCTCATTCCAGGATGTTCATGATGCTCCCACATTAAGAAGTGGCACATATTTTCCTACCTTGAACCTGGAATAGTTTTGTGATATGCTTTTAACAATAAAGTAGGCAGAAGGGAGACTCTAGGACTTCTGAGTCCAGACAACTTATACTTTCTCTCTTTAAGACCTCTAAGCACCATGTAAGAAGTCCAACTCTTCCGCTGGAGAGATATGTAGAGGGGAGTGGAGGGGATGTGTGAGACCATCCCATATGTTTTATCTGACCTCCCAGCTGAAAGCAACCACATGATTACCCCAGCTGACCCTACATGAACCCAAGTCAACCCCCCAAAATGATAAATAATAAATCATTTTTATTCCAAGACACTGTATTACTTTTTATTGATATACAACAAATCAACACAGAGTTAGCAGCTGGAAACAATACACATTTATTTTCTCACAATTTCCCTGGTCAGGAGTCAGGTAATGGTCTAGTTGGGTTCTCTGCAGAGGATTTCACAATGCTGCAATGAAAGTGTTGGACAAGCTTCCTTTTCATCTGAGCCTTGACTAGCCAAGTAACCACTTCCAAGCTCATTCAGGTTTTTGGCAGAATTCATTTCCTTGCTGCTCTGTATCTGGGCCTCAGCTTCTTATTGGTTGTTGAATAAAGACTTCTCTCAGGTCCTGCAGGTCACTCATGGTTCCCTGCTACATGACCTTCTCCACAGGCAGTTCACACTGTGGCTGTTTATTTCTTGCTCCAATCTGCTAAGACAGAATCTTATAATTTAACATCAAAGGTGACATCCTATCACTTTTGCCATATAATAAACCTAATCAAGAGAGTGATATCTCATTGCTTTCGCCATATAGTATTGGTTAGAAGGAAGTCACAGATTTCATCTGCACTTAATGGAAAGGGATTGTATGAGTCATTTTGGTCACCTTAGAGTGGGTCTGTCACAGCCATTATTTTAGGTGGTTTGTCAAACAGCTATTGATAATTAAAATGCCTTCCTTTGAGCAGCAACCTTTTGAGTAAAATTTGTCATTTTTAGTCATTCAAGTAAAGAACCTAGTCAGAGAAGCCACTTCATTAAATGTTTACAAAATTAAAGAAGCATCTTCTCAATAGAAATCTTGGCCACAATACTTAAGTAGAGAGTGTTTCCCATCTGAGTCAGCAGGTGAGAAGTGCCAACTCTAGAAAATCTTTAGGCCTTTGCAAATGCTGAGCTCAAGCTGAACAGTATTCTAGTAGTATTCTGCTTTCAGATTCAAGATTTAAGCAAATTCTTTTAGAAACAGGGCCATATTGGCAGAATATATCATTTTAGCTCACAAGAATTAAGTTCAGAAAAAGTTATAATAATCCCATCACCTGACAACAGATGATCTTGAAAGCTAAAAGCCAAGGGTTGTAATGTGTTCCATAGCAGGAGCCTTTGAATGTTAGCTATAACTTTTGCACTAATACTTGAACCACCCTAAGTAAAGATGGGAAAGATATTGATATTCTAACCTGTAAAGATAACTCCCAGGGTATACTTCATCGAAGGGCTCTTTACAAAGAGTACCAGGATCAACATGCATCATTCAGGTTCAGATTATATAAGAGCTTTTATTGCTATAAATTCTGTGGCAGATGTTGCTTCATTGCAAACAGTTACTGTAATACATATATTTACTCATACTATGTGTGATATAACAAATTATATAGAAGTCACTTTATGTGCCCTAGTCAAGTAACACTCAAAACAGCTCTATTGTAGTTACTATGGTAAATCATTTAAAGATATAAATAATGAAAATGAGTCTTAGAGAGTTTATTAAAATGCTAAAGTTCACACAGTGAGGAAGTCACAGAGCCATGATTACAACTTCATTAATTTCCATCAGACTCCAAGGTGCATATACTTTTTCCTTTATGATGAACTTTCTGTTTATTTATGTCTGTTTATTTATCCTCAAAAGTGGGGAAGGTCAAAACTTTTGGGAAGGATTTGACTTTCTTCACTGAAACCTAAGCATTTCTCTCGTTGAAAACTAATAATAGAGATAGGAAATAAATTTTCCAGGGTTTTCTTCAAAGGGATATTAGATGGCAGCAATAGTGTCCTTCCATATGCATTGAATCACTGTTGTGTAGAAATACTTTTTCTTTTCTTTTTAAATCAAAAAGAAAAGTTTGAATATCTAAACTAAATAAGAAGACTTTGACCCAGCCATCATAGCTGGCTGGTTTTACTAGTTGTAGTAGTAATAAAAACTAGTGGCATTCTAAACACTGAGGACTAAAAAGAAGAATCAAATAGAGTTTGAGAAAAGTAATTCTGAGTTTATAAAAAATAAAATCAATCAGTTGAAGAGGAAATCTGCAGTGAAAGAATCAACACTTCTAGTCTAATAGATACAGTGTGAAAACATCTTATAGCTGAGGAGAGGGGAGTTGTTATACTTCACACTGCAGAACTTCATAGAACGGCTGAACTTCAAACAGACTAGCTGTAGACAACTATGGAAACTCAGGAATTCAGTGATTCTTCTAGGGTCATCACAGAGCCTGAAATAGACAAAGGATTTCACACCCACCAGTTTGGCTCAGATACAGCTTCAAAATAGGCTTAAAAATCCACCTGACTTGCTCATTCATTCATTCATTCATTCATTTTTCTTATGCCTAGGTACAGTCATTCCTACTATGTGTAGCATGTACTGAGATAAGCACTGGGATACAATGGTGAGTGAGACGCACCTGGTTTCTGCTTTCATAGAACATAGAAAGCAGAAAAGGAGGACAAGTGAACAGGCATTTGTGATACAGTGAAATCAAGTGTTGTGTTATATGAGCCCTAGGTGGAGGGGATGTTTGTCAGGGAAGGGTTCCTGGAGGAAATCACACATGGTGAAACCTGAATAATGAGTGGTAGATGGCCAGGTTAAGAAGGTTTGGGAAGCTTATTTTAGACAAGAAAATGGCTTGGGTGAAGACTTAATAGTGAGAAAGAGCAAGGTGGATAGGAGGAACAGAATGAATTATAACCTGATGGAGACCAGAGTGTAAAGATGGAAGAGACTGAGGTGATGGGAGATTATTGGGCCAGAGCAGTTTTGTAAGTCTGTGAGCCTTGTTCGGACAGTGGGAAGGAGTTTGCACAATGGGAAGCACTAGGGGTAGGAGAACTGTTCAGATTATTTCTAACTATTGTTTAGAAAATCAGAGTTAGCGAGACAAGATGTAGTGAGACTAGTGTGGTAGTGATTGCATTGGAGAATCAACAGATTTTGATGATTGGCTGTAGGAGCTGAGGAATCAAGAAGTCCTCTTAAATTATTGAATTGGCCAGGGTTATGGATAGTAGTTGGAAATCTAGGAGGAAGAGCAAGCCTGTGGATTAAGGAAGGTGTGATGTAATGAGTTTAGTTTGGGGCAGGAAAAGGTTTGTATTGTTTATGGAGAACCACTATAGTAAAAGTGCAGTATGCTTTACTGTTTCTTTTGAAATACAGTTAGCTTTTTAAACAAAAAAAAATGTTTAAATGTTTTTAAGTGTTTACTTTTTAAATGGTATCAGCATTACTATAACTTCTATTTCTACTGCTACTGTTACCATGACCGTAACCTGCACTTACTGAATAGCTTCAAAGTGTCAGCCTGTGTACTAATAAATTATATTATTTAAGTATTTATAACCGTCCTGCAGGGTAGGCACTATGAGAAAACAAAGGCTTAATGAGGTTATATTACTTACCTAAGGTCACACAGATAGTTTGTAGTGGAGAAAGGACTTGAATCCTGTCTTACTAAAAACCCTGTGTTCTCAACTAGTGTGTTGCATCAAAACAAGAGCTAACTTTGTAGCTAGAAGAAGAATAATCCATTCAGAAAAAGAGAGATTGATAGAGTCTCTGTTAAGTTTCAAATGCCATTTCTACAGAGATAAACACAATATCAAGCCCACCTTGAAGAGCACACACCTTAGTGCAAGAGGTAGAAAAGCAAACATACTATTGCATACAGCCCGTGAAAATCGCTTTGAGGGGAATAAATCAGTGGCACTGAGGAAACAATTTACAAGAGGCTTACATCAAAATGAAGTCAGGGAAGGCTTCTAAAAAGTTATAAAAATCACAAAGGCAATACAGAGCATAGGACCACTGGACCCCGAAGATCTAGGAGGAGCTTCGGTCTGTGACCAGGCTTCCAATGGATTCGCCAAAGCAGCTTTACCCAACCTGGGCCCTGGGGTCATCTCAGATGCCCAGTGAAGAGAATTCCCAGGAAGGCTTGGGTGCCTCTCAAACTATCTCCAAAGTATTAACAAAGAATCTTGGTAAATTGACTCTCGACTCTAGTATCAAACTCCCTTCCCCTCTACCAGAATATCCATCCCAGCAGCAGGACAGAGAGACAAAACCACAGGGGCTGGTTGAGCGCATCCTTAGCAGCAGCGGGAGGAGGACTGGAGTAAGGACTTCGTTAACTGCTCGGAAAGAAAGGATGGCAAGGATGATTCGAATGATTCAGTACCAGCACTACCTCAGCCTGGGGTCCCAGCTTCAAAAAGATCTACAGCAGAAGGAAGCTGATGAGGGTGAATCAAGAGTAGAAAGATTTTGATGTCGCTGTCATTATTGCCTGTATCATAAAGATCTTTCTGAGGAAACCAGCATGGAGAATAATTATGACATAGAGCCAATGTAAACATAAACTTTATTCTTGTATGGTTTCTTCTTAACTACTGATTTTAGGATCATTTTGCAACAGCTTGGGAAAGCTGCTCTATGTTAGGGCAAACTATAATATTTTGGTAATCTATGATATTATAAAGTCTTTTTTGTATCTTTCCTACCTTCATACCAGTAATTTGTGAGGAATCCTGTAGTTTGCATTTGAATGACTTCAGTACACGTCCACCTTTTGATTTGACCTAAGGAAGCACTAATAGGTTTTGAGTGTTGCCTGTGTGTTTGAGAGGCCTGAAGTCATTAAGACAAGACCTAATCTCAAAAATTGGAAGCCAAGTAACTTGTGCAGAAGGAATACACAGAAAACTTTGGGTGGTTTGGTTAGAGCATGATTAAGACAGATGTGTATGCTAGATTTTGTGGTTTTCAAAAATTGTAATAAAATTTTTTTGTGCTGTTTCAATTTTCAGTAGCAAATGTGTGTGTAGAGGATCTTATTAAAATTGACTTATTTGAATACCTCTTAAAAAAAAAATGATTCAACAGAATTTCAGGATGACTGGATCAGTGTGATATGGGAATGTTGAGGAATACAGCTGGAGATAATCAGAAGTTAGATAATTAAAGGATTGAGTACCAGGGTAAGGAGTTTTCAGTTTAGTCTAGAGTTAAATCATTGGAAAACTTTTGAGTAGACGACTGAAATCATTAGTTTTTAATTTCTAGACAGATAATTCAGCAGCCAAATAGAAGACTTGTAAGGTACATGGTGTGGAGACCATGCACACAGTTTATAAACTAGGTCAGAATTTGGCCACAGAAGCAGTTAGCCCCAGTGATGCAAAACAAAATGTTCAAACAAAAAACACTTGAATGCGAATGCTTTTAAAAGGGATAAAAATTCTCCAGTTCCTTATAGTTTTCACTATTCCTGATATATTTTTTTAAAGATTTATTTATTTATTTTAGAGAGAGAGAGAGAGCATGCAAACGGGGAGGGGTAGAGGAAGAGGGAGAGAGAGAATCTCAAGACTCCATGCTGAGCACAGAGCCTGATGACATGGGGCTCATTCTCAGGACCCTGGGATCATGACCTGAGCTGGAATCATGAGTCGGGCACTTGACCAGCTGAGCCATCTAGGCACCCCAATTCCTGATATTCTTATAGCTGTCTGCTTCACTTATTTATGTTATCATCCTGATTCCTTAATGAACGACATTTATAATAGTAAGGAATGAAATGATGAAGACCTAAACTAAGAATGACTGTAGGATTAATGCAAAGTAAAGGGATTACAGAGAGATTAAAGAAACAGAATATAGAAATTGAAGTCCATGGAATTGTAGACAGGGAATATAATTCATGAATCACCATGAATGGTGAGAGACAACTTTAAGGCAGATGAATTCACCCTCTGAGGCTTTGCAGCCTGGTAAGAGAAGCAGAACAAGGGTGGAAGTATGGGAAACACTAAGTTTAAAAGGTAGATTTAAGAAAGGGAGTTCATTAAGGAGACCTTGAGGGTGGCCAGTGTGCAATCTTTGCCTACCTCTGTCCTTCTCAATAAGAGAAAGAAGAAAGAAATTTAAAAAATGGCTCCATACATAATAACAATGCTCATAGATTCATAGAGGTGTAGTCAGTTCATTCCAACCTCTACTTTTTCAAAGGTCAATAGGAAAGGCAGTAAACCCAGACTGATGCATGTTAGTACCTCCAGTAGGCTAAAAATGTGGCTCCTCTTAAATGTAATATTGTGTAGAATTATGTTCATATTTATTTAGTAGAAGTGGAGGTAATCTCATTTCATTAAATAGTTATTTAAATCACATATCTATTAAATGATTCCTGTTAAAAAATATCCAAATACTTTAGAAACACAAAGAGCAAATAATGAATCTCTCCTTGCATTCCTGTCCCCTAATAGGCCTCTGCTATTTCATAGTTTGGAGATTAGAGTTTAAAATATATTTTCCCAGAATTATTTCTGTGCTTTTACATGAATATGTGCTGATCATTTCCTAAATTTGAATTCAATGCTATACACTAAATTTTCATATTGTATAATGAAGAATTAACCCTACTCAAAAAGAAGTCTGGATAGGAGTGCCTTTGTGTGCGTGGAGGCTTTAGCCACTAGCCAGTCTAACAATGTGATTTGTGATGGGGGCTTTGGGCTACAACATATAACTTCCAGAGAAACTGATGACTAGAGGTATTAATCCAACTTCCGGGAAGGACTGGAGACTAAAAGTGAGCCATGTCAGTAAGCAGTATGTGATTGAGCCCCAATAAAAACTCTTGACAACGACTAGCTTCCCTGGTTGGAAATACTCTGTACATATTGCCAACAACATGACCATGATATTTGTGACTTGATGGACAGAGGACACCTGGAAGCTCCATGTTTGGAATACCTACCCTTATGTGTCTCTTCTCTTCGCTGATTTTAATCTGTATCCTTTTCCTGCAACAAATAATTATGTGACTATAATAGCTTTCAATAAGTTCTGTTATTCCTTTTTGCTAATTATCAAACCTAAGGGTGGTTTTGGAAACTCCATGAACTTGCAACTGATATCAGAAGTAAAGATGGTTTTGTGTAGGAATTCTGCCCTCAAACATCATAATTTAGATAACTCTGGGTTCATATAAATGTGGATCTGCTTGATACCTGCAAGGTTAAGATATAAAAGGTTTTATTTTTTCTCTTTTCCAAAAATTTCTTCTCTGTCTTTATGAATTTTTCCTTTCTTTTTGAATTGAAGAATTAGCTTGTCAGAGTCATCTGAGAATTCAGTTAGTACCATACTTGGGATAGCATTGAATTTACAGATTAACATGAGGCTATTTACATATTTGTAATATTTAGTTCTTCCATTCTTGAATTTTGTATGTCTATTTACTTAGTCTTCTTTTATGTCCACTAGTAAAGATTTACGTCTTTGTTTATATAGGTAGTGGATATATTAGATATATGCCTAAACATTTAATATTTTTGTTGCTAATTTAAGTAATATTTTCTCCTTGCTTTTTCTTACTGTTAATTTCTGTTATATAAGGTATTGACTTTTTCACATATTGATCTTTTTATCCAGCAATATTACTAAAGCCAATTTTTAATTTTAAGAAATTTTTAAATTAATTCTTCTGGATTTTCTTGATAGAGATTTATATCATCATTTATGGGTTTTGGCTTTTTCAAATATGTGTACTTTTTATTTATTTTTTGGACTTACTGCATTGTCTGGAATCTTCTGTAAGATTAAGATATTGTTTAATGACAGCAATAGTTGGTATCTATAATTTGTTCCTGAGATTATTATAATTTTAAAACTACTTCCTCTTAAGTATGTTTTGCTAGGAAGTTCTGTTATACAGATGTAACCAAATAAAAGTTTTCTTCTATTTTGAGCTTGCCAAATTTTTTTAAACAAAAATTTTTCAGATGATTTTTACATCTATCAGGTTGATAAAAATTGTTTTTCCTTAATCCACTAATGTAGCAAATTATAATATATAATTTTCGTAATGCTAAAGCCTTCTTGTATTTCTTGGAAAGAAATCCTTTTTGATCAGAATATACTATTCCTTGTCCAGTTCTGTTGTTAGGACTTATGCTTACTTTGTGGAATTACCAGGGAAATTTTCCATCATTGTATATATTCTAAAAACTTAATAATGTTGGCACATATTGGTACGCTGCTTCTCTTTTGAATACAATAGCCATGGAGCATTGAAATGTATTTCTTTGTCATTTACCTCTGTCTACAAAGTGTATATGTTTGTTGCCTTGCCCCCCTTCCCCCTGCCCTGCCCAGCTCTCTCTGTACATAGAGATAGAAAGATAAAGACAATTAAGACTAATTGCATGATTCTGAGAAATGTAAGCAATTTTCCAAGAACTGAAATGACTTTCAGAAATGACTGATTAGTCCCTGCATACATACAAAATATTCTAATAATAAATAACTCTGACAATAATTTACAAAATCTAAGATTAGTCAAAACTTGAAGTTAGTCAATACCACATCAATGTATCTCTGCTGAAGTGTAGCTCCTTATGTGCTCCTTCCAGGAACCAGGGCACAGAATTGGGAATAAAAATAGTAATAATAATAATAATAATAGGGCACCTGGGTGGCTCAGTTGGTTAAGCGACTGCCTTCGGCTCAGGTCGTGGTCCTGGAGTCCCGGGATCGAGTCCCACATCGGGCTCCCTGCTCAGCGGGGAGTCTGCTTCTCCCTCTGACCCTCCCCACTCTCATGCTCTATCTCATTCTCTCTCTCAAATAAATAAATAAAATCTTTAAAAATAATAATAATAATGCCATTGCTGTTACATTGACTCTGACTTCTTATTCAGAAGGCTGTGCATTACAAATGAAATGGCTAAACAAAAGCAGTGGTAGAATGTGGTTTGGTGTTAATGATTTGGGGCCTTCAAGTGTCATATTCCTTGACCCCAGGGCCTATGACATACTGTACCTATATTTTAGTATCTCCTCCCTCTCACAAACACCGTCCCTTACTGTGTTTCCTAAGTAAATGGCATTCAGCAAGTTATCGGCTGAACTGGGAATCACCCTGTACTACTTCTTTTCCATCATACCCACATTTGCAATGATCTCAACTTCTGTAATTCTACCTCTTTAATCTCTTGAAAACCCCTTTATTCTGCATTAATCCTTCAGTCACTCTTGGTTTAGGTCTTTATCATTTAATTTCTTACTAACACAGAGGTTGTTAATTAAAGGACCAGATATAAGTCAGGCAGAGGTTAAAAATTACAGTACAGAAACAATCGGATCCTAAAAGTTTGCAAGGAATTGTTTGTAATATTTTATGAGCCTAATAATTTTATAGGCAGAAATATGACTACATTTCTTCTTTTTCTATGGTTATTCAATTCAGTTTTTTGAAGTATTCTTGAGTTATTTTTTTAATTATACATTATATTTCTAGGCTTCCTGTGATTACCTTTGATTTGAAGCGGATATTTAGACTGATATTTTCTCTAACAATGTCTAAAGTTAATATTTATATTCTCTCCCTGATCTTCTTCAACAAAAATGTTGGCTAAGTATAAAGTTATAGTTTCAAAGGTGTTTTCCGCTTTTTTTCTTCCTGCAGAAGATTTAAGATAGTTCTCCAATCACTAGAATATAGGCAGTATGCAGAAATCTAATCAAAATCTTTCTCTTGTTCCTTTGTGAGTAATTTGATAATTTGGGGGAAGATTTTAGCATCGTTATTTTTTTTTAATTCTTGGAGTTCTTAGGTAAATCAGGGTATGTCTTTGTTTTTTTCTTTTTAAATTCATGCTGTTTGTCATTCACCAGACAGTTTTAATCTTATATTTTATGTCTCTCTTTAGCTCAATGGAAAGGTCTTCTATTATTCTTTTCATCAATTATCTCTGATTTGAAACTCCTTTTAGATGGATATTAGGTATCTTGAATTGATCTCTGTGAGTCTTAATTTGTCTGACTTGTAATTTCTTTGTCTTTTGCTTTTTATTTTTGTGATTTCTTTGACTTTATTTTATATACCATTAATTTGTCTTTTAGCCGTTCCTTTTGTCTATTTCACCCTTCTTTTGTTTCTCTAATTTTACCTACTTTTTATTTTTCATTTTAGTAATTCTTTTTATAGTACAGATTCTTTATCTTTATTGTTGCAATAGCTACTCCATTTTTTTTTTCTGGAGAATGTCAATTATTTTTAATTTTTTTTTTTATTTCTGAATTCCCTTATCTTTTTCCAAAGTTAGTTCTTCCTTGTTATAAAGTTATGGGATGATTAATGCATGTAAAAGTTCTCTCACTTTAAACATGAAGCAAAAGTACCACTTTTTATTAATTGACATTTATAGAGACTAGATGAAGATTGCATATATTATAATCATCAATTCTACTTTCTGAACCAAATCCTTTAAAGTTAGAGAAAACATTTTAAAATATAATAAATACAGATTATCTTGTTTATCTAGTTCATTCTCTTTCAGTTTACTACCTTTCTCCAAAAGTGTGGTGACACTTGGTTTGCCAATTGAGGTATGGATGAAAGACTAGGTAGATTAGTAAGGCTATTAAGAAACAACTTCTTTCAGGATACATAGGTCTGTATCACCAATAGCCATTTTCTGACTAGCTGGACGGGCTGGGAGGTTTGTATTTGTGTGGGGAATGCAACAGGTAAGCTTTACTTTAGGGTGTATTCAGGAAAATACCAACAGAAGGACTGAGGATCTTGCCCTATACTCCCACCAATTATCAGAATAAAGAGGTGGGCCTTATCTCTGAAGTACTGTAAATCATTTCCTTTCTGTCAGGAGCCATTTTTCTTTGTTTTCCACTCTTCATTGACTCTTCCTCCCATACCTTCAGCTTATGTTGTAAACTGAGGATGACTCAAGCTTTACTTTCCTCTTCTCTTAAACCCCCATGTCCATATTGGTAGACTCATAAGTGTCCCTGATGCTTCTTGTTCAGTCTGAGCAAAGGAAGAGAAAATGTTCAGCTCTTCAAAATATATAGTCCTCTTTAGATAATTTCTTCAGGGCCTGCTCTGATTTTGTGCACTTTGAATCCTGAGAATCATTAAAATTGCTTGAACTTACATTCCTGATTTTCCTCATATTTTGGGAGCTATGCCTTTCCGTATTTTCATTTCTGGTAAATTGATTATGTCTGCAATTCACCTTTCAGGTGGTCCTCAAAATTTCTGTTCTGCTGGTGATATCCTATCTTGTTTTTCATTATACTCAACACTTATATTCTAAACATATTTTTTCTATAATTTTTAAAAATTTGGTGCAGAAATTAGAATTGATGATTATGCTGTATCTTCATTCTTCATCTAGATTGTCAATTAAAAACTTCATGTTTAAAATAAGAGATCTTTTATATGCATTAATCATTTCACAATTTAATAACATTTGTAACTATTTTCCATTTCATACCTTTCTGTCATTTATAGATAATGTTAGTCATTGTATTAGTGAGGGTTCTCCAGAGAAACAGAACCAATAGTATATGTGTGTTTTTATATGAAAGATAGATTCGGATGCCTTTTATTTCTTTTTGTTGTCTGATTGCTGAGGCTAGGACGTCTAGTACTATGTTGAACAGCAGTGGTAATAGTGGACATCCCTGCATGTTCCTGACCTTAGGGGAAAAGCTCTCAGTTTTTCCCCATTAAGAATGATATTTACTGTGGGTTTTTCATAGATGGCTTTCATGATATTGAGGTATGTACCCTCTATACCTACACTGTGAAGAGTTTTAATCAAAAAAGATGCTGTACCTTGTCAAATGCTTTTTCTGTATCTATTGAGAGGATCATATGGTTCTTATCCTTTCTTTTATTTATGTAGTGTATCACAATGATTGATTTGTGGATGTTGAACCACCCTTGAAGCCCAGGAATAGATTCCACATGGTCATGGTAAATAATCCTTTTAACATACTGTTGGATCCCATTGGCTAGTATTTTGGTGAGAATTTTTGTATCCATGTTCATCAGGGATATTGGTCTGTAATTGTCCTTTTTGATGGGGTCTTTGTCTGGTTTGGGATCAAGGTAATGGTGGCCTCATAAAATGAGTTTGGAAGTTTTCCTTCCATTTCGATTTTTTGAAACAGCTTCAGAAGAATGGGTATTAATTCTTTAAATGTTTGGTAGAATTCCCCTGGGAAACCATCTGGCCCTGGGCTCTTGTTTGTTGGGAGATTTTTGATGACTGCTTCAATTTCCTTAGTGGTTTTAGGTCTGTTCAGGTTTTCTATTTCTTCCTGGTTCAGTTTTGGTAGTTTATACGTCTCTAGGAATGCATCCATTTCTTCCAGATTGTCTAATTTGTTGACATATAGTTGCTCATAATATGTTCTTATAATTGTTTGTATTTCTTTGGTGTTGGTTGTGATCTCTCCTCTTTCATTCATGATTTTATTTATTTGGGTCATTTCTCTTTTCTTTTTGATAAGTCTGGCCAGGGGTTTATCAATCTTATTAATTCTTTCATTGATCTGTTCTACTTTTCTTTTGGTTTCTATTTCATTGATTTCTGCTCTGGTCTTTATTATGTCTCTCCTCCTGCTGGGTTTAGGCTTTATTTGCTGTTCTTTCTCCATCTTCTTTAGGTGTAGGGTTAGGTTGTGTATTTGAGACCTTTCTTGTTTCTTGAGAAAGGCTTGTATTGCTATATACTTTCCTCTTAGGACCACGTTTGCTGCATCCCAAAGATTTTGAACAGTTATGTTTTCATTTTCATTTGTTTCCATGAATTTTTTTTAATTCTTCTTTAATTTCCTGGCTGACCCATTCATTCTTTAGTAGGATGCTTTTTAGCCTCCATGTATTTGAATTCTTTCCAACTTTCTTCTTGTGATTGAGTTCTAGTTTCAAAGCATCGTGGTCTGAAAATATACAGGGAATGATCCTAGTCTTTTGGTACTGGTTGAGACCTGATTTGTGACCCAGGATGTGACCTATTCTGGAGAATGTCCCATGTGCACTGGAGAAGAATGTGTATTCTGTTGCTTTGGGATGGAATGTTTTGAATATATCTGTGAGGTCCATCTGATCCAGTGTGTCATTCAAAGCCCTTATTTCCTTGTTGATCTTTTGCTTAGATGATCTTTCCATTTTCATGAGGGGGGAGTGTTAAAGTCCCCTACTATTATTGGATTGTCAATGTGTTTTTATCTGATCTGATACCCTGTGTCTTTTGACATGGGCATTTAGCCCATTTACATTCAGGGTAACTATTGAAAGATATGAATTTAGTGCCATTGTATTGCCTGTAAGGTGACTGTTACTGTATATTGTCTCTGTTCCTTTCTAGTCTATGTTACTTTTGGGCTCTCTCTTTGCTTAGAGGACCCCTTTCAATATTCCTTGTAGGGCTGGTTTGGTGATCACAAATTCTTTTAGTTTCTATTTGCTCTAGAAGCTTTTTATCACTCCTTTTATTTGAACGACAGCCTATCTGGACAAAGTATTCTTGGCTGCATATTTTTCTCATTTAGTGCCTTGAATATATCATGCCAGTCCTTTCTGGCCTGCCAGGTCTCCATGGATAGGTCTGCTGCCAATCTAATGTTTCTACCCTTGTAGGTTACAGACCTCTTGTCCTGAGCTGCTTTCAGGCTTTTCTCTTTGTCTCTGGAGTTAGAGACAGAAATAGATAGAGAAGAGATAGACAGATAGATAGATAGAGAGACACACATACACACAGAGTGAGAGAGAGAGACAGAGACAGAGACTTATGTTAAGGAATTGACTCATACAATTGTAGGGGTTGACAAGTCTAAAATCTGCAGGGCAGGCTAGCAGACTGGAGACCCAGGGAAGAATTAATTTTGCAACTCAAGTCCAAAGGCAGTCTAGAAGTAGAATTCTCTTCTTCTTGGGAGAACCTCAGCCTTTTTCTCTTAAGACCTTTGATTGGATGAGGCTCACCCACATTATGGAGGGTAATCTGCTCTACTCAAAGTCTACTAATTTAAATGTCAATCTCATCTAAAAAAATACCTTCGGAGAAACCTCCAGACTGGTGTTTGACATAATTTCTGAGTACTGTGGTCTAGTCAGGTTTACATATATAATTAATCATTGCCGTCATACATATTCACTAACGTATAAATTATGCTTACATGTGTATCATTACAAAGCCTTGTTCAAAAAAAATACATATAAGTGTATATATATATATATTAAGGATTTTATGTATTTATTTATTTGAGAGAGAGAGAGAGAATGAGCAAGCAGGGAAGGGGCAGAGGGAGAGAGAGAGAGAGAATCTCCAGCATACTCCCCACTGAGCACAGAGCCCCACCCTGGGCTTGATCTTGTGACCCTGAGATCACAACCTGTGCCAAAACCAAGAGTTGGACACTTAACCAAATAAGCCACCCAGACACCCCTCAAAATATATTTTTAAAGTTCACAAATACTTGTATTTAAAATTAGCTCTTTTTAAAAAAAATAAAATTAGCTTTTTAAAAAAGATCATTAATTCTTAGCAGAGAGTCCCATGTCACCCATTAGTCAGTTTCAGAATTTTAACTGATTATGATGATTGAGTTTAAGCAATCCTTGATGGACCAGTCTCAATATTGATGTAAAATTCCCAACAGAGGTAATTAGTACTGTAGAGGAGGTTGCTGCTGTTTATTGTTTCTGCTTTTAAATTTTTTTAAATTTTTATTTATTTTTTATTTTTTTAAACATTTTATTTATTTATTTGACAGACAGAGACATAGCCAGAGAGGGAACACAAGCTGCGGGAGTGGGAGAGGGAGAAGGAGGCTCCCTGCTCAGCAGGGAGTCTGCTTCTCCCTCTCCCGCTCCCCCCTCTTGTGCTCTGTCTCTAAAATAAATAAATAAAATCTTAAAAAAAAAATTATCCTTGGGGAATGAGTTAGATCAGATTTTTGTCCCAACGCTTTTATACCCTCCTTAAAATATAACTTTGTGTCCATACACTGCCATGGGACTTTCAAGAACGTAGGTCAAGAATATATGTCCTCATTGACATTGAGTTTGGCTCTGTGCCTTGCTTTGAGTAATAAAATGTGCACAGATAGCAAATAGAAGCTATATAGTTGCATGGCTTGGTTTATACTCTTATGTTTCTATATTTTGACATAAGGAAAGAATTCACTGTCTCAGACTGAGAAACATATGGAATAGATCTAATCTGGACATATAGTTAGAAGTAGAGCCATAACAACTGTCCCACAGATCTATGAGTAAGGATATATATTTCCTAAGCCACTGAAGTTCTGGGGTGTTACTTTTTTCTTTTTTTTTTTTAAAGATTTTACTTATTTATGAGACAGAGAGAGATAAATCACAAGTTGGGGGAGCAGAGGGGGAGGGAGAAGTATACTCTCCACTGAGCAGGGAGCCTGACGTGGGGCTTGATCCCAGGACCCTGGGATCATGACCTGAGCTGAAGGCAGATGCTTAACTGACTGAGCCACCCAGGCGCTCCTGGGGTTGGTTCTTATACAATTATTTTACAGTGAGAACTGACTAATAGTGTAGGAAAAGGACCAATTTACATGCCGCTGTTACTTGACGGAATTGTTATCATATTTTATCCATTCATCCCACAAATATTTACTGAATGACTACTACATGCCTGGGATTACTCTAGGCAGCATTAGCACTTTTCAAATGCCAATGATATTTCCTTTTTCTTATATAGGACACAGAAAACCTGCCTTGCTGGCTTTCTATTTAATTTGGATCCTGATAGAATGGCTACAGAATAGAATAAACCTTTGTATTATTTTTACAAAATAATCAGCATTAGTCACTCTGTAGCCTGAAGGAAGAAAGTCAGACACCGAATATGATACCTTCTGATTAACAGAGTAACAATAGAATTTTAAGCATGTTATTTACAAATGAAGTTATAGATGGTGGGTTGAACACTGAGTAAAAGCAGGTCAGTATAGACTGCAGTAACAAATGACTCTAAGATCATAGTGGTCTGCAGCAGCAAAGATTTATTGATTACTAATCCTATGTGTTGATCATCAGGTGGCTCTTCTTTATGTTGTCTTCTTTCTGGGACTCTGGAATACCCAATGTATAAAACATTGTTGAACTCATAACAAAGGGGAAGTATGTTCTAGCTCTTAAAATTCTGCTTGAAATAGAATTCAGTCATTTCTATTTTCATTAAATTACCTGATTCTGTCATCAATGGGTCATGAAATTATAATCTTTCTCCAGGGAGGGGCAGCAAACAATTGTGAATCATTAGGTAGTTTTTACATGCCAATATCTAGAATGTATAGCTTCAGAATTATTTATATTTTATAGGAGAGGACTTTAAACTTGTGAAGTCCATAGCCTTAAGGGAAATTTTTCAAAAATAGCCAAGGCATTTTATGATGAGGAGATACAACACAGGTATAAATCAGACACAAATCTTACTCTAACAAGAAATAGAATGTGTATTTATAATAACTCTGGGTCAAATACCTTGCAAACATTCAAAGATTTTATCTTTATCAATGAGCAGTAAATGACTTTAGAGTTCAGAATTTTGCTTCCTATAATGTACCTGAGTCCATAATGTTTTATCCCCCCCCCAGTTTTTTATTAACATTTGCTAATATGATCCCTTAGAGTCTCTGGTGTCAGCATAATTTTTATTAGATAGGACTGGATTAAAGAATATAAAGCTTATAGGTTTTCTATTTTGGCATTAAAGATTATAGGACTTATATTTTTCTTTCTTCTCAATAAAACAACTAGCAAAATTTCTGACATAAAGTAGGACTAAGAAAATCCTCCTTCTCTTCCTACAAATATACTTCCAGTTGCCTTTAAGGATCATTTAACCTTTATAAAACCTAAAAATAATGCTTTACCATATATAAAGCTCTTTTCAAAAATTCAATTAATTCTCATTACAATCCTATGAAATATGTATTACTACATTTCCTTCTTTATGGATGAATATATTGAGACTACAGGAAGTTAAATTAGCTTTTGAAAATATCAAATACCTTAGCAAGTATTTGCTAAAGGGACATTTGTTCAACATCCTATACTTTTTCCAGCATACTTGTTACAATGTCCATAATTTACTTTAAAACACTTCAGTATAGTTAATGTGATAGCATGTGTGGACCAGTTACTTAAATTTTAGCTCTAGGGGTGATTAGATGGCACCATGCTAACAGGACTTTAGAGTCTAGAGGCGGTTAGCTAGCAATATGATAAAGGACTGCATTCCAGCAATAGCAGACGTCGACCAAGAAAAAATTCACTGAAAATCAAAGAAAACAGGCATTTACTTAGGCAATTAGAATTGCAAATTGGGTGGAGTGCCTGGGTGGCTCAGTCAGTTGAGGTCCGACTCTTTCTTTTGGCTCCGGTCACAATCTCATGGGTTGTGGGATGGAACCCCGCATTGGGCTCTGCAATCAGTGGGGAGTGTGCTTGAAGATTCTCTCCCTCTGCTCTCCAACCCCTACCTCCCACCCCCAACTTGTGCACACATGCCTTCTCTCTGTCTCAAATAAATAAATAAATCTTCTTAAAAAAAAGAATTGTAATTTGGGAGACACAGATTCAGGTAGAAACTTTGTGTTCTGAGGAAGATGAAGAGGGGTCAGAGTTATAAAGGCAAAAGGCCACAAGTACAGTTCTTATTTAGGTCCTCTGTGCAAAACAGGGGTTGAAATTAGGTTAACTAGGATTGGCTGGGTCAATATGCAAATGAGGGACTGAAGCTTGTTAAACTGGACTGGCTGTTTTAGGGAAAAGAATGGGAATGATCTAGTTGCCATGGTGAAGAGGAAGTTAAGTCCAGTCTAAGGGCTTATGGCTGGCTTAAAATTTCAAAAAGTTCATGGTTCCTCCAATGAGGATATGCATAAATTTGTCTTCCCTTCTGGCCTTCTGGCCCTATTTTAAAAGAGACTCTCTTAGCTAGGCTAGCTTGCTTGATGGTGAAGTCTTCTTTTCCACAGAAAAATACATCCTTCTGCTATTAATACCTAATCAACAACTGATATTTTATAAAGTGGACAATAGGTGTTAAAATGAGGTTTTATTGTGAAATTAATGTTATTAATTATCATCATTTATTTTTAAAAGGAACCTTATTTGAAAAATTGAAAATATTCAAGATATGTGGGTTGACTAAACTATCCTTGCTTTGTACTCTGCACTTCTCTGAGCTTCTGTGTTCTTGATTCCCTAATTGGTCCAGTATCCATTTACTGGTTTGGGGAGTATGTCTGGATTGCATGATGCCAATTAGATGGATTCCTTGTCTCAGGAATTTTGCCACGTCCTCATCAAAACCACTTTAAATGATTGAAACACCTAAAGGACATAGAGCTGAGGATTCTTCAAGTATAGAACACAGGTTGTATGAACTCATTCTGTACCAGCTTTCCTAATAAATAGTAATCTAATAAATGTCCCTGTAGGGGATAAAATTGAGGAATAATCTCTGATTTGCTTTCTTTATAACCTGACAACTATGTTGTGGAAAGTAACAAACACTAGCCACCTCTGAATTTACCAGCAGCTACTTTTATCTATGACCAAATTGGTTTAGGTCAGTTCTCAATCACATTGCGTATCTTCTCATGAACACCATTCAGCATTCCTTTTTGAATGGTGATCTTTGTAACCTGAGATCATGTCCTAATGCTGAGGACAGTGATTTAGTGACTGGAACATTATATTCTCAGGGCCTTGAAATGCTTTGGATATGTATCTGAGCTCTTCAAATAGTTGCGTAAGTTAGAAATCAACTCCTTAAGAATGTTTCTTCAAGTGCTCTGGAGCCCCCTGATTCTTTCTATACAGCTATGTAGAATGAGAGATTCTACTGCAATTTTAAAAATGAATGCTCTTTATATGCAGCAAGCACTCAGAGAAAATATTGATACTTGGTAATAAAAAAGTGCTTAGCAATTATACAAAGCCCATCTTTAGACAGCTTTACAAATATCATCTAATTAAATTTTATTAAAGACAATTAATTTATAACATAAACATGGTGGAAATAAGAAAAACAAGGGCTAGACATAGAAAATAACACTCAAATTGAATGTAAATTGATTGAAATTATTTTTCCTCCTTATTGGGTACATGAGCCCACTCTCTTCAATATTTTTTTATTATTGTTTCAGGAAAGCTGCATAATTTATTCTGAATATCACACTTTTACCAGGTCTTTGAGATTGCCTTTAATTATCATAGCCTTCATCTCAAGGGAAAAGAATTCTTTAACTGTTATAGTAAAATCCAATTTTGAATAAAAAAATTAAGTTGCATTGTTATTGAAATCAGACATAAAAAGTAATTTTCCGAATAGAGGGCGGAGCAAGATGGCGGAGGAGTAGGAGACCTGGATTTCGTCTGGTCTCAGGAATTCAGCTGGATAGGGATCAAACCATTCTGAACACCTACAAACTCAACAGGAGATCGAAGAAAAGAAGAGCAACAACTCTCTCATCAGAAAAGCGACACTTTCTGGAAGGTAGGACATGCGGAGAAGTGAATCCGAGGCGATATTCGGGAGGATAGATGGCGGGGGAGGGACCTCCGGCGGCCGCTTCTGGCAAGTGATAGAGCCGCGGAGCACAAAATCGGAACTTTTAAAAGTCTGCTCCACTGAGGGACGTCACTCTGGTGGCTAAGCGGGGGGTGGAACCCTCCGGGACAGTGTGGTCTCAGGACCCTCGGGGTCACAGAAAGACTGGGGGTGCCTGAATGTGGCAGAGCTCCCAGGTATCGGAGCAGGGAAGCCCGCTGCAGAGGCGGAGCCCAGGCGCAGGCTCTTGGCTCGGGGTTGCCATAAACCGTGATCCGCGGCACAGTCGGGCCCCTGCTACTCCGGCAGGGACCCAACAAGCGGCAGATCTGGGGAGACTCACCTTCCTCCCCCGGGAGGAGCCGCGCGGGAGTGCACCGCAGGGATCTGCTCGGTTTGGAGACTCCACCCGGGGTCGGGTGCCAGAGATAGAAACGCGCGGTCACAGGCCGGGTGAGCATGGAGTGCGGCTGGAGACCGGGGAGACGGGAGTGACTGACGGCTTTTCTCTGGGGGCTCACTGAGAAGCGGGGCCCCGAGTTCTCGGCTCCTCTGCGGCGGAGATTGGGAGGCCCCATTTTCACTCTCCGCCTCCAAAGCTGTACGGAAAGCTCGCAGGGAACAAAAGCCCCGGAGAGCAAACCCGAGCAGATTACTTAGCCAGGAGGGGGCAAGGGCAGGGCAATTCTGCCTCCGGCAGAGACATTTGGAAACCACGGCAACAGGCCCCTTCCCAGAATATCAGCGAGAACAGCCAGCCAAGACCAAGTTTACCCATCAATGAGAACGGCAGAACTCCAGCGCTAGGGGAATACTGCACATAGAATTCATGGCTTTTTTACCATGATTCTTTAGTCTTTCAAAGTTAATTTTTTTTAACTGTCTTTTTTTCTTTTTTTCTTTCTGAATTTTTCTTTTTCCCTTTTTCAACCAACATCTTATCAATCCCTCTTTTAAAAAAAACATTTTTATTTTTCATTTTTAGAGTCATATTCTATCCCTTCATAGTAGTTACCCGTATTTTTGGCTTATATATATAAGTTGTTCTCTCTTTAAAATTTTGAGATAGTTTCTTCTAACAGATCAAAATATACCCTAAATCTCTAGTATATGGTGTTTTCTATTCCCCTGCCTGATCACATCCTCTCCCTTTTTTTTTCTTTTTTTAAATCCTCTTCTTTCTTTTTTCAAATAACTTCTTATCAATTCCTTTTATAAAATTTTTTATAATTTCCATCTTTACAGTCATATTCCATCCCTTCATCATATCAACCCTTATTTTTGTACATATATAAGTTTTTCTTTCTTTAAAATTTTGGGAGGCAGTTTCTTCTAAAAGACCAAAATACACCCCAAATCTAGTGTGTGGCACTGATCTATATACCAGCCTGATCATATTTGATCACATTCTGGTTTTTTTGTTGTTGTTGTTTTGTTTTGTTTGTTTTTGTTTTTATCTTTATCTTTTTCTTTTTTTGCTTTTTCTTTTTTCTCTCTTTCCCTTTCTTTTCCCACTGCTTCAGGTCTTTTCTGATTTGTTTAGAGTATATTTTCTGGGGACGTTGTACCTATGCTAGCATTTTGTTCTCTCATTATCTATTCTCCTCTGCACAAAATGACAAGATGGAAAAAATCACCTCAACAAAAAGAACAAGAGGTAGTACCGACCGCCAGGGACCTACTCAATACGGACATTAGTACAATGTCAGATCTAGAGTTCAGAATCATGACTTTAAAGATACTAGCTGGGCTTGAAAAAAATATGGAAGTTATTAGAGAAACCCTTTCTGGAGAAGTAAAAGAACTAAAATCCAAACAAGTAGAAATCAAAAAGGCTATTAATGAGGTGCAATCAAAAATGGGGGCGCTAACTGCTAGAATAAATGAGGCAGAAGAGAGAATCAGTAATATAGAAGATGAAATGATGGAAAATAAAGAAGCTGAGAAAAAGAGAGATAAACAACTACTGGATCACAAGGGCAGAATTCGAGAGATAAGCGATACCATAAGACGAAACAACATTA
The DNA here is from genome assembly GCF_002201575.2 of Neomonachus schauinslandi. Lineage (NCBI taxonomy): Eukaryota > Metazoa > Chordata > Mammalia > Carnivora > Phocidae > Neomonachus > Neomonachus schauinslandi. The sequence continues at coordinate 55,685,598 of NC_058406.1, forward strand.
GAATAATTGGGATCCCAGAAGAAGAAGAAAAGAGAGAGGGGCAGAAGGTATAATGGAACAAATTATAGCAGAGAACTTCCCTAATTTGGGGAAGGAAACAGGCATGAAAATCCAGGAAGCACAGAGAACCCCTCTCAAAATCAATAAAAATAGGTCAATACCCTGACATCTAATAGTAAAACTTACGAGTCTCATAGGCAAAGAGAAAATCCTGAAAGCAGCTCGGGAGAAGAGATATGTAACCTACAAGGGTAGAAACATTAGATTGGCAACAGACCTATCCACAGAGACCTGGCAGGCCAGAAAGGACTGGCAGAATATATTCAGAGCACTAAATGAGAAAAATATGCAGCCAAGAATACTATATCCAGCTAGGCTGTCATTGAAAATTGAAGGAGAGATAAAAAGCTTCCAGGACAAACAAAAACTAAAGGAATTTGCAAACATGAAACCAGCCCTACAAGAAATCTTGAAAGGGGTCCTCTAAGCAAAGAGGGAGCCTAAAAGCAACATAGACCGGAAAGGAACACAGACAATATACGGTAACAGTAACCTTCCAGGCAATACAATGGCACTAAATTCCTATCTTTCAATAGTTACCCTGAATGTAAATGGGCTAAATGCCCCAATCAAAAGACACAGGCTATCAGACTGGATTAAAAAACAAGACCCATCGATATGATATCTGCAAGAGATTCATTTTAGAACCAAAGACACCCCCAGATTGAAAGTGAGGGGGTGGAAAACCATTTACCATGCTAATGGACACCAAAAGAAAGCTGGGGTGGCAATTCTTATATCAGACAAATTAGATTTTTTATAAAGATTTTATTTATTTATTTGAGAGAGAGAGAATGAGAGACAGAGAGCATGAGAGGGAGGAGGGTCAGAGGGAGAAGCAGACTCCCCGCCGAGCAGGGAGCCCGATGCGGGACTCGATCCTGGGCCTCCAGGATCATGACCTGAGCCGAAGGCAGTCGCTTAACCAACTGAGCCACCCAGGCGCCCCAGACAAATTAGATTTTAAACCAAAGACTGTAATAAGAGATGAGGAAGGACACTATATCCTACTTAAAGGGTCTATCCAACAAGAAGATCTAACAATTGTAAATATCTATGCCCCTAACATGGGAGCAGCCAATTATATAAGCCAATTAATAACAAAAGCAAAGAAACACATCGACAACAATACTATAATAGTGGGGGACTTTAACACCTCCCTCACTGAAATGGACAGATCGTCTAAGCAAAAGATTAACAAGGAAATAAAGACTTTAAATGACACACTGGACCAAATGGACTTCACAGACATATTCAGAACATCCCATCCCAAAGCAACAGAATACACATTCTTCTCTAGTCCCCATGGAACATTCTCCAGAATAGATCACGTCCTGGGTCATAAATCAGGTCTCAACTGGTACCAAAAGATTGGGATCATTCCCTGCCTATTTTCAGACCACAATGCTTTGAAACTAGAACTCAATCACAAGAGGAAAGTCGGAAAGAACTCAAATACATGGAGGCTAAAGAGCATCCTATTGAAGAATGAATGGGTCAACCAGGAAATTAAAGAAGAATTAAAAAAAATACATGGAAACCAATGAAAATGAAAACACAACTATTCAAAATCTTTGGGATGCAGCAAAGGCAGTCCTAAGAGGAAAGTATATAGCAATACAAGCCTTTCTGAAGAAACAAGAAAGGTCTCAAGTACACAACCTAACCCTACACCTAAAGGAGCTGGAGAAAGAACAGCAAATAAAGCCTAAACCCAGCAGGAGAAGAGAAATAATAAAGATCAGAGCAGAAATCAATGAAATAGAAACTAAAAGAACAGTAGAACAGATCAATGAAACTAGGAGCTGGTTCTTTGAAAGAATTAACAAGATTGATAAACCCCTGGCCAGACTTATCAAAAAGAAAAGAGAAATGACCCAAATCAACAATATCATGAATGAAAGAGGAGAGATCACAACCAACACCAAAGAAATACAAACAAATATAAGAACATATTATGAGCAACTCTATGCCAGCAAATTAGATGACCTGGAAGAAATGGATGCATTCCTAGAGATGTATCAACTCCCAAAACTGAACCAGGATGAAATAGAAAACCTGAACAGACGTATAACCACTAAGGAAATTGAAGCAGTCATCAAAAATCTCCCAAAAAACAAAAGCCCAGGGCCAGATGGCTTCCCAGGGGAATTCTACCAAACATTTCAAGAAGAATTAATACCTATTCTTCTGAAACTGTTCCAAAAAATAGAAATGGAAGGAAAACTTCCAAACTCCTTTTATGAGGCCAGCATTACCTTGATCCCAAAACCAGACAAAGACCCCATCAAAAAGGAGAATTACAGACCAATATCCCTGATGAACATGGATGCAAAAATCCTCACCAAAATACTAGCCAATAGGATCCAACAATCCATTAAAAGGATTATTCACCACGACCAAGTGGGATTTATCCCTGGGCTGCAAGGTTGGTTCAACATCCGCAAATCAATCAATGTGATACAATACATTAACAAAAGAAAGAACAAGAATCATATGATCCTCTCAATAGATGCAGAAAAAGCTTTTGACAAAGTACAGCATCTTTCTTGATCAAAACTCTTCAGAGTATAGGGATCGAGGGTACATACCTCAATATCATAAAAGCCATCTATGAAAAACCTACAGCGAATATCATTCTCAATGGGGAAAAACTGAGAGCTTTCCCCCTAAGGTCAGGAACGTGGCAGGGATGTCCACTATCACCACTGCTATTCAACATAGTATTGGAAGTCCTAGCCACAGCAATCAGACAACAAAAAGAAATCAAAGGCATCCAAATTGGCAAAGAAGAAGTCAAACTCTCACTCTTTGCAGATGATATGATACTTTATGTGGAAAACCCAAAAGACTCCACCCCAAAACTGCTAGAACTCATACAGGAATTCAGTAAAGTGGCAGGATATAAAATCAATGCACAGAAATCAGTGGCATTCCTATACACCAACAACAAGACAGAAGAAAGAGAAATTAAGGAGTTGATCCCATTTACAATTGCACCCAAAACCATAAGATACCTAGGAATAAATCTAACCAAAGAGGCAAAGGATCTGTACTCAGAAAACTATAAAATACTCATGAAAGAAATGGAGGAAGACACAAAGAAATGGAAAAACGTTCCACGCTCATGGATTGGAAGAACAAATATTGTGAAGATGTCAATGCTACCTAGAGCAAGCTACACATTCAATGCCATCCCCATCAAAATACCATCCACTTTTTTCAAAGAAATGGAACAAATAATCCTAAAATTTGTATGGAACCAGAAAAGACCCCGCATAGCCAGAGGAATATTGAAAAAGAAAAACAAAGCTGGCGGCATCACAATTCCGGATGTCCAGCTCTATTACAAAGCTGTCGTCATCAAGACAGCATGGTACTGGCACAAAAACAGACACATAGATCAATGGAACAGAATAGAGAGCCCAGAAATGGACCCTCAACTCTATGGCCAACTAATCTTCAACAAAGCAGGAAAGAATGTCCAATGGAAAAAAGACAGTCTCTTCAACAAATGGTGTTGGGAAAATTGGATAGCCACATGCAGAAGAATGAAACTGGACCATTTCCTTACACCACACACAAAAATAGACTCCAAATGGTTGAAAGACCTCAATGTGAGACAGGAGTCCATCAAAATCCTAAAGGAGAACACAGGCAGCAACCTTTTTGACCTCAGCCACAGCAACTTCTTCCTAGAAACATCGCCAAAGGCAAGGGAGGCAAGGGCAAAAATGAACTATTGGGACTTCATCAAGATAAAAAGCTTTTGCAAAGCAAAGGAAACAGTCAACAAAACCAAAAGACAACCGACAGAATGGGAGAAGATATTTGCAAATGACATATCAGAGAAAGGGCTAATATCCAAAATCTATAAAGAACTCATCAAACTCAACACCCAAAGAACAAAGTATCCAATCAAGAAATGGGCAGAAGACATGAACAGACATTTTTCCAAAGAACACATCCAAATGGCCAACAGACACATGAAAAAGTGCTCAATATCGCTAGGCATCAGGAAAATCCAAATCAAAACCTCAATGAGATCCCACCTCACACCAGTGAGAATGGCTAAAATTAACAAGTCAGGAAATGACAGATGTTGGTGGTGATGTGGAGAAAGGGGAACCCTCCTACACTGTTGGTGGGAATGCAAGCTGGTGCAGCCACTCTGGAAAACTGTATGGAGGTTCCTCAAAAAGTTGAAAATAGAGCTACCATATGACCCAGCAATTGCACTACTGGGTATTTACCCCAAAGATACAAAAGTAGGGATCCGAAGGGGTACTTGCACCCCGATGTTTATAGCAGCAATGTCCACAATAGCCAAACTGTGGAAAGAGCCAAGATGTCCATCGACAGATGAATGGATAAAGAAGATGTGGTATATATATACAATGGAATATTATGCAGCCATCAAAAAGAATGAGATCTTGCCATTTGCAACGACGTGGATGGAACTGGAGGGTATTATGTTGAGTGAAATAAGTCAAACAGAGAAAGACATGTATCATATGATCTCACTGATATGAGGAATTCTTAATTGTAGGAAACAAACTGAGGGTTGCTGGAGTGGGGGGTGGGGTGGGAAGGATGGGGTGACTGGGTGATAGACACTGGGGAGGGTATGTGCTCTGGTAAGCGCTGTGAATTGTGCAAGACTGTTGAATCTCAGATCTGTACCTCTGAAACAAATAATGCAATATATGTTAAGAAAAAAAAAAAGAAGAAGAAGGTAGCGGGAGGGGAAGAATGAAGCGGGGGAAATTGGAGGGGTAGACGAACCATGAGACACGATGGACTCTGAAAAACAAACAGGGTTCTAGAGGGGAGGGGGGTGGGATGATGGGTTAGCCTGGTGGTGGGTATTGAGGAGGGCACATTCTGCATGGAGCACTGGGTGTTATGCACAAACAATGAATCATGGAACACTTCATCTAAAATTAATGATGTAATGTATGGGGATTAACATAAGAATAAAAAAAAAAACATTAAAAAAAAAAAGTAATTTTCCTGGGTGCCTGGGTGGCTTAGTTGGTTAGGTGACTGCCTTCGGCTCAGGTCATGATCCTGGAGTCCCGGGATGGAGTCCCACATTGGGCTCCCTGCTCAGCGGGGAGTCTGCTTCTCCCTCTGGTTCTCACCCCACTTGTGTGCTTGCTCTCTCTCATTCTCTCTCTCTCAAATAAATAAAATCTTTAAAAAAAAAAAAAGTAATTTTCCTTTGGTTTTCCACCTTAGGTACTTTGATGATTCGATTACCAATTTTTGTCTTTCTTGTTATACTTTGCAAACTGGAACTATTATTTTGAGGATGAGCCTTTGTTGATAGTACAAAATAGTCCGTCAATTTTGCAGCCCCCAACAGTTTTTAAAATTTTTATACAGCTTTGTTTGTTTGAAATCAAGTCTGTAAGAAAGGACTTAGAAACTGATTTGGTCTGTACACTTAATTGCTATTTCTGCATCAGAAGTTCTCAGAATTGGGGGTGCCTGGGTGGTTCAGTTTGTTGAGCCTTCGAGTCTTGGTTTTGGCTCAGTTTGTGATCTCAGGGTAATGAGATTGAGCCCCATTTGGGCTCTGTGCTCAGCACAGAGTCTGCTTGAGATTCTCTCCCTCTCCCTCTGCTGCCCCTCCCCCTGCTTCCGGACTCAATCACGTACTCTCACTCAATCATGTACTCTCACTCTCTCTCCCACATAAAAGAAGTAAATAAAATCTTAAAAAAAAAAAAAGTCCCTGGAATTATATGGAAGGGAGTAGGTGGCACTATCATATTTTTGACATTTTATGATGTATTAAAAGAAAATTTTAATTGTTTTTCCCTTTTTCAAGACTTTATGACTTTCTAAAATTATTATCCTTTTTAAAAACCTATTGGAGCTGACTTGCCCATGTATATTAGAAGAGGCAAACTTACCACTGATACCTCATCACCTATAGGACAAAACTCAAACCCCTTAGCATGATATAGAAGACTTCTATGACCTTCATTTACTGATTTTTATTACTTTTCAGCTTAATCTCTTAATACTGTACCCCTTGGATCTAGAACTCTAGTTATACAAGGAATTTTTATGCTGTTTCATATCTTGATTCTTTTGCACAGTTTCCTCTTCTGCCTCAGGTAAATTTTCTTATACTTAACAAATTCCTGATCTTTTAAGGTGATTTTGAGTGTCTACTTTAAATTACCTCCCCTGAGAGATTTCTGTGAAACCTCCCAGGTGGAGTTCCTGATGCTCTCCTCTGGGTCCCCTATCATCTTGAATAAACGTCCATTATACTACTCTTTGTCTGGATTACCTGTCTGATTTCTCTACTTGTCATTGAGCTCTTTGACAACAAAGGCTACCTTTTATTTATTTATTTATTTTTGCCTCCCTCATTATTTCTAACACCTGTTATAGGTCTCTAGAGGAAAAGAAGGATTTGACTTTTCTCCCAGTTCCAAGGATGGTCTCTTCATTGTCCTGACTCCTTTCTCATTAATCTTGAAGGAAGAGTATCATTAATCTGATTGGTCAGATACAGCTTAATGACTGGCCTCATTAGCTGTTGGGCATGGTCATGTATGTTCTCTTTTCTGCTTCTTTCTATCATGTAGCTGGAATAGAAAGTGAGCCAGAGCTCTTCCTTTCAAGATAAGCTTGTTTACTTCTCTTTCTGGTCATCCTTTCCACAGTGTCAGTTAAATAGAGGACAGTGAAATGTGGCTTTTTGGGTAGAGATAAGGGTATTAACTTACAATTTAGAAGAGTCTGGAAGAGCTCATTTTGTTGACCGTTCAGAGTACCATCAGTCCCAGCTATCGTCTGCACACTGCCAGCTCACAGGGCTAGAAAATGTTTTGCCTCCCATAATTTATGGGCCTATCACTAGTTAGGGAATTCAGAGGCCAAAATTTGTCTCTAGTAAGCTGACAAAGAAAAACCATAACATATTAAAGGGGATCGTATATCTTCAGAGAGAGGACAAACAAAAGATCAGATGGCTGACAAAATATAGCTGCTGGAGAAGAAAAATGTCAACTTGAATAGAAAAGTAATATGAGCACTTAGCATTCAAAATTAAACAGAGCAATAACTTTTTGGAAATAAAAATTTCACCAATAAAACATGATTTCCAACTAAACAATTTGATAAGTAAACTGAAAAAAGTGTGGCCATTGTTGAGACCTGAATTAGTATCCTAGAAGATCAAATAGAAGAAATAAAGAAAAGCTCAGAGCAATATTGTAAAATGGAGATATTGATGGAGAAGAGATTCTGAGGATATCCAGCATTCAATATGCTAATAATAGAATTTCCAGAAAGACAGAAAGGAACAGATGTAGGGGTTACATTAATTTAAACACTATTCAACACAAATATCTGTAGGCTAAAGAAAGACCAGATTTTATCATTTTAAAGGATGCACTGAGTTCCTGTTATGAGTGATAAAAAGGGACATGTACCTGAGCATAAAAATTTCTAAATTTAATGATAAAGAGAAACATCTCTTAAAGTTTCAGAAAGAAAAATCAAAATGCCTACAAAAGTCAAATAAGCAAGAACATGGTGGAATAGGACATTTAAATGAGTGAGATCTAAAAATTAAAACCCCAGAAACCTTTATCTGGCCAAAGTATTAAGTAAAAGCAAGATAGGTAGATAGATAGATAAATGATAGATATAGATAGATGATAGATAGATACAGATACTCAAGAATGCAGAATGCATATCCCCTTATGTAGGGTGATATATAATTCATCATTCCAACTGGGAGTGAAAGATGACACTATTACTAATTATTCCACAACAACAGGTATAAACTAGGACTTGCTAGGAAAACTGGACTGGCATATAGTATTATCATCCCAAAAGTCAGAGATGGCACTAGAATACTTACACCAAAACAGGTAGGACTTCCTGGGAAAATGAGGATGAAAGGTTATTACCTATATACCACATTTGAGGAAAATTCTAAAGAGCTTGAACCATTAAAAAAAAAATAAAAGAATCAGGAAAAAGATCTAAACACTCAGGAGGGGAAAACATGAATTGGGAGGAAATAAGTGGTGAGCAATAAAACAAATTTAAATAAATGGTGACAGATCATTTGGTAATGAAAAAACAATGTTAAATAGAGCTTCCTGAAATATAGGAAACATATTCAGGATAAATTCTAGGGCACCTGGGTGGCTCAGTTGGTTAAGCGAATGCCTTCAGCTCCGGTCATGATCCTGGAGTCCCGGGATTGAGTGCCGCATCAGGCTCCCTGCTCAGCAGGGAGTCTGCTTCTCCCTCTGACCCTCCCCCCTCTCATGTGCTCTCTCTTCTCTCTCTCAAATAAATAAATAAAATCTTAAAAAAAAGATAAACTCTAATAATAGCCCAGAAATAAAAGTAATAATTTATGTCAACAAGAGTTGGGGTAAGAATAGAAAAAAGAGAATGTAAAGCATTTTTATCATTCATCTGGAGGAGAGAGAGACTATTACAAAGAGGGTAGTAGAAGTATTCTTATATTCTTAGTTTGTTAAGGTGAGTAGGGGAGGAGTACAATAGAATACCCAGAATTAGCCAAACTCAAAATTGAAGACACAGTCCTTAAATCATAGGACTTCCAAGACTTCTGATACTAGCCACAAGTTCAGGGATCTCAAGGGCTATCATCACTTTAGAACAGTTTGCTATAGATTTGGGAGTCTCCACAGACTTCCTCAGATTCAATAATTTACTAGAATAACTCATAGAACTCAGAAAAGCACTATACATAATTATGACTGCAGTTTTATTATAGCAAAGTATACAAATCTGAACCAGCCAGAGGAAGAGATACATAGAGCAGAATTTAGGACTTGGAAAGTTTCCAAATACAAAGATTCCACATCCTCAGGGATGTATTACCCTCCTAGCATTGATATGTAGCAATGCATGCATACAGTATTTGGCAACCTAGGAAGCTCATCTTAGCTTGGTGTCCAGGGTTTTAATGGCATCTTCATCATGTAGGTATGATTGATTGAGCTATTGCCCACATAACTGAATTCAATCTGCATTACTATCACCCTTCACTGAAGGTCAGGCTGATATCATATTGCTTAAAATCCCAGCCCTCTAATCACATGATTAGTCTTTCTGATGTGGCCAGGCCCTATTCTGAGTCATCTCATTAGCATAAATGATCAAGTGTTGTCAGAGGTATCAACCATAAATACCAAAGTTATTCCAATTACTTGAGAAATTACCAGGGTTTAGAGGTTACCCCAAAGGAACTGGAGACAAAGGTCACACCTTTCTTTGAGCTAAAGCCAAATTCTTTATTACACAGATAATCTTTGTGGAAGAATTATTTGGTAACTTTTTCAGTTTATATTATAGAGGTTATGTACCTGAGAAATAATGGAACTATATAACACAACTTATAAATTATCGGGGGGGGAGGGATGAATGAATTGTTGGACTAAACACAAATAAGGAAATGTTAAAAGATGAAATATCAGTCAATGGATAAAAACAGAAGTGATTTTTACAACTTTCAAGTAATTCCCTTGAAAGGGAAGGTCCTGCCCACCCATTTGTTCCTTTCTCTATCCAGTTAGCTGGAATGTGGATATTATAGAAGAAAATATAGTTATTTTAGAATATAAGATGGAATCTGGGAACTGAGAAGATAGAAGCTCTTAATACCACTGAGCCACAAAATCAGCTGTGGCTAACTTACCTTGATATTTGTGAGATGGGAATAACTGTGTATATTTTTAGAGGAGCATGACCCACATCCTAAGTAGTACAGCTTGGCAAAGGGATACTAAGAAATTGCTATAAGTAGATAACCATAATGGAAATAATAATAGACAAGATAGCATTTAATGTTAAAAGCACAAAAAATGGCTAAAATAGGTCATTGTATAATGAGGCAAAATTCAATAAGATGGCATAATAGTCAAAAACTTCTATATTCCAAACAATGTAGCACCTAACTACATAGGCATAACTGTTAAAAATATAAGAAGAAAATGAAAACAAAGATAGAATTGTTAATTTATAACAGAAGACTTCAAAAACACTTCTCCAGAACTGAAAAGATTTAGTAGACAAAATTTTAAAATGGGATCATACTTTAATGATGCAATCAATAAGCTTGATTTGATAAACACATTTAAAATATTAGAACCATTATGTAAAAAAATCTAGAATTTTATTTAACATGTCATAAAATTTTTTAAAATTCAAAATTTTTTCAGGGCATTCTCTCGGATTATGACCCAATCAAATTAGAAATAAGTAATTTAATGGTGTTAAAAATCTTAGCAATTTGAAAGACACTAATAGATGACTTCAATTTAGAAAAAGTCCAAAGTGAAATTAAGAATTATCATAGAGTGCCCTCCTGCCAGCTCGCGGTAGTCTGGACACCAGCTTACCAATAAAAGAGGGCCCAAGATGATGCTGGGAACATTGTAGGAGGAGTCATTACAGGTCAAAGTGGAATTTCGAGGTGGGAGGTGGAGGGGGGTGTGTCGCCCTCCAGGAGCCAGGTCTTGAAGAGCAGTTGGAAGAGCAGGAGATATCCAGCAAGCCCAAGATAGCATAGCTGAGACCTACAGAGAACAAGAGAGAAGGCTGCAGATCAGGAAAAGGAGAGAGGGAGGTGAAACATGAAGACAGAAAGGCTGAAGAGGGCCAGAATGGAATAGAATTCCCTTTCCCAGGGTGGGATAAACTTTCAGTTCACTCTGGGCATCAGTTTCATATACCCCTCCATAAATCCTTGAGAAGAGGAAAGTAATGGAGACATTAATGGAAGTTTTACAATGTTTGATCAACTTCTGATGACTGCCAGCATTCCTGGATTTGTGACTGCATCACTTCAATTTTCAAGGAAGGAAAGGATTTCAAATAGTCCATTCTCTCCTCATCTCATTAAAAACCTGTGAATTTGGGAACCTGGAAAAGATGGCGGAGGAGTAGGGAACCCTATTCCAACTGCTCCCCAGAATTGAGCTGGATATCTCCCAGACCACTCTGAACACCCACAAAATCAGCCTGAGATGTAAGAAGATAGATCTGGATCTCTACAAACAGAATATCTCAGGCAGTTGGTGTCAAGGTATGAAGCAGGGAGCCATGATTCCACGGGAAGATATTGGAGGATAAATGGAAGGGGAAGGAGCCAAGCGGTGGGGATCCTACACTGCTGGTGAGCAATAGCATCCCATGCTGGGGACCAGGCACAGACTTGCAGACAAGTAGCAATGGGGAAAGGACTTTAGGGCAGCCCCCCAGACTGAAATTGGAGCGGTGGGCCATGCAATCAAACTGGGGTTGGCTGGCAGTTTTAGAAGCACAAAGGGCAGAGACATGCCCCGACCTGGAGGCAAGGACTGGGAATGCTACTGAGGGGCGCACAACCTAGGATGCTGCAGTTTATAGCAGCACAGACAGAAATGGAGATAGTGTGGCCTCGAGAGCTTACTGAAGAACAGACTGCAATCTCTCTGCTCTGAAGCAGAGGGTTGGAAATGATCTCTTCTGCTCTGACTCTCAGAAGAGACATGGAAAGCTGTCAGGGAAAGTCACCAGAGGACAAAAGCCCCCCAAAAACGGTTTTGACTAAGGACCCAAATTAATAAAATTTTGAATGAAAAGGGAGAGATCATGACTAACACCAAGGAAATAGAAACAAGTATTAGAAATTATTATCAACAACTATATGCCAATAAATTTAGCAACCTGGAAGAAATGGATGCCTTCCTGGAAACCTATAAACTCCCAAGACTGAAATAGGAAGAAATTGACAACCTGAATAGGCCAATAACCAGTAACGAGATTGAAGCAGTGATCAAAAACCTCCCAAAAAACAAGAGTCCAGGGCCTGATTGATTCCCTGGGGAATTCTACCAAACATTCAGAGAAGAAACAGTATCTATTCTGAAGCTGTTTCAAAAAATAAAGACAGAAGGAAAGGTTCCAGACTCATTCTATGAGGCCAGCATTACCTTAAACCCAAACCAGGCCAAGACCCCATCAAAAAGGAGAATTTTAGCCTGATATCCCTGATGAATATGGATTCCAAAATTCTCAACAAAATCCTAGCTAATAGGATCCAACAATACATTAAAAGGATCATCCACCATGACCAAGTGGATTTATCCCCCGGATGCAAGGGTGGTTCAACATTCACAAATCAATCAATATGATAGAACACATTAATAAGAGGAGAGAGAAGACTGATATGGTCCTCTCAACCGATGCAGAAAAAGCATTTGACAAAATACAGCATCCTTTGCTGATTAAAACTCTTCAGAGTATAGGGATAGAGGGAACATTCCTCAAGTTCATAAAATCCATCTATGAAAAACCCACAGCAAATATCATCCCCAATGGGGAAAAGCTGAGAGTCTTTCCCTTAAGGTGAGGAACATGTCAAGGATGCCCACTCTCACCACTTGTTCAACATAGTACTAGAAGTCCTAGCAACAGCAATCAGACAACAAAAAGAAATAAAAGGTATTCAAATTGGCAAAGAAGAAGTCAAACTCTCTCTCTTCACAGATGACATGATACTTTATGTGGAAAATCCAAAAGACTCCACCCCGAAATTACTAGAACTCATATAGCAATTCAGTAATGTGGCAGGATACAAAGTCAATGCACAGAAATCAGTTGCTTTCTTACACACTAACAATGCAACTGTAGAAAGAGAAATTAGAGAAACGATTCCATTTACAATAGCACCAAAAACCATAAGATACCTCGGAATAAACCTAACCAAAGAGGTAAAGGATCTATACTCTAGGAACTACAGAACACTCATGAAAAAAATTGAAGACACAAAAAGATAGAAAAACATTCCATGCTCATGGATCAGAAGAATAAACATTGTCAAACTGTCAATGCCACCCAGAGCAATCTATACCTTCAATGCCATCCCAATCAAAATTTCAATGACATTCTTCAAACTGCTGGAACAATCCTAAAATTTGTATGGAATCAGAAAAGACCCCAAGTCGCCAAGGATATGTTGAAAAAGAAAAACAAAGCTGGAGGCATCACATTGCCTGATTTCAAGCTATATTACAAAGCAGTGATCACCAAGACAGCATGGTCCTGGCACAAAAACAGACATATAGACCAATGGAACAGAATAGAGAACCCAGATATGGACCGTCAAGTCTATGGCCAAATCTTTGACAAAGCAGGAAAAAATATGCAATGGAAAAAAGACAGTCTCTTCAATTAATGGTGCTGGGAAAATTGGACAGCTATATACAGAAGAATGAAACTCGACCATTCTCTAACCATACACAAAGATAAACTCAAAATGGATGAAAGACCTCAATGTGAGACAGGAATCCATCAAAATCCTAGAGGAGAACATAGGCGGTAACCTCTTTGACATCGCCCACAGCAACTTCTTTCAAGATACATCTCCAAAGGCTAGTGAAACAAAAGCAAAAATGAACTTTTGGGACTTCATCAAGATAAAAAGCTTCTGCAGAGCAAAGGAAACAGTCAATAAAACAAAGAGGCACCCCACAGAATGGGAGAAGATACTTGCAAATGACACTACAGGCAAAGGGCTGATTTCCAAGATCTATAAAGAGCTTCTCAAACTCAACACCCAAAAAACAAATAATCAAGTCAAAAAATGGGCAGAAGACATGAACAGACACTTCTCCAAAGAAGACATGCAAATGGCTAACAGACACATGAAAAAATGTTCATCATCATTAGCCATCAGGGAAATTCAAATCAAAACCACATCGAGATACCACCAGTTAGAATGGCAAAAATCAACAAGGCAAGAAACAACAAATGTTGGAGAGGTTGTGGAGAAAGGGGAACCCTCTTACACTGTTGGTGGGAAGGCAAGTTGGTACAGCCACTTTGGAAAACAGTGTGGAGATTCCTCAAAAATTAAAAATAGAGCTACCCTATGACCCAGCAATTGCACTACTGGGTATTTACCCCAAAGACACAGATGTAGTGAAAAGAAGGGCCATATGCACCCCAATGTTCATAGCAGCAACGTCCACAATAGCCTAACTGTGGAATGAGCTGAGATGCCCTTCAACAGATGAATGGATAAGGAAGATGTGTTCCATATATACAATGGAATATTACTCAGCCATCAGAAAGGATGAATACCCAACTTTCACATCAACATGGATGGGACTGGAGGAGATTATGCTAAGTGAAATAAGTCAAGCAGAGAAAGTCAATTATCATATGGTTTCACTTATTTGTGGAATGTAAGGAACAGCATGAAGGACATTGGGAGAAGGAAGGAAAAATGAAGGTGGGGAAATCAGAGGGAGAGACGAACCATGAGAGACTATAGACTCTGAGAAACAAACTGAGGGTTTTAGAGGGGAGGGGGGTGGGGGGATGGATTAGCCTGGTGATGGGTAATAAGGAGGGCACGTACTGCATGGAGCACTGGGTGTTATATGAAAACAATGAATTGTGGATCACTACATCAAAAGCTAATGATGTATGGTGACTAACATAACATAATAAAATAAAATTTAAAATATTATCATAGAGCAAAGAACAGGAGAATATTTTATATCAAAACATATATAGGATATAGATAAAACAGTACACATGGAAAAATGTATAGCTTTGAATGCCTTGATTTTTAAGAGATAATGAAAAAGAAAGAACTTGACATTTATAAGGAATTAGACATTAACAGTAAACAAAAAATAAGTTTAAGGTAAAACTAACATAGAGAAAAAATTGATATTAATGGAAAAAAGGAGAAAAAAGGATTTTTTTCATTGAAAAGCTGGTACTGTGCATTCTTTAATTTATAAATATTAGATGAGCTTGGAAACTTTATAGTAGAATAAATCCTAGATTAACATGGGTCAGAAGCAGTTGATTATTTCTGTGGCACAATGTTTTCAATTTTATTTGAAATTCCCCAAGTTTTTGTTGTGGTAATTTTTTTTTAATTAACAATGTAGATGAACCTCATGATAGATAAAAGCCAACCAAAAGCTGAATTCAAGTTATATGTCACCAATTGGCACATTTTGGTGTATAATATTCCTTGGTATGGCAGTCCCAATTTTTAGCATTCTGTCAATCTGTCAAGTATATTAGGTAAAATATATAGAACATTGTCATATAAAAATAATCAGCCTCTCTGAGCCTTGTATGTTTTCTAAGATAATTCCATTAATATTAGTTGGAGCCCAGTATTCCTTTTTTTTTTTTTTTTTTTTTTTTTTTTTTTTTTGGGGGTGTTTTTTGTTTAAATTTAAAAATTGGAGAAAAAAAATAAAAATTTTTTTATAAAAAAAAGGGGGG